>NC_089272.1:14597549-14916592 GCF_963678975.1 Dysidea avara
ATTGACAGGAACCTGCAAGTTGATGCTGCTATTAATATTAGACTTTTCTAAAGCGGTCGACAGAGTAGCTCATTCTAGACTTCTCTACAAATTAAATTACTATGGTATAAGAGGAACTGTCTTACAGTGGCTAGAGTCCTTCCTTCATGGTCGTACCCAACAGGTTGTAGTAGAAGGCTCTAGATCTTCTACATGTCAAGTTACATCTGGTGTTCCACAAGGTTCCGTACTTGGTCCTGTGTTGTTCCTAATTTACATTAACGATATTGTAACAAACATCAAGAGTGAAATTAGATTATTTGCTGACGACATTCTACTCTTTAAAACTATAGCTATGCCCAACGATCACAGAATACTGCAAAATGACTTAGATTCCTTAACAATGGGCTAGCAACTGGCTGATGGAATTTAACATTCCCAAATGCAATATTTTACAATTTACAACCCACCACAGTAAAAGCACTTTTACATATAAAATGTCTAATATTCCATTGAATATTGTATCAGAGCACACCTATCTTGGTATCCGCCTCCATCATACACTATCATGGGAACCTCATGTTAACTATATTTGAGGAAAGGCAAACCGTCTTCTTGGGTTTCTGAAAAGGAATTTATATAATGCCCCAATACAAATCAAAGAACACTTATACAAACAATTATTGTTACCTTCTATTGAATACTGCTCAGCCATCTGGGATCCTTATCACCAAACAACAGTTAGCAAATTAGAAATGATCCAACACCGAGCTGCAAGATTTGTTCTTAATGAACCATGGCACAGATCCAGTCAACAACACAGTATTACAGATATGCTTAATTACCTTCAATGGCCAAGTTTAAAAAGTAGGAGAAGGAATGCTAGGCTTATAATATTATTCAAGATTGTAAGAAACTTACTGGTGCTACCAAACCATTGTTTACCCCAGCCAACCCTTGTATCATATACTCGTGCCAATAATCCCCTCAAATTTGCACAGCTGCAATCAAGAATTGATTTATATAAGTATTCTTTTCTGCCAAGAACATTTATTGATTGGAATAACTTGAAAATTGACAACATTGACACAATTAACCTTGACACTTTTAAGAACATTATAGATAAGCTAAACAATTTGTGATTTGTAATGCACATTAGCGTGTTGCCCCTGGTGGGCTTTGCTAATTAATAATAATAATAATAGAGTGGTCTGTGGAAACTGCACTCTGTGATAGAGCACTCAAATGCATTCTACATACCGTATGGAGGGAAACTTTGGAGGGGGGGAAATTTGGCGAATCAAGCAAATTATCACTGTTGGCAAAATAAAATTTGGCGAATTGTTAGCAAAGCGCATGCCGTATTGAATTAATTAATTAGATCACTGAAGCGAGAACTGGAGTGCCACGCCTCTCAGTGATTCGGCGCCTGGAGTCAGCTACCAAATAAAAGGTAATACTATAATAAACAGTAGATCTACGCCCTCTGGAATAGTGAATATCGTACTTAACATGGTAGGATAACGACAATTCAGGTGAATTTTGTGCTAAGACCAAGCGGCACCAAATTCACCTGAATTGTCGTTATTAAAATTTTTACCGTTAACCTACCATCACAGCCATTTCTTGGCCGCCACTTTGGAATTCACATCTTTTTTCTCCATGGCTTTTTTGGGGCTGCACCTTTTTTTACAGCTTAGCTGTTTTTGATTAGATCTTGTTAACTCGAGACATTGCACACCTAATAGGTGTGCACACTATATCTAGAAATCATCAGATTTCCTTAATGTTATTCTTTTATCCTCTTCTCTTTTATAGGGAATCAAGCAAGCTGTGATTGGGAGTTTGAATATTGCCAAAATCCTTGTGATCGTGGGATTCAATTTTAATACATCAACAATAGTTTGCTTTTTTACTTTTGTAAATTTAGTAATTAAAGTAACATAATAAAGACTATAGTCCCTTAAAATCACTATTTTAGTAAAAGTAAAATCAAACTACAGTAACTGTTTGATGTATTAAAATTGAATCCCACAATTACCATCTGTTTGGCACAGCTTACTTGGTTCCCTATATAAGAAAAGTGAATAACAACTAAAGATTTTGCCAATAGGTAAGTCTGCATGCTATAGTAGAACATATTAGTTACACCACAGGCACTTGTGCTTTGCCTGTATATACGCATTTTCCCTCGGGCCTGCAGCCCACAGGCAGGTGCATACATATATCAGGCAAAGCACTTGTGCCCTTGGTATAGCTATTACATGTAATGTAAGTGAAGTACTTTAGCTAATACCTATTAAGTTAGTTCTGTTATTATTTCACACTCTCTCTGTGCAAAGTCATTGTTTACTGCCTGACTTTGAATAAATTGTCTCAGTCTCTCAACACATGTTAAAGAATTTCATTCTCAAAGCTAACTTAAATATTTCTGTTCATTAACTGATCTCTTAGGAACAGTTAATGAATTCACTCATTAATAGGCTTGCGTCGATTACGCCGGCATAATTTTTTGCATAATAGGGGATGAAAAGCATAAAACATAACGCTGGCATCATGGACTGAGCATAACCAGGAGCATAATGGGAAAATTTCTGCCACCATAAGTATAACTTCTACTATAACAGTCACAAAGTCAAGGGCTATCCTGTTTTGAATGGTGAAACGATTCCTGACAACGAGTAGTAGAATGCAATAATCTTTCACTCACAAGTTCACACTCGACGGAACCAGTCAGTGCTTTTCATTGTGGGTTTGAGGTTTATAGGACACATGCAGTCATGTACCAACTAGTACCAAGGCATGGCAAAGAAGTTTATAGCTATATCCTATGTGTCTCATTGTCTGATTTCGAATAAAATGTGATATGATGATTATGATTATTGAAGTTCGAATGGAAGACAATAATAGCTACAGTACAAGAGCAGCTCTGATAATAATAAGGTTAGTAATGAGTCAGTATAGCTAGTGAATGTTTGTACATTGAAAATAGTGAAGTATTTGCAGGTCTGCAGTAAGGCTGAGGTTAATATCAAACCAGGAAAATGTTTCAAAAAATTTGAGATTCTCTAATACAACAGTCAAACACTCTAATAGAACAGTCATCGCATTGCAACAGAGAGACTGCAAGATAACCATTAAGTGTTTACCCCAGAAGGCTAATACGTTCTTGGCATGGTGGTGCAAACACAAGCTACATAATATTATACTGAGCAGTTGCTGTCCTTTGAATACCAATTACTAAAACTCAGAAGATCTACCATAATATTATTTTGATCAATAATTATTTGCATACAAAACTACACAAAGACATTAGACAGTAAAATGTCTATAGCTTCTAAAGGACTATAGATTTGCCACCAGATTGATATCCCTTACTCTAAAATGCCTACAAATGCTTCTAATTTCAAGTTATTTTTAATGATAGTATGCTGAAGTTGAAGCATTTTTTTATTCACATTCTATCATATAAAGAACTTCTCTTATTTAGAAAAAAAAACACAAAATAAAAGCATAATGCTTTTCTGAAAAGCATAAAAACAATCACAATAGGCAGAAAATTGGGGAAATGCCAAAAGCATAATAGGCAAATTTTGGAGCATAATAGACTCAAGCCTACTCATTAATGAACCATGCAGTTATCATTTGCTTCCTATAGAATAGAACTATACATGCCACACAGCATAATCATGTTGATGCAATATTTATGCATATAATCATATTACTATAGTTTCCTTAGCAATGTTATCAGTATCAAGTGTACAAAGCCATCATAAAATTAGTTGTTTGTACTTTACACAATTTAAACATTTTTCATGCATGGATACCTCTGAGATACTGTAAGTTGTACTGTGGTAAGCATGGAGCACCGAAATTGGCTGTTGAATTTTGCAACATACATAGCGATACTGAAACTGACTAGCAGAGCTAGAACTTGAAGTGGTGTGGTTGATAATCAATATTGGTAGTTGTCAAGTAATAGAAAATTGTGTGTGGGTGTGTGTGTGTGTGCGTGCGTGCGTGCGTGCGTGCGTGCGTGCGTGCATGCGTGCGTGCGTGCGTGCGCGCGTGCGCGTGCGCGCGTGTGTGTGTGTGATCCTTCCATAATGATATGTAGGCCAGAATTAGAGTGGATGGAACACTGCTTGAAATATTTCAGTGTTCTAATCGTCTGCAGTATGGTTGTACAATGGTTTCAACTCTGTTTAATCTTTATGCCAGCATTGTTGCAGAGAGATGGCTGAAAAGGTAAAAGTAATGGAATGTGTGGGCATGCAATTGCTACGTTTGACCAGCTGTTATTTTGTAGAGTCACAAGGAATGCTCAGGAAAAGCAATTATATAGGGGATGATGATGTGGCACTTTTGGCATGCTCACATCAAGGTGCAACTACTGGTACCCTTGCTTACGTTGATGTTGCTACATAGATTTTTTGGGCTGACGGTGAGTTTCAATAAAATGTGGCTGGGTATGATGTGACTGAAGAAGACAGTGTGCCACTTGTGATGGGCAGCAACAACATTAAAGGTGTTAGCGAATTTCACTATCTTGGCTTATTGATTGCTGACAATTGGAGGTTGGATTTTGAGGTTGAGAAGAGAACTGAAAGTTCTTTAAAGGTATTTGGAACTTTCGATTGCTGTTTTTGCTGATTTCCATCTTTCCATTTCCATGAAGAGACATGTGTATGGAGCTTGTGTTGTCTATACTGCTTAATGGTAGTGAATGTTGGGTGCTCCTTAAGAAACATCTAAATAAACTAAATTACTCTCATCACAAATGTCTTAATATTGTATTGGGTATTACTAAAGTGCAGTAATGGCAGAAATCAGAAGTGGTGAAAGAGCAGTGGGATGATAAGGAAACCATGGAGACTAAGCTGACACATCATCACCTTAAGTAGCTTGTGCACTTTTCTAGGATGCAAAATCTTGTCTCTTTGACTGTTTGTATCATTCCTATCCTTTTTGTGTACCCAGAATGCGAAGGAGAGAAGGTGATCAGAAGTCTGTGGGGAGGAGTAATGGCTGTCAAACTCAGGATAGAAAAGTGGAGATCCGTTTGAAGCCAAAGTGTGGAGATTCCCAGTCAGCCAGCAAAGAATGTAGTATACTGTGTGTGCAATAGGAGCTTTCAAAGAGAATGTGATACTTTAAAAGCACATCACAAATGTACTGTGGAAAATCCAAGAGTAAGCTGGTGCTGTGCAGTGTCAACTTTGTGATCAATGGTTCAGGATCTAGGTAGGTTTGGAGGTGCACAGATGCAGAGAAGATGAGCCAGCAGTAGATAGACTAGCAAAGCCTCAGGTACCAGTAATATATGGAATTTGTGGACAACAATTCAGAAGACCAAGAGATCTAAAATGCCATAAATGCACTGAACCCCAGGTTAATGATGTTCAGTGTCTAACTTGTCAACGGTGGTTGAAGAATGCCAGCTCAGGGACTTAGCTGTACATCAGGGAGCAAGACACAAGGGCTGACAATATTGTTTTTGCTCCTTCAATTGGAGTAGATATGTTCCATATAGGCATTCTAGAACAGAACAGGACAAGACAGGTGTGTGTGTGTGTGTGTGTGTGTGTGTGTGTGTGTGTGTGTGTGTGTGTGTGTGTGTGTGTGTGTTGAAGCTGGACCCTTATGTAAACAGCTTGGGTGGTAGTGGCTAGAGCATTTTTGGGAGGGGCTTTGCTGTCTTGTGATGGACTGTCCATAAAATTCGACAATCTTGTACATTAGTATTTTTGTTGTTGTGAGAAGACCCGGGTGAGGGCCAAATGTGTGAAGGTGTGTACTGGCCTTATATATACAGCTGTATTTGTTAGGTTACACTTGCCTGATGCTGACCAATACATTTAACATAATCAACCATAAAATGAGAACCACTATACTAAATTAGATTCATTTACTTAAATGAGATTCATTGAAGCCATAAGTGAAGTTTTACTTTGATAATTGATGACTACAGCAATTCCTACTCAACTGTGAATACTTTAAACTAATATTTCTCATATTATATCACACTTGAAGATGTTTGAGTAAATTGTAGTATTTGTATGGGAGGTTAAGGTAATGGCAACTTATGTGTGTTTTGTATCCCCTGCAGTAAAATTATGGATTTGGTATTGCAGAATGGAGTCAGTGGACGAAGGCTGATATAGCTAAAGTTGATATGATGTTATGTAAGGTATTTACTGCTCATCACCCTTGTGCTACCATTATTGTCAACATTGAAAATCTCTACCAAGTGCATGTTATGAAACTGTCCAACCAACCCATTTTCCACCTCACTTGTCTAGAATAGACGGAATCATTGTTTGAGAGCTAAGCTAATTGCATGGCAAGTTTATGACTTGGGCTTGCTCAGTGAGTGTTAACATTGCAGGGGATTCTCTTATAGTGAATCCAAAAGCACTATCCTGGTTGTGCAAAACCAACTCCTATGTACCAGACTAAATTACCTGCTCCATCTGTGTTGTGTCAATTTTGCCATGCCAAGGAAGAGACTGTTCAGTCAACTGGACATCACAGGTGAATTTTGTGCCAAGACCAAGCGGCACCAAATTCACCTGAATTGTCGTTATTAAAACTTTTACCATTAACCTACTACCATCACAGCCATTTTTGGCCACCACCTTGGATTTCACATCTTTTTCACCATAGCCTTTCTGAGGGCCGCACTCTTTTTTTACAGCTTGGCTGTTTGGATTAGATAAAAGTATTACGGAACTCAATTCTGAATTCAATTTCAAAATCTGAGGATCACGGCAACCTTTATTGCAAAACCTCAGTTGCTTTATTTGATTTGTCTATGCATAGGTCATACTTTAGTCTTCATAATGATCAATAAATTTATCATATATAGCCAGGGGTGGCTCCAGGGGGTTTCTGAGATTTCCAGAAACTAGTGAAGTATTTTTAGGTGACTGATTTAGTGAAACTATATTCATGATGGTACAGAAGGTTTGATATATAGCTATTATTCAGTTAAACAATCTCTAATTTACTCAACATTTTACCTTTCTAAAATTTCATAGCAGAGTCTCTCCCTTCACACGTTTTACATGTTACTCTATTTAATGCAAACCAAGCTTCTCATGATGCAAACTTTGTTCTACATATTTGTTCTATATATTGTGCTACCACGTGTGACATTGATAAGCGTACAATTGAGATTATTTAGTGGACCACTGCTGAAAAAGCATAAGTCAGGTAAGGTTTAAATTTTATCATGATAGCAAACTACCTATAGCTGGTTTAATACTAGGGACCCGCCGATTATGCACATAATTTTACCTATTATGCTATGCTGCACTGCTCAAAAATTTACCTATTATGCTTAAATATATGCTCAATACTTACCCATTATGCTCAAATTATGCTCAATTATTTATGCTTCAGTTCCCATACTCTAGTAATAATTTCCAATTTATGGATAAATAATAAGTGGCTGAAGCTCAAACTTACTTGTCAAAATGTATAGAAAAGATCGATATATTCAAATAGAACAGTCAGTTATATGATTGTTCTATTAGAGTTACTGACTGTTCTATTAGAGTAACACACGATAGTGTGTCGTGCGGCCCAAGAAGCCGGCGCGCCACGCCGTGAGTATATTAACAGGAAGAAAGAAAACGCAATTTTCACACCTATGTAGCTCTGTGATCCCTTATCCGATTGGAACCACATTTGCTAGAGAAGTGCCGCCCAGTTAGGGGAGTCTACATACCAAATTTGCAGAAGATCGCTCTAGCCATTTCCGAGATACGAGCGAACAAAAATTCGATTTAATTTCTTCGTTTTTTTTCTTCTTCATCTTCATTTCGCGCACTTCGCAAAATTCGCCATAAAACACGAATGCGTGCTCGGATTGGGCTGACATTTGGCACACTTAAAGGGCTCATTAAGGCAGATCTTCGTATCAACTTTGGTAGGAATCCGATGAACATTCACGGAGTTATGACCGATTATGTGCGTAAAATAAGGTCGAAGGTCTGTCACGCCTACAGAGTAAACTCCTTGGAGGAATCAGTTGAAAATTGATATGTAGATGGAGCAACCATCGTAGGAGTGCGTTTTTGTGGTTTGAAAGGAATCGGGATAAAGACCATGGAGATATGACACAAAACCCAACCTGTGTCAAAATTACGCGATCGATTTTTATGAATAAAAAAAAAACTATTAGTTTTCGTGTCTACCAGGCAAACCGCTTAGAGCAACAAGCTGAAAATCAGTATGTAGCTGGAATAATCACCACAGAAAGTTCTTGCAGTAGTACAGAAGAATCGGATTACAAATCAATGAGTTATGATTCGAAAGGCAACTACGTGCAGCAAATGCGAGATCGAGATACTCTAATAGAACAGTCACCCTAATAAAGCATTCAGCTGCATGTATAATTTACTCAGTTATATTACATTGCAAGTTATTCTGTAGGGAATTCAGCTACAAACAAGTCTCCCTGTAGTCAGATCAGCTAGAAGAAGGTACCTAATAGAGAGTTCAGCTACAAAGAAGCCATCATGTAGAGAGTTCAGCTCAAATAAATCACCCTGTAGAGAATTCAGCTACAAACAAATTGCCCTGTAGAGAGATCAGCTAGAAGCAGTTGCCTTGTAGAGAGTTCAGTTACAAAGAAACAATCATGCAAAGAGTTTAGCTGCAAACAAATCACCCAGTAGAAAGTTCCGCTATGAACAGATCACACTATAGAGAGTTCAGTTAGAAACAAGTCATCCTGTAGAGAGATCAGCTAGAAGAAGTCACATTGTAGAGAGTTCAGTTACAAAGAAACAATCATACAAAGAGTTTAGCTGCAAACAAATCACCCAGTAGAAAGTTCCGCTATGAACAGATCACACTGTAGAGAGTTCAGTTAGAAACAAGTCATTATGTAGATAGATCAGCTAGAAGAAGTCACTTTGTAGAGAGTTCAGCTACAAAGAAACCACCATGTAAGAGAGTTCAGCTGCAAACAAATCACCTGTAGAGAGTTCAGCTAGGAACAAGTCACCCTGTAGAGAGTTCAGCTAGAAGAAGTTACATTGTAGAGAGTGCAGCTACAAAGAAACTACAATGTAGAGAGTTCAGCTGCAAACAAATCGCCCTGTAGAGAATTCAACTACAAACAAATCACCCTGTAGAGAGATCAGCTAGAAACAAGTCACCCGTAGAGAGTTCAGCTAGAAGAAGTTACATTGTAAACAGTTCAGCTACAAAGAAACTACCATGTAGAGAGTTCAGCAGCAAACAAATTGCCCTGTAGAGAATTCAGCTACAGACAAATCACCTTGTAGAAAGATCAGCTAGAAGAAGTTACCGTGTAGAGAGTTCAGCTACAAACAAATCACCCTGTAGAGAGTTCAGCTAGAAACAATTCACCCTGTAGAGAATTCAGCTACAAACAAATCACCCTGTAGAAAGATCAGCTAGAAGAAGTTACCTTGTAGAGAGTTCAGCTACAAACAAGTCATCCAGTAGAGAGATCAGCTAAAAGGATCACCTTGCAGAGAGGTCAGCTACAAAGAAATCACCCTGCTTCATCTTTTGTTCTTCCTGTAGTAAAGAAAAAATGACAGGTTAAAAAGCCCTAAAGCTGGCCATAGGCCGGCTTTGGGGTATACAAATACAAAAAGAAGTGAAATCTAATCAAAAACAGCCAAGCTGTTAAAAAAGAGTGCGGCCCTGAGAAAGGCTATGGTGAAAAAGATGTGAAATCCAAGGTGGCGGCCAAGAAATGGCTGTGATGGTAGGTTAATGGTAAAAATTTTAATAACGACAATTCAGGTGAATTTGGTGCCGCTTGGTCTTGGCACAAAATTCACCTGAATTGTCGTTATTAAATTTTTTACCATTAACCTACCATCACAGCCATTTCTTGGCCGTCACCTTGGATTTCACATCTTTTTTCACCATAGCCTTTCTGAGGGCCGCACTCTTTTTTTACAGCTTGGCTGTTTTGGATTAGATTAGAGTATATCGATCTTTTTGTGATAGCTATTTTGATAAGCAAGAATTCATACTATTACACAAATATTCTACCAATTATGCTGGCATTATGCTCAATGCTTTTTCAGACACCTATTATGCTCATAATTATGCCAGCATAATCGGCGGGTCCCTATTTAATACCTTAAATTTATTTACATAGACTCTGTACCAGCACTCACAAGCAGCCATGAATATCCTACCACTTCCAATGACTTTTGTTTATATGTGAATAAGCATTTGACAGATGCTGAGCGGCTATCAGCTTTCAATGATTACTATCAACCATGTAAAAATTATCAGTTTCCTGTCCACGAGAAGTGTGGGAAAAAGTGTTCCTTTAACCCATCCTGGTTAGACAGGATGGAGCATACTGCAAAATATGTGTGCTTTTTGGAACAGAGGAGAATTCATCAAAGCTAGACCACTTAGTGAAATCTCCACGGATATTTTGGACAACTGCTTTTGAGAAGTTAAATGAACATGCCTCGAAATCACTTGGATATAAAACTGCAATGATTACATGTGAAAATTTTATTAGAATTATGAAGGAAGAGCAAACTTCGATAGATTTACCGATTAACACAATTACTGCTACGAGCATAGAACGCAACAGAAAATGCTGGCTTCTATTATTGAAACTATACTTTTGTTTGTTCACTAAAACATCTCTCTTAGAGGACATCGGGAATCTGCAAATTGAAATAATCCATGGAATTTTAAGTCCTTGTTGCAGTTTCGAGTGGACAGTGGTGATGAAATACTAAAGAACACTTTTCTACTGCTCCTGGAAATACTCAATATACTTCCCACAACATATAAGATGACATAGTCTCTTATATTGGAAGTCAAATACAAAAAAATATTTTAGGTGATATAGAAGCAGGAAATAAAGTGTTTGCTGTCATTGCTGATGAGTGCAGGGACTGTTATAACAAAGAACAGATGTCACTGGTGATTAGATTTGTTGATACATGCAATACTATAATTCAAGAAACTTTTTTTGGGCTTTTTTGAATGTGATTTTTATACAAGTGGAGCACAGTTGGCTGAATTAATTTGACCATACATGTAATAAAGCCATGAAATTAGACATGGCAAGATGTAGAGGACAAGGGTATGATGGTGCTGGGAATATGGCTGGTAAGTGTAGTGGAGCTGCTAAGCTCATCACAATAAAATTTCCTAAAGTACTGTATTTTCACTGTGCATCACATAAACTCAACTTGTGCGTTGCACATACGTGCAAAATAAATAGTGTAGTGAATATGATGGATGCGACAACATGCTTTGCCATTTTTTTCAATTTCTCTCTTAAAAGGCAGAATGCACTGGAAGAATGCATTTCAAAATATCTGGACACCTTGAAAACTAAGTTGCTCCCATTGTGCAGAGCACGTTGGGTAGAGAGAATAGATGCACTGGAAACAACGCTTGACCTCCTTAAAGCAATTGTTGGTACATTTTCATATATTTCAGATATAAGTTGGAATCGTGATAGCGTTACAGTATTCAAGCATTTTCATTGCTTAAAAGAATTGATTTTGAATTTATCATTAATCTGGTGATTACTCAGAAAGCAATTTTTTTACAGCTGATTTTACCACCTCACTACAAAAGCGAGAAATTGATTTAGTTAATGTAAATGAATAGATTCAGCTAGTAATCAGAACTATTCAAGATATTCGTAAAAATGTATCAAGCTTTCATTATGGCTGCCATAAACAAGCTACCATATTAGCAGAGAAGATCAATGTAGAGGTAAATTCACCAAGGATATGTAAGAAACAAACACAATGTAGCAATGCTTTACTAACAACTGCTAGTGACACACCAGCAGAGGAATTGATTAAAAACCATTTTCGAGTTAATGTAACAATTCCTGTTCTGGATGATATCATTACTAGTTTGCAAGACCGATTATGCAATGGTCAAGACATAGTTATGAAAGGAACCGTGCTGCTTCTATCATATGTTATTAATGAGCCTAACTGGAAAATATTTTACAACCTATTTTGCAGTTCTATTCAGATGAGCTTCCTGTAATCATTCTGTGGATTCTGAGTTCATGTTATGGAATAAAATGTGGAATGAACAGTGGGAGTCTCACTGGAAGTCTATACAAGAGCAACATTTGCGCACAGTAGGCATTTGCATCAAATTAACTGGAGCAGAAGTTAAGAAGCTAAAAATCAATGCTGTTCCCAATACTATAGCTGCTACCCTAGCTAACATCAACAAAGATATATTCCCAAATATTTATTATATGTTGACCATTTTGGCAGTGCTGCCAATTACCACCTGTGAAGCAGAACGTAGTTTATCAACATTATGCAGACTTAAAACCTACCTACGAAGTACAATGGCAGCTGACAGGTTAACTAGTTTAGCACTAATGCACATACACAAAGATATACCAATAAACAGTGAACAACTGATTGAAGATTTTACAATCCAACATCCACGTAGCCTTAAAGTGAGAAACATCCTTGTTTCAAATGAATGATGGCTACAATCACATGTATTTTGTAGGCAGATCATGTTCACATTTTGAAATAAATTTATGACATACGGAAAGTTACAATAGACTATATATTTCATAAATTAATATAAAATAATTCCCAGATTCAATTTCAGACCACCTAAATTTCAAAAATTTCCTCAGGGGGGCATGCCCACAGACCCCCCTAGATATAGCATGCAAATGTGCACGCAACCAGAGATCTGGAAATCAGTCATCAAAATATGATAGTTATCAGCAGGTTCATGAGAAGTAAAACTAAATCTGTGTGACAATTTAGATGGAATAAATTTAAATTACTTTGACTAGGATGACAAGCATACACAGCAATTGACACAAAAGACTAATGACTTTAACTATAAAGATATTGTGCAAATAATACTGGAAAACTAACAAGTGCAAATAGTAAGAAGTACATATGCGTACATATGTGAGCTTGAGGAGACTTTGTGTCACGTGGTAAACTGCAGAAAATTGCTAGGACTAAACTTGGTGGAATTGGTGTATAGAAAAACTTCCCAAACTTTTATACTGATCAACTACATAATATTGGTCAATGCCTTATGATAGCTATACATGTGCTGATTCATCAAGTGAAACTTTAGCTGTGAAATACTCTCATTTTTTGATGTTTATCAACTACTCAACCTTAACGCTTTGACTTAAACAGGTGTGGGATTTCTATAATGCTACCAGTACATATCGTAAGTTTAACATTTCTTAAGAACTTATAGGAAAATGTTACAGGTGTATTGCCTAATGGTACATGACACACTTGACTAGACTGCATGAAACATTGAATGCATTAAAATTACCACTTCTTGATAAGGTGCAGATGGCTAAAATATTAGTTAATGTACCATGTAAAGGTTAATTACTTTATTTTGCACACAGTAGCAATCACAAAATATGGGGAAAGCACAGTGGCTGATATATGTGGGTATGCCTTTACAATAGTTACGTACGATATGCTATGTTACTCAGGGGCTACACAATAAAAACCAATAAAAACCCTCGTGGGGATAGGATGACCTGTGCACAGCCAGTACAAGAGCCAGTAGGCTGCTCCATACCTCAAATGTGGATGTGTGGTCACCCGTAATCCCAGTAATTTTTATGTGAGAGACTTTAATACATGGTAAAGTCATTATTTGGTCCGCAAACAGTACCCCATCATTTCAAACCTATTTTTAAGTGATAATATTGTTATCATTGTCTTGTTACTAAATCTTCCATGTAAAAACAGTGTAAAAATTGGCATGTCCATGAATGTTATAGTAACTGGCACTAATAGAGCTGGTATCTGGAGCAGCCAAGAATGATGTCAATATAACACGTACAACACACAAAGTACGTTGGGTTTAAAATTACCATTGCTCCTGCTCTACATTCAGTCTTGCTGCATTTCTAATCATTTCCTATGAATTCACTACTCATTTGGATGCCTTTTTCAACAGTCAGTGTAGAGAAGAAGATGACCAAACTATTGCAATGTGCTTCTTTTTATTGTTGTAAGATAATTTTCGTATGTAAAAACTTGTACGAAAATTGCTTAAACAAAACTTTTTGAACTACTGTAATAGAACAGTCATTCACGTAATCAAGCAAAAAAAATTTTTTTACACTAAACTTTTTAATCACAAAAATAATTTACATGAAAATAAAACAAATTATGGTAATAGCCAAGTAAAGTTCAAAGGTATTAATCATGAATGCAGCAAGACTGAATGTACAGGTTTAGTTAATGATGAAGGCCCAAAGTTACATCTTAGTGCATAATACATAGTTAGTTGTATTAACATTAATTTTTGACCACTCCAGAACTCCAGACATCAGCTCTACTGTTGCTTTTACTTTCATGTTTTTTACAGCCAAGCTGTTATGCATGGAAAATGTCAAAACATTGATATCATGTATTATGGGTATGTGATGTAGATTCTGTTACTTCAAGATGCAGCTTTCTAGCATTGGTTGGCAGCCTGTTATCCAACTGGCAAAGATCTCATAATGTACCATGCAGCTACATTTAAAATGATTCACTTTTTGCAAGGTTTAGAAATTCTGTGTACCATATGAGCCAGTCACAGTACACTGTATATATTAATCATAACAAATCACCACAAGTGCTATTGTAGCTTGCATACAGAACTTACACGTGTAGCTAGTAGTGATGTAACTGTCTGCAAACAATTTATGGACAAGGATATCATACTAACATAGATTTTTACTATGATAGTTGTATAATTATATGTACTAGCACAAAAAAATTAACTTTTGAGTGTGTCACTTTGTGAATACTATAGTAGTATTATCATGTTACACTTCATAATACAGTTATTTGCGGTGACCAACTATTATACAGTGACATCTAAACCTGCATGGGAATAAACTAGCTAGATGTTATGGATCAGGAAATATGATCAAGATTCCCTAATAGAACAGTCAGTCAAACACTCTAATAGAACAGTCATTGCATGTAGCAGAGAGAACGAGTGTTTGTCCTCAGGAGGCTAATACATATATGTTCTTGGCATGGTGCTGCAAATGCAAGTCACATATTATACTGAGCAGTTGCTGTCCTTTGAATACCAATTGCTACAACTCAGAAGACCAATCAGCAAGTCAATCAGAGACCATGCATAATTACTTGCATATAAGCTACAAAAATATTAGACAATAAATCCTTATAACTTTTTAGGGTGTAAGGTATAAGGTATAATGTCACATGGTATAATGTCACATGCTCTTGAAAATGTTACATGCACACAAAGATGTATTCTTACTTTCTATGGTTTACTATAATCTTTGGGGCATGTTTTATGATATGCCACCTTCATTACCACTGTATAGGTACTCAGGCACAGCAAATGTGTCAGTGTTAATACTGCTAACTCTACTAATACCATGCACTCTAACTGTAACAGTTTTGTTTCCCAAGCTCAATTCCCACTTATATACTCCATGACCATTAGCACAGTACTGTACTGTAGCCTCTCAGTTACCTCTGATGGATAGGCTTGATTTTATTATGCTCCAAAATTTGCCTATTATGCTTTTTGGCATTTCCCCAAATTTTTTCCTATTATGTTTGTTTTCATGCTTTTCAGAAATGCATTATGCTTTATTTTGTGCATGTGTTTTTTCTTTGTGAAGAGAAATTCTTCATATAATACAATGTAAACGGAGAAGTGTCACTTCAACTGCAACATACAAATAATAGCAATAGCTTGAAATTGGGATGTGCTACAGAGTTAGTAGGCATATTAGAGCAGGGGTGCATATCTATAGTCCCTAAAAAGTTATAAGTATCTATTGTCAAATATTTTTGTAGCTTTATATGCAAGTAATTATGCATGGTCTCTGATTGACTTGCTGATTGATCTTCTGAGTTGTAGCAATTGGTATTCAAAGGACAGCAACTGCTCAGTATAATATGTAACTTGCATTTGCAGTACCATACCTAGAACATATTAGCCTCCTGAGGACAAACACCCGTTCTCTCTGTTACATGCGATGACTGTTCTATTAGAGTGTTTGACTGACTGTTCTATTAGAGAATCTCGATCATATTTCCTGGTTTGATATTAACGCCAGTCTCACTGCAGACCGGTAAAGACTTCACCATTATTAATGTCCAGACATTCACTAGCTATAATGACTCACCACTAACTTTACCGTCATCAGAGCTTCTATTGTATTGTCTCCCAGTTCCAATCGAGCTTCCATTAATCATAATCATCATAATCACATTTTAGCGATGAGACACTGTATATATAATACCAAATACAATGATTGAAGCTCAGCAAACTGCTTTGCGATCCCTTGGTACTAGTTGGACATATGTCCTATAAAACTCAAATCCACAATGAAAAGCATTCATTTCGTCTAGTACTAGCTAAGACTATAGTGCATTTTCTTCTCGTTTTCAAGTCCAATAGTCCATTTTTATTATACATCAAGTTACAAGATGGTTGAATTGTACTCCACCATAATGATCATGATAACATGATCTCTCAACAGACTTTCGTTGCAATAAATCAAATACTGGTATATACCTATAAACAGGAGTTGTTCATAATATATTATCTAATCCAAAACAGCCAAGCTGTAAAAAAATAGTGCGGCCCTCAGAAAGGCTATGGTGAAAAAAGATGTGAAATCCAAGGTAGCGGCCAAGAAATGGCTGTGATGGTAGGTTCATGGTAAAAATTTTAATAACGACGGCAATTCAGGTGAATTTTGTGGCAAGACCAAGCGGCACCAAATTCACCTGAATTGTTGTTATTAAAATGTTTACCATTAACCTACCATCACAGCCATTTCTTGGCCGCCACCTTGGATTTCACATCTTTTTTCACCATAGCCTTTCTCAGGGCCGCACTCCTTTTTTACAGCTTGGCTATTTTGGATTAGATTTCACTTCTTTTTGTATTTGTATACCCCAAAGCCGGCTTATGGCTGGCTTTAGGGCTTTTTAACCCATCATTTTTCTTTACTACAGGAAGAAGAAAAGATGAAGCAGGATGATTTCTTTGTAGCTGACCTCTCTGCAAGGTGATCCTCCTAGCTGATCTCTCTACCGGATGACTTGCTTGTAGCTGAACTCTCTACAGGGTGATTAGTTAGTAGCTGAACTCTCTACAAGGTAACTCCTTCTAGCTGATCTTTCTACAGGGTGATTTGTTTGTCTCTACAGGGCAATTTGTTTGCAGCTGAACTCTCTACATGGTATAGTTTCTTTGTAGCTGAACTATCTACAATGTAACTTCTTCTAGCTGAACTCTCTACAGGGTAACTTGCTTCTCTCTACAGGGTGATTTGTTTGTAGCTGAACTCTCTACAAGGTAGCTTCTTCTAGATGATCTTTCTACATGGTGATTTGTTTGTAGCTGAATTCTCTACAGGGCAATTTGTTTGCAGCTAAACTCTCTACATGGTAGTTTCTTTGTAGCTGAACTCTCTACAATGTAACTTCTTCTAGCTGAACTCTCTACAGGGTGACTTGTTTCTAGCTGATCTCTCTACAGTGTAACTTGTTTCTAGCTAAACTCTCTACAGGGTGATTTGTTTGTCTCTACAGGGAAATTTGTTTGCAGCTGAAGTCTCTACATGGTAGTTTCTTTGTAGCTGAACTCTCTACAATGTAACTCCTTCTAGCTGAACTCTCTACATACAAGATGACATAGTCTCTTTGATTGGAAGTCAAATACAAAAATATATTTTAGGTGATATTAAAGCAGAAAGTAAAGTGTTTGTTGTCATTGCTGATGAGTTCAGGGACTGTTCTAACAAAGAACAGATGTCACTGGTGATTAAATTTATTGATGCATGCAATATTATTCAAGAAAATTTTTGGGGCTTTTTTGAATGTGAATTTGGCACAAGTGGAGCACAGTTAGTTGAATTGATTGAGCATACCTGTAATAAAGCCATGAAATTAGACATGGCAAGATGTAGAAGACAAGGGTATGGTGGTGCTGGGAATATGGCTGGGAAATGTAGTGGAGCTGCTAAGCTCATCAAACTAAAAATTCCTAAAGCACTGTATTTTTACTGTGCATCACATAAACTCAATTTGTGTGTTGCAACATATGTACAAAATAACTAGCGTAGCGAATATGATGGATGCGATAACATGCTTTGCCAATTTTTTCAATTTCTCTCCTAAAAGGCAGAATGCACTGGAAGAATGCATTTCAAAAGATCCGGATACCTTGAAAACTAAGTTGCTCCCATTGTGCAGAGCACGTTGGGTAGAGAGAATAGATGCACTGGAAACAGCACTTGACCTTCTTAAAACAATTATTGATACATTTTCATATATTTCAGATAATTCAGATAGAAGTTGGAATCATGATAGTGTTATTCAAGCATTTTCATTGCTTAAAAGAATTGATTTTGAATTTATCATTAATCTGGTGATTACTCAGAAAGCAATTATTTTTACAGTAGGTACTACCACCTCACTACAAAAACGAGGAATTGATTTAGTCAATGTAAACGAACAGATTCAGCTAGTAATCAGAACTATTCAATATATTCGTAAAAATGTATCAAGCTTTCATTATGGCTGCCATAAACAAGCTGCCATATTAGCAGAGAAGATCAATGTAGAGATAAATCACCAAGGATATGTAAGAAACAAACACAATGTAGCAATGCTTTACTAACAACCGCTAGTGACACAGCAGCAGAGGAATTAATTAAAAACCATTTTCGAGTTAATGTAATAATTCCTGTTCTGGATGATATCATTACTAGTTTGCAAGACCGAATTTGCAATGGTCAAGACATAGTTATGAAAGGAACCATGCTGCTTCCATCATGCTGCTTCCATTCTGTGTAAAGTCATTGTTTGCTGCCTGACTTTGAATAAATTGTCTCAGTCTCTCAACACGTGTTAAATAATATTCTCCTAGCTAACTTAAATATTTCTGTTCATTAACTGATCTTTTAGGAACAGCTAATGAATTCACTCATGATTAATGAACCATGCAGTTATCATTTGCTTCCAATAGAACAGAACTATACATTAATCACACAGCATAATGATGTTGATGCAATATTTGTGCATATAATCATATTACTATAGTTTTCTTAGCAATGTTATCAGTATCAAGTATACAAACTTGAAAGCAATCATAAAATTAGTTGCTTGTACTTTACAGAATATAAACATTTTTCATACACGGATACCTCTGAGATACTGTATGTTGTACTGTGGTAAGCATGGAGCACCGAAGTTGGCTGTCAAATTTTGCAACATACATAGTCATACTGAAACTGACTAGCAGAGCTAAAACTTGAAGTGGTGTGGTTGATAATCAATATTGGTAGTTGTCAAGTAATAGAAGGTGTGTGTGTGTGTGTGTGTGTGTAGCCAAGTAAAAAAACACATCACATATACATTAGATTTTCACTAGCTGCTTGCCCTGATTGGAGAGAATTGTATTTATTACTTGTTCATTATGACACAAGACATTAATGGTAATATCAAGTACCGTATGTCGTGCGCCCAAGAAGCCAGCGCGCCACACCGTGAGTATATTTACAGGAAGAAAGTAAACGCGATTATCACACTTTTGTAGCTCCGTGATTTCTTATCCGATTGAAACCAAAGTTGCTACAGAGGTGCCAGCTAGGGAGGGGAGTCTATATTCCAAATTTGAAGACAATTGCTCAAGTCATTTCCGAGATACTAGTAGCCAAAGTCAGGGTTTTTTCTTCGCTTTTCTTTTTCTTCTGTTCGCACACTTTGCAAAATCCGCCATAAAACACGAATACGTGATCCAATCAGGCTGAAATTTAGCAAACGTAAAGGGCTCATTAAGGCAAATCGTAGTACCAAGTTTAGTAGGAATCCAATGAATATTTACGGTGTTATGATCGATTATTTGCGTAAAATACAGTGAGGTCGAAGGTCTGTCACGTCCACAGGGTAAACCGCTTGAAGAAATGAGCTGAAAATTGCTATGTACACCCCTGTAGATGGAGTAACTTTCGTAGGAGTACCTTTTTGTGGTTTGAAAGAAATCCAGTTAAAGGCCATCGAGATATGACACAAAACCCAACTTGTGTCACAATTACGCGATCGATTTTTATGAATAAAAAGACTATTAGTTTTCACACCTACAGGCAAACTGCTTAGAGCAGTGAGCTGAAAATCAGTGTGTAGCTGGAATAATTATCATCGAAAGTTCTTGCAGTAGTCTAGTACAGAAGAATTGGATTACAAACCACTGAGTTATGATTCCAAACCCAACTACGCGTAGTATATGCGAGATCGAGATATTATAATAGAATGGTCACCCTAATAGAGCATTCAGCTACGTTTATAACTTACTCTTATAATGACATTGCAAGTTATTCTGTAGGGAGTTCAGCTACAAACAGTTAATCTTATAGACAATTCAGCTACAAGCAAGTCACCCTGTAGAGAGTTCAGCTATAAATATGTTGCTATATAGATTCAGAACATTATAAGTCACACTTAAGAGAATTCAGCTATAAGCAAGTCACCTTGTAGAGAGTTCAGCTGCAAGAAGTCACTTTGTAGAGAATTCAGCTACAAATGTGACCGAATTTTGGAAAATCACCCATATGGGCGCATTTGACACCTAAAATATTTAATGATCAAATCACAAACCTTATAGTGCAAATCTACTTGTTAATGGTTGTAGACCATTCTCAATACCTTAAATTACAAGAAAATTATAGAAATATTTTTAAAACTGTGTCCTACTCTTATTAGCAACCCACTAAACATGAAAATTCTAATTATTTCACGTGCGCCCCTATATAGATGATTTTCCAAAATTCAGTCACAAATAAGTCACTGCATAAAGGGTTCAGCTACAAAAAAGCTACCAAGTAGAGAGTTCATCTAGATCAGCTACAAACAAGTTACTTTATGCATATTCAGCTACAAGTAAGTCACTCTGTAGAGAGTTCATCTACGAACAAGTCACTCTGTAGTACAAACAAGTCACCGTTTAGCTGGAGAGTTCAGCAACCAATCAAAAAATCTACTCTGTAAAGAGTTCAGCTGTACAAACATGTTATAACTCGATAGAGAAAGTTATAACTCTATAGAGAGGTCAGCTAGAAACAATTAGTCATCCAGTAGAGAGATCAGCTACAAGACATCACCTTATAGAGAGTTTAGTTACAAAGAAACCACCATGTAGAGAGTTCAGCTGCAAACATATCACCCTGTAGAGAGTACAGCTATGAACAGATCACCCTGTAGAGAGTTCAGCTAGAAAAAGTCATCCTGTAGAGAGATCAGCTAGAAGGATCACCTTGAAGAGAGTTCAACTACAAATGAGTCATCCTGAAGATAGTTCAGCTACAAACAAGTCACCCTATAGAGAGATCAGCTAGAAGAAGTTACCTTGTACAATGGAACCTCAGTTATCCGAACCTCTTGGGACCAGGGGTGGTACATAACTCTGAAAAGTCTGTATCTCTGAAATTGTGTATAAATAACCTTAAAACAATGTGAAGAACTTTTTTAAAAAATTCAATATTATCAACTACCCTAATAGAACAGTCACTACTCTAACAGAACAGTCATTTTCGTAGTTTGGTTAACCAAGGATCCGGATAAGTGTGGTCCGGATAACTGAGGTTTCACTGCACACACAAAGAAACCATCATATAAAGAGTTCAGCTACAAACAAATCACCCTGTAGAAAGTTCAGCTACGAACAGATAACCCTGTAGAGAGATCAGCTAGAAGAAATCACCTTGTAGAGAGTTCAGCTACAAAGAAACCACCATGTAGAGAGTTCAGCTGCAAACAAATAATCTGTAGAGAGTTCAGCCAGAAACAAGTTCACCCTGTAGAGAGATTAGCTAGAAACAAGTCAGCCATAGAGAGAGCAGCTACAAAGAAACCATCCTGTAGAGAGTTCAATTACAAACAGATAACCCTATGGAGAGTTCAACTAGAAACAAGTCACCGTGTAGAGAGATCAGCTAGAAACAAGTCACCCTGTGGAGAGATCAGCTATATACAAAGAAACCATCCTGTAGAGAGTTCAATCGCAAGCAGAAATCCCTATAGAGAGTTCAGCTAGAAACAAGTCACCGTGTAGAGAGATCAGCTAGAAACAAGTCACCCTGTAGAGAGATCAGCTACAAAGAAACCATCCTGTAGAGAGTTCAATTACAAACAGATAACCCTATAGAGAGTTCAACTAGAAACAAATCACCGTGTAGAGAGATCAGCTAGAAACAAGTCATCCAGGAATCAGCTAGAAACAAGTCACCCTGTAGAGAGATCATCTAGAAACAAGTCACCCTTTAGAGAGATCAGCTACAAAGAAACCATCCTGTAGAGAGTTCAGTTACAATCAAGTTACACTATAGAGAGATCAGCTAGAAACAAATCATCTTGTTGAGAGTTCAGTTGCAAACAAATCACCTTGTAGAGAATATATGCAACATTGATCTTGTAATACTGTATCTACCCTAGACTTACTCATGCCCGTAATATTGTGACATTTGTTAGTATGTTTATATACTCTAATAGAGCAGTTAGCACACAAACTGGTTTATCTCAAATAGGCTTAACTTTTGAAAAGCATGATAGGCTATTTTAGAACATAATATTCTCCTGCAGAGCAATAGACTTTAGGGAACTCATCTTTGCCCTTTCACTTTGCTCTGATCAGTTACACCTCTGCACAGTATATTGATAAACACTCAAAGATATTCTTTAATTGGTTAGATAAAATTAATACAGGAAAGTATATACACAATTATAACGTAATGTTTAATTAATTGAAATACAACTACATGTACTGTAAGGTACAAGG
Organism: Dysidea avara; assembly: GCF_963678975.1. Classification (NCBI taxonomy): domain Eukaryota; kingdom Metazoa; phylum Porifera; class Demospongiae; order Dictyoceratida; family Dysideidae; genus Dysidea; species Dysidea avara. Next base: position 14,620,362 of record NC_089272.1, read on the forward strand.
ATTCATATAGGCAGTGCAGTTTTCTGGAGTGGTGAACTTCTTGTTCTGAATCAACTCTTGTGCATAAAACATCCAGTTTGCAATAATCTCTTCTATGATATTCCTTAACCTCTTCCTCACTATTTCAACACTAACATTACTCTTCATCATTTCAACACTAAGACTGAGAAGCATTTGCATGTAATAAATAAATTTATATATAATTACAAAAATAGTTAAAGTATTAAAGAATCTGCTTTTACTCTTTTTCTTCTTTCTGTGCATGGTAAAGAATGAAAGACAGGTTTTAAAAAAAAAACGCCCCCACTTTAGGGTATACAAATGCAAAAGAATTCACTACCAGATACAGTGCATGAAATTGCCATGAAAATAACCATGAAATACCCATGAAAATATCTATGGTTTATCCCATGAATGTTTCATTGGTACTGCACACATGAAATTTCTGCAACACCCTGAAATTACCATGATAATCTGATCTGGAGATACATTTCATGGCTATGAAACAACCCATGGCATACCAAGAATTGACTTTCATGGTACATTTCATAGGGGCGATTTAATATTTCATGAGAAAACCATTGACCTTTCATGGCATACTTCTCTGGTAGTGGAAGTGAAACCTAATCCAAAAGAATCAAGTTGTAAAAAAAGTGTGCGGCCCCCAAAAAGGTATTAGTGATAAAAGATGTGAAATCCAAGGTGGCAGCCAAGAAATGGCTGTGATGGTAGGTTAATGGTAAAAATTTCAATGACAGGTGAATTTGGTGCCACTTGGTCTTTTCACCTAATACACCTGAATTGCTGTTATTAAGATTTTTATCATTAACCTACCATCTCAGCCATTTCTTAGCCGCCACCTTCGATTTCACATCTTTTTTCATCATGGCCTTCCCGGGGCCATAACCTTTTTTACAGCTAGGCTGTTTAGGATTAGAGTATTTTATTGTTAAAGGAAAGCATTGTGAAATTTTATTATATCATCAGCAGGCTATACACTGATCAACTTACAGCCAATTTACCAATAGGTCAGTAACCTACTAACTTGTAGAGAAGACACAACCTTATAGCTGCTACTGTAGCTTTTGTACAGCACTGTGAGCAGCAATTGTGTAGAGTACTATGCAGAAAATCAAAGTAGGTGAAGATAACTGTTGGTGCCTGTTTGACAGAGATGAATGCCACGAATTTGTAATGGTTGTCTGAATCTGTTCAGGGAAAAAATATCACCTAGACTCAATTTAGGTGATACTGTGTGCAGTATAAAGTACAGTCTACAATATAAAAGGTACAGGTATGAGCTCAATTTTGAGTCTATGGAATATGTAAATCCTCAGGCCATTAGTAGTTACTATAGTTAGTGTATGAATGATTCATTACTTCTATAGACTCCATATTGAACCTGAAAAAAGAAACATTAATATAATAACATCGTTTCAATCCTCACAACTACATTTTACATCCAATGTAAGTATATTTGTTAGATTTCTGATACTATTACTCTATACACCAGCTTAAATAGCAGTATATAAATTCAGCAGATCAAAGCATTTACATTATTAATTTAAATTGTAACTCTTAGAGCCATTTTCCCCTATTTATGAAATAATATAATCACTTCTGTAAGACAAATTCAGTAGGATAAACAATGTAGTTATATATATATATATATATATATATATATATATATATATATATATATATTATAAGCTGATGTGCATCAGCTAATATGTATATTGCTGGTGGGAAGTATATTCTTACAAGTGTGTGCCTGCACTCTACACTGTTTCTTATTCCAATAAATCCTTTTGCTAGTGACAAGTCAATGTGTTCAAGATGTAAAGGAAATTCTATATCCCAGATATTGTGGCAACCTCTTTTGGCTGATACCTATAGAACCACATGTTACTAGAAAATCAAGTCATCACTGGTATGGGATTTTTCTAAATTTCATGAAATTGCCATAGACTTAAAATTTTACATGTGAACAATTGCAAATACATTTAATCATTATATGGTTCAGTTGGTGAATAGGATACAATGCGTGTTTGGCTAAAAGTTTACTGAACTGTGAAGTCATATATAAGAAGAATGTAAATAGTAAGCATGTGTGTTGCAAGTATATTCATTCATTAAATTAACTCAAAAGTACCTACTATGGATTCAATCTATTTATGTCAATAATTTTGAATTCTTAAAAATACAAATCTAGTGATGAGTAAGACTTATGTAGTTTATTTTTCACAGCTGAGTAATAAACAAGCTAGAACAATCATGCTCACTGCTGGTTCATGATAGTTGTAGCTACAAGCAAATATGTGAACACAACAAGTAATGGAGACAATATTTTATAGCTTAATCTCTTCAATTATTATAATTGACTTTAAATTATTCATACACCATACCAGATTGTATACCCTTTGCAGCTGCTTTCACCATTAAAAATGTATTTATTATGTAAAACACAATTTCTTCAGGGAATGTGCAGTTATCAATTACTACCCTTTGCAAGACACCTGTTATGTATAGGCCTGTATATAGTAGAACATATAGTCATGACTAATATTAAGTACAAAAATACAATAAAATGCAATTCAGTGAAACCATAACAAGGAGAAATCAAACTTGAATTGACCAAAACATATATTGGGGATATGTTAAAGGATGTATGGGTAAGTCATGCAGAATATATAGTGACATGTGTCTATGCAAACTATACCTTACTGAAACTATAAAATAGCACCAGGATTTGTGAAAGTATCATCTGATTCATTTGAGTTTGAAGAATAGAAAGGTTTATATACAACTGTAATAAAGCAAAATGTGTACATCATTGCTGTTGGCACTGATAATGTCTTCAATATTTGCAATCCAATGTGCTCCTGTGAAAAGAGAATGTAATCAGCAAAATACAATGGGACAGAATAAAAGACTAACATGCCTTTATTGTGCAGCTGACTGTATCAAAGTTAGCATTCAAAAATTAGTTGAGGTAAGAAACAAGACTTACACTGCATGGTGTGGCTATACTATACGTAGATTACATGAGCTTATTAAAATAAAAACTGTGCATTCTCAGTTGCCAAATGTACTTACAGTATAATGTCAATATGCATAAGCACAGTTTGCATGATTATATCTCTAATAAATATATTTTAGGAAGAAAATGTCTCCGTAATACTGAAGAAGAATGACAGCATAGAAGTCAATACCAATTGTAACAATTCACTCATTACAGCTGCAACGTCATTCAAGCTACAACTACTAAACTCTTCATTTAAAGACACAGTGGCGGATCCAGGGGGGGGCACAGGGGGCACGTGCCCCCCCCTTCCTTAAAAAAATGTATATAAGATCGAGATACTCTAATAGAGCAGTCAATCACCAATCACTCTAATAAAGCAGTCACAGTGTTCATGGGGAAGTGTAGCTTACTTAGGAAGCTATAAATAGGATTTTATTTTACATAACATACGTGATATAATATATTTGGTAAAGGATAACTAGCTATTATTGTTGTGACCTTTTTTTTTTTTTTTTTTTGCTCTTCAACTTTTTTTCAGCAAGGTGCCCCCCCTCTTTCCAGACTCTGGATCCGCCCCTGAGACAGTACTAGATTTGATCTCATTAAAATCCATGCCATCCATTTTGCAAATATTGCTAGATTCCAACAAGGAATTCAAGTGAGAATATTATTATATAGAAGTTTAAGTTTCGCTATATTAATTTTTATGTTGTGTTCAACAGGACACAGATTGTCCTCCATCTGACAGCAAACAGTACAATCTTAGTGTGGAAATGATGTGGAGGAGTTCAAGAAATATCACTGATGAGAATAAAATCATAAAAGAATGGACATATGATGTAGAAAATTTAGGTAACGGTACAAGCTTCAAATCTCCAGATAAATGCGATTGCAGTGCTTTTATGGACACTTGTACCTTACATTGCAATTAAGTGTATTATGCAGTGTAATGTCAATTAATGAAGCAATGATTTTTGTACTGTATTTATGTAATTTAATACATTCTTCTGAAATATTAAATACAAAGTAAATATTATCCACAAGTAATCTGTTTCTTTTAGCCTAAGAGACTGGTTTAATTTACTAAAAAAAGAACATACTTGTGACCCAGTCTGTGAAAAGGGGTCTTATAACCTTTTCAATTGCATGTAATTGGCAATCTGTAACTTGACTTGTGAATGTGGTATTACCCTGAAATTTTGTCTCTTTAAATCCCTAATGTAGCACTACATATGGCTTGGTGTAATATTATAGTGGTAGATTGAAAACATGAAGTTATGATTAGTCAAAGTTGACAATTTAGAAAGATATAAGACCCCTTTTCGCAGACAGGGTCACAATTATTAAGTTAGCAATTAAATTAATTTTTAAGATCACTTATATTGTCTATGTACTAAAGGTTACACTAACTGCAGATGTATATCCTGTATTGATGGCATTAAGATATATGATTATACATGTAGCATGGTCTACTTAATCATATCCACATCCTTTAGAATATATAGTTGACCAGTGAATTTGCACATACAAATAGAAAAACAACTTGAGAAGCATCTTCCTTGGCTTTACTTGAACTGACAGTCATGTTTTGGGCCATAATTTCTGATCTTGAAGGCTAAATAAGAAAAAGTAATACTTAAGCTGTCGGTACATAGATTTTACAATTGCCAAATCTAGCTATTATGAAAGAGTTGAAATTAGTGTGCTAGGAAGCTATCAACATAGTTACATTCAATAAAATCAAGAACTTTACTTATTGACTCATACATCTGTAGGATCAGGGTCTTTACAATGTAGTTCAGGGGCGATGGAGCAGGCTAAGAGTCAGTGGACCGGGCCAGCTGTAAGTTGAAGACCAAAAAAAAAGGTCACAGCCTGCTGACAATAGCTGCTCTCCACCAATTACACATACGTAGCTAAGTAGCTTGCTACACTTCTTCTCTGAATACTGTGACTGCTCTATTAGAGTATCTAGATCCTGGCTGTTCTATTAGAGTATCTCGATCTTTTCTTGCAAAGAATGTCCCCAAAAAGTGGGGGGACCAGGGCCCTGGTCCCCCTGGCCCCCCGTCTCCACCGCCTATGATGTAGTTCATACATGCATGGCATACTAACAGAGAAGTTTCTTGGCTAAAAACTGCAGTTAGTGATCACTGTAGCAAAACTAGTTTTTCTATGTTGTTGTTATTATTATTATAACTAGTTTTTCTATATTGTTATGATGTAATTCAGTTATTTTTCCCGCAGTACAACGTTCTTGATCAAGCCATGCCCAAACAAATCTCCTTAATTGAACCTGATTGTGGCTACACATGACGGAGGCCTAAACTACAGTATATTATATTGCCTATCATGGGTTATTATGTAGGATGTGATAATAGTCATAACTCAAGGTGTCTTATTTGACAGTATGGCAGTATTGTTTAATAGAGTTCTCTTTTAAAGTAACAGAGACCACAAAAAATGTCGAGTTAAAAAATCATCATGATACAAAAATCACCTTTAACGAGCTAACTCTCTCACTCCATTTAACATCAAATATTATGTATCTACATTATAAATGTAGTGTGTAACCTGGAACAAATTTTATGTTATGCACAACACCTACAATCTTTACAACTACATTTTGCATCTATAGATACAGTAGTCTAAAATAGTTTTTGCTTAATTTTCCTTCTTATATTTGGTGATACTATTTAGCCATACATGCACAAGCTTAACTAACAGCAACTTCAGTGGATTAAAGCTTATAATACAAGCATTTTAAATTGGAACTGTTAATCTATAATGAAGTTAATCTAAGAACTACTTTCCCCTATTTAATACAGACCTGCATAAAGTTTAATATGCTAGCATAATGCTAGCATAATGCTAGCATGTTAGGTGACTATGGAGCTCAATTCCATAAAAATAGATTGGTACTCCCTAATAGAGTGGTCTGTGGAAACTGCACTCTGCGATAGAGCACTCAAATGCATTCTACATACCGTACGGAGGGAAACTTTGGAGGGGGGGAAATTTGGCGAATCAAGCAAATTATCACTGTTTGCGAAATAAAATTTGGCGAATTGTTAGCAAAGCGCACGCCGTATTGAATTAATTAGATCACTGAAGCGAGAACTGGAGTGCCACGCCTCTCAGCGATTCGGCGCCTGGAGTCAGCTACCAAATAAAAGGTAATACTATATATACAGTAGATCTACGCCCTCTGGAATAGTGAATATCGTACTTAACATGGTAGGACTCGCTATACTTGTCATGCCCGTTTCGAGTTGAAGTTTGAGGATACCACGTGTACAGTAACTAGCTACCTAGTGAGGTAGTCGAGGCAGGCTTGGCTCTAGCGTAATGTCTGGCCCACTATCCCTTGGTTGAGTAGAAAATTGATTAGTTCGAGGCTAGGTTTGCTATTTTCTTCGCCACCAAAATATTTGGATGGGGAAATTTGGCGAATTCATGGTCAGTCGCCAAATTTTAATGGCGCCAAAGTTTCCCTCCATACGGTAACTTCTTATATCGATAATCTCTAATAGAACAGCCACTTTGTAGTAAAATGCTCTAATATTAGTACAGCACATTAATACACCTGATGCAAAAACTGTTATGTTAAAACATCAAAGATAGTTTTTACTGTTCACTTTCCAGTATATACTCACAATCGTACATATCTTGCATGAATGTATGTTAAATTGCTTTGTCCATTACAAAGTCTTTGTGACTGAAAGAGACTTCAATACATAGTATAATAATTATGAAATTGAAGCACCATAAACTCAATATACATAGGAGCACATACTGTATGCCATTAACTTGAGAGTCTTACCTGTAATTTTTATAAAACTAAATGATTGTGTGGATAGTCTACGTATATATTGTGAGATGAAGTTATAATTTTGCAAGTGGCTGTGTAATTGTGTATCACCAAATGTGGCTAAATTTGACAAAATCTCACTACCACACACATTCAATTGTCTGATGAAGTAATTTTAGCAGAACATATAAATTATCAGATACTTGTCAAAAACCCCACACTTTGTCGTATCTTATGTTATTTTGTTTTTCAAACCTGGAAAGCAAATGTTAAAAAAACTTGGTCTCATTTATGTACTGAAAAAGCAGACTGTTGGGTTATGAAGTATGTATAATTGTTTTTATATTAAAAGTCTTTAAAATAATTATGGGAATATCACTGTAGTGTGAGTGTTACTATTGCATTCCACTTGCTACAAGTGAAGTTGGACATCCTGCTATATTCATTGGGTAAAATTAGTACTGACAATATTCGTGACTGAATTTTGGAAAATCTCCCATATGGGCACATTTGATACATAAAATAATTAATGATCAAATGACAAACTTTATAGTGCAAATCTACAGGTTTTAAGTCATTTTCAATACATTAAAATTATTACAAAAAAATTATTGAAATAGTTTTAAACTGTGTCCTGCTCTTATTAGCAACCCACTAAACATGAAAACTCTAATTATTTCACGTGCACCCATATGGGTGATTTTCCGAAATTCAGTCACATTTACATAATGCCATAATCCTTTTGTTGTACTAGAGTTTACTGTAATCTAATCCTCTTTTAGCAGAAAGTTACATAGGATGTTAATTAATGTAGTTATTATAAACTGATGTACATCAGCTATTTGTATTGTTGAAGGAAAGAAAGACAGACAGTATACCACAATTTCATGAAATTGTCATGCACTAAAAATTTTACCTATAAACAAATACATTTAATCATTATCAATTGGTGAACAGGATACAATGCATGTTTGATTTCATTTACTAAGAGTTTAGTTGTTCTACTGAACTGTGAAACCATAAGAAGGATGTAAATATTGAGCATCAGTACACATGTGTATTATTCATTCAGTAGTTCTAAAGTGCCTACAGTGGATTCTCTTCAGCTAGTTATGCATATTTACACCATTATTTTGTATAATTTTGGATTCTAAAACTACTTTAATATACAACAAACTCTAGTAATGAGTATTGCACAAAAAGATGAACCATTTACTTTTCGCATTAAAACAGTCACTATATAGCTCAGTGTTGGAAGTTTAAACTACAAAAATGGTAACAAAAAATGAATGTAGGCACATGTTATAACTTCATCTCTTTAATGACTTCAAATTATCCATACAAGAATGACCATCACATCACTTTGTGCATGTCCTTTGCACTTTCACCACAAAAATGGCTTTATTATGAAATGCTATCTTCAGAGCAGTTTCCTTTAAGAGACATTTGCCATCTATAGTCTTTTAACAACAGAACACATGGTCACGAAAACATTGCAAATATAAAAAATTATGAAATACAAAACTATTTAATATCCACATTAAGGAGAAATTAAACTTGAAGTGACTTTAAAATCTTTTGGTGATATATGTTAGAAAGATGTATGAATAAGTCATGCAGAATAGTGACAAGTAAACTATGTGTCTAGCAAAAATATGAGATTAATTAAAAGCAAAAATGTAAAATCTTTGTTGTAAAGTTTGAAAAGATCATATACATAAACGTACTACTTTCACACCTCAGATCAAAGGAAAGCCGGTGCACATATATCACATATTGCACTGACTCAAAATGTTAAAGATATACACACTGCTACTGGTGTATATATCTCATTAAGGCAGTGCGTATATCTTATAATACCATACCTGTTTCACTGCCCATACAAAAGTCTCAATAGTAGCAGTGAAATTTATCCCGTATTTCACTGGTAGCAGTGAAAAAGTTGTAATTGCAATTTCATTGGCTAGAATTTATGTTAACAATGTAGCGCCAATTAGTGTTTACGCGTGTTTAGTACATAGTGACAAATTGCGTACATAGCAACGCTAATGCACAGCATGCGTATATGCAGCGAGTATGGTATTAACTGGGAATAGCATGGGTAGCAGTGAAATTTTGGGATAAATACCACTCTTGTTGTATTGAAAATGGTAAATTTCACTCGGCTTCGCCTCGTGAAATTTATCCCCATTTCCAATACAACACTCGTGGTATTTATCCCAAATTTCACTGCTACCCATGCTATTACTAGTACTTATACACTGCCTTAACGAGATATACGTACTGTCACCAGTGCATATATCTTGTTAATACCATACCTGTTTCACTGCCCATACAAAAGTCTCAATAGTAGCAGTGAAATTTATCCCGTATTTCACTGGTAGCAGTGAAAAAGTTGTAATTGCAATTTCATTGGCTAGAATTTATGTTAACAATTTAGCGCCAATTAGTGTTGATGCGTGTTTAGTACATAGTGACAAATTGTGTACATAGCAACGCTAATGCACAGCATGCGTATATGCAGCGAGTATGGTATTAACTGGGAATAGCATGGGTATAGCAGTGAAATTTGGGATAAATACCACAAGTGTTGTATAGGTGTGCACACTATATCTAGAAATCATCAGATTTCCTTAATGTTATTCTTTTATCCTCTTCTCTTTTATAGGGAATCAAGCAAGCTGTGATTGGGGGTTTGAATATTGCCAAAAGCCTTGTGATTGTGGGATTCAATTTTAATACATCAACAATAGTTTGCTTTTTTACTTTTGTAAATTTAGTAATTAACGAAACATAATAAAGACTAGTCCCTTAAAATCACTGTTTTAGTAATTAGAGAAACCATGTTAAAATCTGATAAAGTCTGGATCTATATTATGTAAGGCATGCAACTTCATAGGAATTAATCAAGGGGTAGTCAACTGCTGTGTATGAGAGTCCCAATATTTAAGTATTTCAAAACATATTTCTGTATTATTTCAATGAATATTTCATGGATGTATAATTGGATTTCTAAGATAGTGCACGATAGTCTCAGCTTGTGAGCTACCCCTTGGAGCTAGGTATGGCTATACCTTCAGCCACATTTAATCAGTCTTATATCTAGTAAATAGTATAGCCATAATTGAAGGGGTTGCAGTATTTGGCAAATCACGGATTGATGGATCACGTAATGAGCATATCCCACTACTCATTTGATATGTTTATAAGTTTGTGTCAGTGTTGCAATATCCTTGATATATTAATGACAAAATACTGCACACTTTAGATATACTCACTTCATTACTATAACACTCACACGCTGTTCCAGATTTACGGATGCAGTTACATGATCACTGTGACAATTGAAGGTAAAGCTGCGAGGCACCGAGTAGTTAACTAGCATGGACACCACATTATTACAAGGCTTTTTAGATTAAGTCTACTACCCTTGATCAAAATAAGAGTCAGTGAGATATTACAGCCAGCCCATGCCACCATGCCAGCTGTAATCCTACGATTGGTGTTCAGTCAGTTACAACAGTAAGCTACCTGCCAGTGTTTAATTACAAGGAAGATTTAATAATTGTTTTCAGCTAACTAACAGCAGGAAAGGAGACACCACAGCTATTGTTCAGATATTAAAGCACTCTGACGGAAAAAATCAGTGCAGGCACCTTTCAACATATTGTAGAATTTGCAAGCTTTCATGCAGCTTTAAATGAGCTAGCTACCCTGACCATCAGACTGCTGAATTGGTGAGCTTTCCTGCTAAGAATCTTACTTCAATTAGCTTGTCAAGTTAACTTACTCAGACTCAGTGTGTTAAGTTGATAAAATCCACAGTCTTTTGAACACCTGCCTAGCCATGGCTAACGATGTACACACACACTATTTCAATCAAGCGCCAGATAGTGGTCTATACACTATTGCCATAAATCTGAAAGGGTGCATGGGCAATTTAGCCAGCGATGAAGTACCTAAAGTGTGCAGCATTTTGTCATTACTAATATATCAAGTATATTACAACACTGACACAATACTTGTTTTAATAAACATTTCCAATGAGGTTGATTGATTTTTAGTCCTCACAGTAGTCGGCAAAAGTCATTCTTCCCTACCAGAGCAATGAGTAGTGGGATATGTACATCACGTGACCCGCCAATCCATGATCCATTAAATACAGCAACCCTAATTGAAATAGGGATAAAATGTCCACTATATAGCTGCAGGTGACTTCCCTGAATTGTTTCATTACTTTTATTTCTATGACTCCTACTAGAATCCCTATTTTTCCTTGTACTTGGTTTGTTTATTATTATAGTGACTGACGACCCCACACATATTGTATCAAAGGATAAAATGGCACCAGTTGTATCTTGACAGTTTTACATCTGAACACACACACACCCCAACTATTAATTACTGAAAGTGAAAGAGGCCATTCCCTTTGTTTTGAGTTGTGCTCTGCCTGTTATACAATGCTATAGCTAATTATTATTTTTGTGTTGTAATTTAATAGTGTAGGTCTTGCCAGGACACCACCCTGTGGGTATCAGTGCATGGTAACCCTGAGTCTAGGCCCCTGTACTTATGTTGTATATCGTCTTACTGAAAATAAGACAAAAGTGCCTTTTTGTAAGACCCTAGATACTTCCAATAGATTGTTACAATTTTTTTTTTGAAAATTTATTCAATGGAATTTTCTACTGACTAACTGCCTGCCTGCCTGATGCCTTCAGGTAAGTGTAACTCAATAATGACTAAGGCTATGGGCTTGAATTTTTTCACTGTTTGACATCGCTTCATCCTGATACATGCCTTTTTACATACTGCAGTATGTACAATGCACGCATCATGGACTTACCTTTGTCCTCCTTTGTGTCCCATTTGTTTTTGCTGACTGCCCAAGGTGTCGATTCATGGTAGTGCAATGCTTGGCTTCCCTACATTTGTAAACGGAAATCATCTGTATTTTCCATGGTGACTGGATTGATTGTAGAGGAGCTTCTGATACTGTTCTTCGTATGTAATGCTGTGTAATGGGCTGAAAATAGGTGAAAGAGAAACGTAATGGCCATTTAAAAAAAGTAAACAAACAAGTATGAGGAATATTAGGAATTTTTAGTTTGATTACGGATAATGGAAAAAAGTAAGGAAACAAGTAACATCGCCTACACTTACAGATATGCTAGTGGACATATAAATCCTAATTCAGTTTATACTCATGAGGGATTAAATGTTCTGTAGGTGTAGGAGACCTCCCTTGTTTCCCTACTTTTTTTTTCCATGATCCCTAATCGAACTTAAAACTCCTAATTTTCCGTATGCTTTATATATATACCGTATATCAATTAAATTGGTGGTGAACTAAATTTGGCAAATTGGCAATTTGTCACTAAACCGCCAAATTTAAATTTTGTATATATATTTTTTTCATACTTTGTATCCAAGCATAGTCCAAGCTTTTGATGGCAGTTGTTAAAATATGTTTCACAAACCAAGTATGACTTCGTAGACACACACAGTAAATTAGCGTAGTTCCATGCATGAAAATGGGTGTGGCTTATGGACTAGACTAGAACTCGTACATGGTTAGTAGTCTCGCGTGCCAGACGGTTTGTGTGGGGGCGGTAAATAAACCGTCTGGTCACTGTTGCACACATTCCGGGACCACTGCCGGAATGTTGGCAGAGCCAATCAGATCGCTTCGCGCACTCTGTGACGAAACAACCACTAATAATTCAAATTCTTAGTGTAATAAAGAACCGAATCTCGGCTACAGATCACTTTTTTGAAAGTTTAACAACGCCATGGGCTTAGGATCTTTGTTTCCCTAGTACAGGGCTCTTAAAAGCGTTCGTATAAGAACGATCGTGGTTCGCTACGGATTTGTGAAACGACAGAATTGTCGAGGAAGACGTTCAGCAATGTTTCGAATACGTCACCAGGACATTACCAGTACAATTATTGTCTTCGTCTGCTCAAATAGGTGATTGGAACGATTATTGCATCATCCTTGGCGCAAAACAATGCCGTGATGTAATCTAATTGCATTCCAGTGAGTTCACGGAAAGTGTGCAACATTGACCAGACGGTTTATTTGCCGCCTCCACACAAACCGTCTGGCACGCGAGACTACATGGTTAGTAGGTGTGGCTCCATGTAAGTTTGCAGATAGCAACAGACATGAATTCATGTGCAGCCAATAAACCATTGATAAATGGGGGTGAGGCTCTATGTATGCCAAATAATCCTGATAAGTGGGCATGACCCACGAAACAATTGCAGGATCTGGGTGTTCTTTAAAGATCCAGACCCGGTTCAATCATTAAAGCAATTAGGCCAGACTGATGCATGCAGTAACTGAATTCATAACATTTCAGCATAAAAAGGATTGTACACTACATCAGGGGCGGATCCAGAGTTTGGAAAGAGGGGAGCACCTTGCTGAAAAACAGTTGAAGACCAACAAAAAAAAAGTCACAACAATAATAACTAGTTATCCTTTACCAAATATATCACATCTATTATGTAAAATAAAATCCTATTTATAGCTTCATAGGTAAGCTACACTGCCTCATGAACATTGTAACTACTTTATTAGAGTAATTGACTGCTCTATTAGAGTATCTCGATCTTGTATGCAATAGACAATATGCATACTGAAAACATTCTAATAAGCACGTGATCTTTTGACGGTGAATTAAGTGCGAATTGATTCATAGCGTGGCAGTATCAGCGATTCTTACAGAGCGGTGACTTCTTCTACCCAGGAGATAGTATAATTGGCGAGCGAAAGGTTTCCCGTAGCATTAGTGGTGAGTTATAGTCCTAGCGAAGTTATCAGCGTTTCTTACGGAGAGGTGATTTCTTCTATCTAGGAGGTAACACACCTGGCGAGAGAAAGCCTGCCTGTAGCATTAGTGGTGAGTTATAGTCTGAGCCGCATTAGCTACCCATACTTATGTATGGGATTTTCACAAAATTTCGGTAGTCGTTCACCGTCAACTTTTTTTGGAAAGCGTCGCCGCACTACTGTAATTGATCATTTTTCTTTCGAATAATATAGCATGCATATTGTCTATTTCTTGAAGGGGGGGGGGGGCATTTGCCCCAAATGCCCCATCCTGGATCCGCCATTGTACATCATGCACACTCTGTCCTTACACCACTCATGCGCACTGCCAATTTTTCAGTGAGAGCGTTTTGCCAAATTAAACTTTCGCCAACTGCAATTTTATAGCAAATCGCCAAATATTAGTTTCGCCAATATTTGTTGTTATACGGTACATATAGTTGATGTTGTTTTATCTGTGTATATGCAGTACATGAAAACATGGCTGAAAAAACCAGAGCAAAGATTCTGACACGTTACAATACTGTTATCTGCAATGATTATACAACTCCAGCATCTGTTGTCAGTCCAAGTACTAAACCACCAAGTACCATTTGTGAGTTGTAAAAGTTGCCATGTATTTTGTTATACCTTGTACAGTTAACACTCCTGGTATTGTTGATGACTATGACTTTGATGACATGGATAAATTTTCTATACATCTCCTTGGCCACACCATCTTATGCACTCTACATCTCCTCCAATATCACCATCACAATATTTAATGCACCAGAGGGAGGCTGTGTTTATGCAAGCCAATGAAGATGATGTAGAAGATACTAACTTGTAATGCACAAGACTATCAAAAAATGTGTGCCCCAAGCAGCTAGCTGAGTAACTATGATAGCCACATTTTCATAATAATGTTTTTACATTTTGTAATTACCTTGTAACTTATTTTAGAATGTGTACATAGCTCTGCACAATACATACTTAAATTATATGTTTACAAACTGCATGGGATAAATTGTATGCACCCCATGTTGTTAATTGGCTATTTTCATTGAACCATGTTTACAAACTTCGTGGCTTATGTAATAAAAATGTATAATGGACAGAGAGTAATATACTTGCTAGTATTTTACAAATTATACGTAATGTAACACTATACATATGTTGTGTATAGTGTAGCATGTCAGCATGTGTCTGTATATGTGCATGCGGACAACGGCATGGGCCAGGAGTTTGCCTGTCTGTTTCCTTGACCAAATTAATGACAGAAACATACATGCCACAGTGCCCTGGTGATACTAAATCTAACTGTTTAGCTATCTAGCTCAAAGTATAAAGACAAGTATAGCACTGAAAGATGAAATTTGTTGAAAGATATTTCTGAATATGGGCATTCATTTGTAATTTTTGTAGACAGTTTTGGCCCGTTACCTATGTATGGGCATGGATAACAGTATATAAATAAATGCCTGAGCCATATTGTATGTACAAATTGAGGTGAGCCCTTAAGAAAACAAAAATGGATTTTTTCTTGAGAAATAACATTTCAGCCAACCATGATTAGTTGTGACAGCAAAATTGCCAAGAGTAGACATGTGCAGTTTGGCTCAGACAAAAAAATGTTCAGCAGTAGGCCACCGTAATGTCCTATCATGTGCAGGCTTTGTGTTAGGGAAAGGTAGGACATTTCAATCAGAATGTACTAGTTAAATCAATGTCATTAACACTTGTATCAATTCCATACAGTATTGGTGGTAGTTGTTGTGAGCTAACAACTGTTGCTAATTGAATGGGAATAGGCCTATGTAGTGTCTCCTAGCAACCAAGTGGTAGTTATGATTAGCAGTACAAGCCATAAACCAAACAGATAAATTGTATTCCCTAGGCTTCATCCCATTTCTTTTGATAGCTAGGACATTATGTCTGAGCAAACTAGTGATTTCAGACATGCAGAATATTTGGACAGCAAATGTCCAGTGACAGACCATTACATTTGTCTCTGGCTCCATTACAAGTATGGGAAAGGGACATAACAGATGGTGCAATTTTGGCTTCCCCATAGGAATTGTATATATATGACTGGATTTTGGAAAAACGATCCAAATCGCACATTAGAAGTTCCGAGATAAACGGTTTTAAAGAATTAAAGCCAGCATAACTCTCCAAGGATAGCAAGCACGCGTATGAAATTTACACAAAAGATGCATCAATCTGTTACCTTTCAAGCCACATCCAGTACTTGTAGCTGCTTGTACAGTTTCCCGCCAAATAAGATAGAAAATCTGAG
Organism: Dysidea avara; assembly: GCF_963678975.1. Classification (NCBI taxonomy): domain Eukaryota; kingdom Metazoa; phylum Porifera; class Demospongiae; order Dictyoceratida; family Dysideidae; genus Dysidea; species Dysidea avara. The sequence goes on from NC_089272.1 coordinate 14,636,314, forward strand.
CAGTTGGACGAGCGAAGTAGTATCACGAGTGCTCACAAAGGGGTGGAGGTTGGGGGGTGGCGGGGAGGGCAAAAGATAGACCTCAAAATGGAGGCAGACCACGATTGGAGTCCAGACACGAGATTACAGGGCTGTGCTGGCTCCTTAGTGGCTGATATGTAGCAAAATCAACAGAGAACACGTCTGGCCAACATTATAAGGCTGTCCACCAGTAAACCACTGACTCTTGCCAAGCCACGTCCTTCACAAGGCCTGAAACCGCCATTTGAGCACTCCACACCACCCAGAAAAGACGTGTGTAAAAACCAGCCTCGTGTAGTTTGAGTAGTGCTGTGGGTCAAAACTTGTAGTACGATAGTGTAGCTATCCACTGGTGGTGTTAGTTTGATTTTGCCTGATGTGCGATTTGGATCGGTTCTGTAAAATCTGGTCACATATATGGTAAAAATTGTGATTGACTGAACTTTGACTAATTGATTTAATATTACTATAAGTAATCGCACACATTTGAGTACAATTATTCCATAATTGCACCATAATAATTGCACCATAATAATTGCACAAAAATGCGTGTGATTGCCTACTAATCACATAGTGACCACCCTTTGTGGTTTGTAGTACACATCTATCCAGTTCTATGTGGCCATTAACCTCTACCAGGTGATTGCATCATCCTTCTTTGTATTACATCATTTGTTGTTGCACTTAAAAGGCTTTATGTGTCAGCAATTCTGATTGGCTACTCAAAAAGGTCTACATATGTTGCACTTAAAAGGCTTCTATTGTCAGCTTCTTTGATTGGCTATTCATTATATCACTTTCTTGTTGCACTTAAAAGGCTTCTGTTATTCTGCTATTTTATTGGCTACTTTACAGTGCAATTACAGAAACAAGGCCATGCAATTTGGGATTAATTGCACTCCTACTATTGAGACTAATGTATGGCAAATTAAATCACTATGTGATTAATCATCAAAAAGTATGTTATTATTGTGAGACATTGAGGACTCAGCTCAATTAGTACATACTACAGTGCTTTAAGGCATAAACTTCTAAAAATATTCAACTCGCCTGCCCACACACACATTTTCTAAATGCAACTAGATATATTCTATCTAATCAAAAACAGCCAAGCTGTAAAAAAGGAGTGCGGCCCTTGAAAAGGCTATAGTGAAAAAAGATGTGAAATCCAAGCTGGCGGCCAAGAAATGGCTGTGATGGTAGGTTAATGGTAAAAATTTAATAACAAAAATTCAGGTGAATTTGGTGCCGCTTGGTCTTTGCACAAAATTCACCTGGATTGTAGTTATTAAAATTTTTACCATTAACCTACCATCACAGCCATTCACTGTGAAAAAAGAGGGATATAAGATGGTATTTCCAGTGGCTTATTGAATACAAAAAAGCTTGATATAATCTGTAGTATACTAACAATCTCATGTAAGGCTTTAGTTAATGTGTTAAACATACTGAAACCATATATGTGATGGTATAATGTGGGAATTATATTTGATATAAGCTATTTTAGGTAATGTAGTAAATAAAACTGAAACCATATATGTAATAGTATAGTATGCATTATACTAAAGTATAACATGAGTATAATACAGGGTTTATATTAAGACTTATTTGTATTCAATAAACCACTGGAAATACCATGTTATAACCCACCTTTTTCACAGTGATTTCTTAGCCGCCACCTTGGATTTCACATCTTTTTTCACCATAGCCTTTTGAAGGGCCGTACTCTTTTTTTTACAGCTTGGCTGTTTTTGATTTGATTTCACTTCTTTTGTATTTGTATACCCCAAAGCTGGCCTATCTATGGCCAGCTTTGGGGTTTTTAACCTATATTTTTTCTCTACCACAGGAAAAAGAAAAAGATGAAGCAGATTTTATAAATACTTTAACTCATTCTGATTTTATCAGTAAATGTACAAATTATATGTATAATGCATATATTTATATTTATTACAAGTCAATTAATCCCTACAAGATAAATTGTGAACGGATCTTGGAAAACCTACCTTTTGGGCACAAGCTAACTTTTTGGGAAAACTCAAATGAAAATTTCAACACTATTTTTTAAATAAATTTTGTTGTAAATTTGGATAAAGCAACTATTAAACCTTCTTGCTGTGAAGTTTCACACCCATAGCTTCTTTTTCCTAGGAGATATGGATGATTATATTAGACCATGTAGTAATTTCACATGCGTGGGACAACAAGTAACTTACAAATTGGGTGATTTGTTCAGGTGCTGGAATGGCTAAAACTTAGTCTTAAACAATGATACATGGCATTTACACTGCTTGAAGGTTCTTAGTTTACTAATTTGTTAAGATGCCTTACTGTAGATATACTGATAGTAAAGTGTCAGTAGACTTCAGTATATGGAACATAATTATTTTACTAAGTTTTAAACTCTCAGTAAAACATCAGTGAATGCGGGTTTACTGAAAAACTACTAAAATAACAAACAATTAACTGTTCCATGTACTGGGGATATACCACTGTAGTAAACTAAGATACTTCAAGCAGTGTTAATTGCAGAAAAGTACAAAGAATACTTCATTCAACTATCAGAAATGTCTTATGTCTTTTAGAGTATTTTAGATGGTAAGAATGGAATTATTAGTAAACAAAGTGATTTATCACCATTAATTTGTCATCCTTAATCACCCACAGAACTCAATACTTTACCATAAAAGTTAGTTTGTAATACACAGGACAGAAAATCGGCCATATCTCAGGAATGCTTAAAGATATTAAGCTGAAATTTTAACACAATATAGATGAGCACCTAGTACCTCATTTAAGCTATAAAACAGAAAATTGACCCATGTGCCAAAAAGGTACGTTTCCAAGATCAGGTCACATTTGCAGTTGATCTCTCTATTGTGTGACTTGAAATGTAGCTGAACTCTCTACAGGGTGATTTGCTTGTACGTAGATGAACTCTTTGCAGGATTCTTTCTGCAGGGTGACTTGACTCTAGCTGAACTCTCTGCAGGGTTGTCTGTTTGTAGTTGAACTCTCTACAGGGTGATTTGTTTGCAGCTGAACTCTCTACAAGGTAACTTCTTCTAGCTGATATGTCTAGAGGGTGACTTGTTTCTAGCTGGTCTCTCTACAAGCCGATTTGTTTGTAGCTGAAATCTCTACAGGGTGATTTGTTTGTAGCTGAACTTTCTACATGGTACAGCATCTTCTTTTAGCTGATCTCTCTACAGGATGAATTGTTTGTATCTGAACTCTCTACAGGGTGATCTGTTCGTAGCTGACCTCTCTACAGGGTGATCTGTTCGTAGCTGACCTCTCTACAGGGTGATTTGTTTGCAGCTGAACTCGGTTTCTTTGTAGCTGAATTCTCTACAAGGTAACTTCTTTTAGCTGATCTCTCTAGAGGGTGACTTGTTTGTAGCTGAACTATCTGCAGGGTGATTCTTTGTAGCTGAACTCTCTACAAGGTGATCCTTATAACTGATCTCTCTACAGGATGACTTGTTTCTAGCTGAACTCTCTAAAGGGTGATTTATTTGCAGCTGAACTCTCTACATGATGGCTTCTTTGTAGCTGAACTCTCTACAAGGTAACTTCTTCTAGCTGATCTCTCTACAGGGTGACTTGTTTCTAGCTGATGGGTTATTTGTTTCTAGCTCAACTTTCTACAGGGTGATTTGCTTGCAGCTGAACTTTCTACATGGTAGTTTCTTTGTAGCTAAACTCTCTACAAAGTGATTTGTTTGCAGCTGAAGTCTGTACATGGTGGTTATTTTATAGCTGAATTCCTACAAGGTGACTTCTTCCAGCTGATCTCTGTACAGGGTGACTTGTTTCTAACTGGACTCTCTACAGGGTGATCTGTTTGTAGCTGAACTCTCTACAGGGTGATTTGTTTGCAGCTGAACTCTCTACGTGATGGTTTCTTTGCAGCTGGACACTCTACAATATAACTTCTTCTAGCTGATCTGTCTACAGAGTGACTTGTTTCTAGCTGATCTCTCTACAGGGTGGTTTGTTTGTAGCTGAACTCTCTACAGAATTATTTGCCTGCATGCAGCTTAACTTTCTGCATGGTGGTTTCTTTGTAGCTGAACTCTCTACAAGGTGACTTCTTCTAGCTGAACTCTTTACAGGGTGATCTTTTCGTAGCTGAACTCTCTACAGGGTGATTTGTTTGCAGCTGAACTCTCTACATTTGTAGCTGAACTCTCTACAAGGTAAATTCTTTTTTTCTAGCTGATCTCTCTAAAGGGTGAATTGTTTGTAGCTGAACTCTCTGCAGGGTGATCTGTTCATAGCTGAACTCTCTACAGAGTGATTTGTTTGCATCTGAACCCTCTACCGGGTGGTTCCTTGTCTCTACACGGTGACTTCTTCTAGCTGATCTCTCTACAGGGTGATTTTTTTCTAGCTTAATTCTCTATAGGATGATTTGTTTGCAGCTGAACTCTCTACATAGTGGTTTCTTTGTAGCTGAACTCTCTACACGGTGACTTCTTCTAGCTGAACTCTCTACAGGCATACAGGGTGCTCCTTTCGTAGCCGAACTCTCTACAGGGTGATTTGTTTGCAGCTGAATTCTCTACAAGGTAAATTCTTTTTTTCTAGCTGATCTCTCTACAGGGTGATTTGCTTGCAGTTGAACTCTCTACATAGTGGTTTCTTTGTAGCTGAACTCTCTACAAGGTGACTTCTTCTAGTTGATCTCTCTACAGGGTGACTTGTTTCTAGCTGAATTGTCTATAAGATTAACTATTTGTAACTGAACTTCCTACAGAATAACTTACAATGTGATATAATTCTTTAATGGAGTAAGTTATAAACGTAGCCGAATGCTCTATTAGGGTGACTGTTCTATTAGAGTATCTCGAACTCGCATTTTCAACACGTAGTTGGCTTTCGAATCATAACTCAGTGATTTGTAATCCGATTCTTCTGTACTATTGCAAGGACTTTTTATTATGATTATTCCAGCTACACACCGATTTTCAGCTCATTGCTCTAAGCTAGGATCCGCAACGCGAAAAATCGATATCCTCCAATCAACTACCTAACTATTGTCATGTGTTAGGCTAAGTGTAACTTGAATAACACCAGCGTGGCAGCCAAGTTTGTCACTTTCTTCTGGTAGAAAACGATACAAATGTCTTAAAATCACGTGATTTTTCGTTACAGCAGTTCGTAGGGCTCTTCGTATGCCACGATATTCACTCTCAACATTGTTCAAGTAGTCTATCATCAACTCAAAGTATTGGTGGTTTGATTTTATGGGTCAGTTTCCGGTTGCAGCACGATCTGTGCAACTTTTTGGCGACAGACAAAATGTTTCTTGCTCTGGAGCACAGGACAAGCAGAGCAGCAACTGCGCCGTGGATCAGCAATGACCAGTACTAGGTAAAGTACCTGCATGTGGAGTATGGTTATAATTGAAGCTTGTTAGCCATCTGGCTGAGCCATCTATATGCTGAAATTCGGCCAAAATGACGCGATTTTTGCAAACAAATACCAGAATGGTTGATACATCAGTGAGACAGTCTCCAACAGCAAGGATACGAAGCTTATAAACACCTAACAATACGGCTATCTCGCCCAGTAAACGCACAGAGCAATTCAATGCATGAAATAGGCACTCACGTGATCGAAATTCAAATCGCGGAAATACCGATGAAATCGCTTTCATTTCTGAACAGGAACCATACAGTGTGCTCCTTTTGTAAAAATTTGTGTTAATTGTTCACTCAGGCGTGGTCTGGGCCAGTGAAGGTGTGTTTTGTGCTGTGATGGCATCATAGGGAGAGTCTCAGACTACTGGGCTAATCGAGATGTTGAACCTAATGCACACAAACTGATTGTCACATGATTCCAATTGGTTTTAATGTAATTGGAATAGATTATGGTTGTATTTTTTCCGAGATTTGAATATCGATCACGTGAGTGCCTATTTCATGTATTGGATTGCTCTATGCGTTTACTGGGCGAGATAGCCGTATTGTTAGGTGTTTATAAGCTTCGTATCCTTGCTGTTGGAGACTGTCTCACTGATGTATCAATCATTCTGGTATTTGTTTGCAAAAATCGCGTCATTTTGGCCGATTTTCAGCATATAGATGGCTCAGCCAGATGGCTAACAAGCTTCAATTATAACCATACTCCACATGCAGGTACTTTACCTATAGTACTGGTCATTGCTGACCCACGGCGCAGTTGCTGCTCTGCTTGTCCTGTGCTCCAGAGCAACAAACATTTTGTCTGTCACCAAAAGGCTGTACAGATCGTGCTGTAACCGGAAACTGACCCATAAAATCAAACCACCAATACTTTGAGTTGATGATAGACTACTTGAACAATGTTGAGAGTGAATATCGTGGCATACGAAGAGCCCTACGAACTGCTGCAACGAAAAATTACGTAATTTTAAGACATTTGTATCGTTTTCTACCAGAAGAAAGTGACAAACTTGGCTGCCACGCTGGTGTTATTCAAGTTACACTTAGCCTAACACATGACAATAGTTAGGTAGTTGATTGGAGGATATCGATTTTTCGCGTAGCGGACCCTATCGGGTTTTACTCTTTTCACCACCTTTCATAACCCTTACGTAATATTAAGCTCAAAAGTATCCAGACTTCCTACTGTAGTTGTTGTTCTCTCTCTTCGACTTTAGGGCACGAATCTAGTAGTTGCCGCGAGTAGTCGACTTTAGGGGATGCGTCCAGTAGTTGCCGCGAGTAGTAGACTTTAGGGGAAGCGTCCAGTAGTTGCCACGAGTAGTAGACTTTAGGGGAAGCGTCTAGTAGTGTTAGCGTTAGGGTTAGGGTTAGAGTTCAGCTTTGGTTTCTTCTTCACCTTTAGGGTTAGGTTCTTCTTACTATATACAGCTTATTTCGTTAGTCACATTTATAAGATACAAAAGAAGGGAATCAAGGGAGCTAGCAGCGGTAGCATAATCGATAGCACACTGGACCATCACACTGGGATCCTGGGTTCGATCCCCCTTCAATACTGTTTTTTTTTCGCCTTTTTGGTTCACCGTTTTTTGTCTAAGTTCTGTAGGGTTATGAAATAGGGTGAAAAGAGTGATACCCGGACCCTATCTAAGCGGTTTGCCTGGTAGGCGTAAAAACTAATAGTTTTTTTTATTTCACACTAATGAAATCTATGATGATCATAACACACGTACATACTGAAAACTACAACATACTACTACTTATTACCTAACTATATACTTATTACTACCTATACGTACTTAACTTAACCAATGTCAAAGTCACTGGCAGGAAATTCGTCCTCAGCAGTAAGCGAATACTGGCGGAGTATCATTTTTGCATTGTACCTCCACAAAGTCACAGACAGTTGCTGGAGAAGTTGGCGCCTAGCAAACTTTCGAGGTAAACCGTTTCTAACAGTTGCTCTGTCAGCTATGGATCCTAAAATTGATAGGGCATATGGTGACCAAACACCAAAGGTCTCACATACAAGAGGGATAAAATCTCCTCTATTATCATTCACAATGTCCTGGTAATGGTTGTCCTTAGCTATCTCACCAACAGCAGCGGCCACCCGAGCCTGAGAAGAAGCAGAAGATATGACAGCAGACTGAGTGGTACTCCTGACGGAGAGATCAAAATAGGCAGGACGACCAAGATGAAAGTCAGGGTGGTATATGTCGCCAGGACGAGATCGGTCAGATGGAATTCCTTGCTCCCTAAGAACACCAGGGTGATCTTGGAGCAAGGCATGGTGTACAACAGACACTAAAGCATTATGACGCTGAATCCTCAAGGGACCATGAGAGCACCCCAGCAGATGATCACCAAACTGGTCAATGACAGATAGGCAGCAAGTACAGAGTGGTAAAGAAGGGAACAAAGGAATGCCAAGCCACAAACGTAAAGCTATAGTAAAATCGTGAGGAGGAATAGCTAGACCCAAAGCAGGCTGTGGAAGTGCTTTAAGCCAACCACTGCTGGTGCCAGAAGAATGTGATAAAGCACGCAGACGTGCTTGATCACGAATGGTGGAACTGCTTACAAACTGTTTAAAAAGTGAATCATCTAAAATGGCTTGAAGGTCGGTTTGAGAGGAGTTTTGCAACACAGAAACAGACATACCTTCGAAGAAAGCGAGGGAATAATCCTCCCCCGGAAATGGCATAAAAACATCAAAAGTTTCCACTAAACGCGACACTAAAATACGGGAAGAATTACAGGACCCCACAAATGCAGGAGCAGCAGAACGCTCAGAATCACGTAGGCCCAAGCCTCCTAACCTAATTGGCAAGGTGGCTTGTGTCCAACTACTATCAGAAATTCCACAACACAAGATTCTACTAAGGCATTCTCGCAACCTAAGGTCAAAATGTGAGGGAAAGGAACCCAAAGAGGAAGATGGCACACAACGTAAAAGGTGAGTGACCTTGCAAACGCTAAAACAGCTCCTAAGCAGATGCAACTCTACTTGAGGGTCCTCGAGGTCAACCAATTTATCCTGAATTGCAACTATTTTATCAAATTCAACAGATAAAAAGGCATCGTAAAACTGTGGAGGTCCCAAATAGGAGATCCAAGAAGCTTCAAACCACTGTTGGTTTTATTCATAAACATCGATTGCGTAATTGTGACACAGGTTGGGTTTTGTGTCATATCTCCATGGTCTTTACCTCGATTCTTTTCAAACCACACAAAGGCACTCCTACGATGGTTACGTCATCTACATAGCAATTTTCAACTCATTCCTTCAAGGGGTTTACCTGTGGGCGTGACAGACCTTCGACCTTATTTTACGCGAATAATCGATCATAACTCCGTGAATGTTCATCGGATTCTTACCAATGTTGGTACTGAGATCCACCTAAATAAGCCCTTCACGTGTGCCAAAGTGGAGCCCGATTGGAGCACGCATTCGTGTTTTATGGCGGATTTTGTGAAGTGTGCGAAATGAAAAAGTAGAAGACAAAACGAAGAAATTAAAATGAAATTTTGTTCGCTCGTATCTCGGAAATAGCTTATTATGATTATGATTATGATTATGATTAAATACGGGTAAAGGCACAGCCTGCATACCCGATCAATGCAGTAATTATACAAAAATAACTCTTGAATCAATTAAATAACTTATACAAAAATAAATCTTGAATCAATTAAATGACTATCTAATAATGATTTAAAAGTGTTAATCGAAGAAATATTTACAACATAATTAGGCAAATTATTCCAATTGTTGGTGATTCTATTGATAAAGTAATTAGATCTACATAATAGTCTTGAGCGTTCCTTAAACAATTTGAATTGATGCCCCCTGGTAATAGATCTTGAGTACGTATATATATCAGTAAAATCGGTGGTGAAATAATTGTTAAGAATTTTGAAAAGAAATATTAGATCACCTCTCAAACGTCTATAATGAAAAGATGGCAAATCTAGTTGTGTCAACCTCTCTGAGTAAGATTTGTCTTGAAGTTGTGGGATGAGACGAGTAGCCCTTCGTTGTATCTTCTCTACCTTTCTGTTGTCTAGAATATAATGAGGCCCCCAAATAGGATTATTGTATTCCAAGATAGGTCGAACTAATGTATTGAACAGACAAGTTAGCATGGTAGAGTCAAGGTATTCAAATGATTTCTTAATCAAACCAAGTACTAGGTTAGCTTTGGTAGTAACTTGAGTGGTGTGATGATAGCTGGAGAAATTTTCTCCAAATTTGTTATATAGACTCCCCTAACTGGCCGGCACTTCTCTAGCAAATTTGGTTCCAATCGGATTAGGGATCACAGAGCTACATAGGTGCGAAAATTGGGTTTTCTTTCTTCCTGTTAATATACTCACGTAGTGGCACGCCGGCTTCTTGGGCCTGCGGCCCTTGGGCTTGGACATATATATGTTAGGCAAATCCCTCGTGTCTATGTGGTATCAAGAGACACGGTAGTGTGTCGTGCGGCCCAAGAAGCCGGCGCGCCACACCGTGAGTATATTTACAGGTAGTAAGTAAACGCGATTTTCACACCCTTGTAGCTCTGTGATTCCTTATCCAATTGAAACCAAAGTTGCTGCAGAAGTGCCGGTTAGGTAGGGGAGTCCACATTCCAAATTTGAAGAAAATCGCTCCAGCCATTTCAGAGATACGAGCAGCCAAAGTGAGGGTTTTTTCTTCAACTTCTTTTCGCACACTTTGCAAAGTCCGCCATAAAATACGAATGCGTGCTCCAATCGGACTAAAAATTGGCACACTTAAAGAGCTCATTAAGGCGAATCTCAGTACTAAGTTTGGTAGGAATCCGATGAAAATTCACGGTCTTATGACCGATTATTTGGGTAAAATAAAGTCGAAGGTCTGTCACGCCCACAGGGTAAACCACTTGAAGGAATGAGCTGGAATTAATATTAGTATTAGTATTAAATTATGGACAATGTACAATCATTGCAGGTAACTTAATACTTAATAATATGCCGAGGGCCTTTTAGTCTGTCCATATCCAATTTGATGCCAGTAATTATCTAAATTGTTCTTAAACTTATTTAAACTATTTGATGCGATCACATATAGGGGGAGGGAATTTCACTGATTTTCAATTCGGTTAGTAAAGAAATTTAATCTTGGGTTGATCCTGGAGTGGTGCTTAAATATTTTCTGATGATGTCCTCTAGTAATACTGTCAACAATTGTGAAGAATGGGTCTGGTGAACTCTATACAAATGGTTAACTATTTTATATACATCTATTAAATCGCCTCTTTGTCTTCTACAAAACAAAGAAAGTAAGTCAAGGTGTTGTAATCTTGTTTCATATGGTAGTTGTGCTAATTCTGGAACTAACTCAGTAGCTCTCTGCTGTATCCATTCTAGTTTGTCAATGTTTTGTACTAAGAATGGGTTCCAAATTGAGACACAATATTCTAGGTGTGGGCGAACGTATGTCTTATATAGTATCAAGAATGATTCTTTAGTCAGGTGAGTAAACGTTCTCTTTATTAATCCAAGAGATTGCATTCTTTAGTCAGGTGAGTAAACGTTCTCTTTATTAATCCAAGAGATTGCAATCTCTTGGATTAATAAAGAGAACGTTTACTCACCTGACTAAAGAATCATTCTGCATAGCTTTAGCCGACGCTTTGTCACATTGTAGTGTGAAGTTTGGCTTAGATGTTATCCACACTCCCAGATCCTTTTCTGATGATGCTTTACCAAGTTTAGTACTTGTCCCTTCATCATTCATATAATATTCATAAGGTGGGGGATTATTTCCATACTTTAAGTGCTTACACTTAACAACATTGAAATGCAATAACCATTCTTTTGCCCAATCACAGAGTTTGTCCAGATCATTCTGAAGAGATAATGCATCCCCAAAACTTGTTATCTGCTTATAGATCTTTATATCGTCGGCAAACATTTTGATCTTAGATTCCACTAAGTCTGGGATATCATTAACATATAAGATAAACAGTAGAGGTCCAAGCACTGAGACCTGAGGAACACCGCTGTCAACAGGGTACCACTTAGATGCCTTGCCATTCACAACAACTCTTTGGTGTCGGCTGCACAGAAAACTACTGATCCAATTTAAACAATCATTTGCTATACCATAACCCCTTAATTTGATTAACAACCTTTGATGGGCAACACTGTTAAAGGCTTTTTTAAAGTCAAGAAATACTACTTCAACATTATAACCTAGGTCAATAGATGTTGTCCAATCTTCAAATGTTTCAAGTAGGTTGGTGAAACAGGAATTCCGGTAAGTGAATCCATGTTGTTGGATGGAAAAAATGTTTTTGTCAGATAAAAAATCAATCATTTGGTCTCGAATGATTGACTCTAATACTTTACAGGCTTGAGAAGTTAGACTGATTGGGCAATAGTTGTTAGGTAAATTTATTTGCCCATTTTTGAAAACGGGAGTTACATTTTCCAGTTTCCAATCCTCGGGAAGTTGTCCTGACTGCAATGACTGGTTGTAAATCAAACAAAGGGGCTTACAGTGTTCACAAAAAGAAGCAAGTATGTATGGATGTATCTCATCGGGGCCTTGGGCTTTGGTGGTGTTGAGCAGGGCCGCCCACAGGGGGGAAACTGGGGCATTTTGCCCCGGGCCCCAGCCTGAAAGGGGCCCCAGGAGGCCCCATGAAGGGCCCCCTGAATACCTGTTTAAAAGATTGATTTACTCTAATAGAGCAGTCAGATCTAAATACTCTAATAGAGCAGTCACAGTATTCTTCAGAGGAGCAGTGTAGCAAGCTTATAGATATGGTTGGTGATGGGTAGTTATTGTCATTGCCAGCAGGTTGTGACCTTTTTTTTTTTTTTTTGGTCTTCTCCTTACAACTTGGGTGAAGGGCCCCACTTTAACTCTTTGCCCTGGGCCCCTTAATTTCTGTGGGCGGCCCTGGTGTTGAGTTTTGAATTTGCTGTGTTGATGGAGTAACTATCGTAGGAGTGCCTTTCTGTGGTTTGAAAGGAATCCAGTTAAAGGCCATCGAGATATGACACAAAACCCAACCTGTATCACAATTACGCGATCGATTTTTTTATGAATAAAAATACTAGAGTAAGCCACGAATGTTCGACCACCATGGGTTCGCACGCGATTATTCTTTAAATCCGCAAAGAATGTTTCTGCTATTGCTATGCCTTTGGGGAGGTCTAGGCCACAAACTCTTGCATGCAAAATTTCAGACCTGCAGCTTTCTTTGTCTGGCTGCAGGAGCTGCCAAAGTGACCTGTCCGAATGTTCGGACAAATATATATTATCGGTCGAGTGGCACTGCTCGTAATGCTTGAAGCTGATCAAGTCCTTCTGTGCTTGATATGAAAGAGCAACTCTTATACCCTCCAAATATATGCAGATATTTGGTTTAGTCCTTATTGGCTGTGAATTACGGTGGGGACTATTCTACGGAACGGAACGGAACGGAACGGAACGGAATGATGGACTAAACTACGGAACGGAACGCTTTCTCAAATTGAAGCTTGCAACTTACCATTACTGAAACTGCCCTTACGAGTTATCAGTGGCACCTCCAGTGGGTGATTAAACATAAGATAAAAAGAATTAAAGGATCATTATTATTATTATTATTATTATTATTATTATTATTATTGTGATTTTGCTGCTGAAAGACATGGATACAAACTGGGGGTTGGTATAAAACTAAACTAGACTATAAAATACAGCAGCTGGTGTGCTGATAAGAGCTATCAGCACCCAATTATAAGTTAAGATTACAAGGGAGCAACTAAAAATTACAAGTAAACTAATTAATTAACAAAGGGGTAATTGGGGTGGAACTACACCTATGACAAGGACATACAACATGATAAGTACAATAATTATTGTCATCAAAGTTTGAAGTGAAAATGGCCCAGAAGATGTTGTTTAACTGTTTCTTTAGTGTTGCTATAGATAGATCTAGATTTAAAGGTGGCAGTACATTCCATAAACGTGGTAAACGGTTAAAATAAAAGTGGCGGGAGGTGCTATATTTCGTATAATTATGAACTAGCTTGGAATGGGTTGATGATCTTGTAGAACTGTTGCTGTTAAAATGGACCCACTTGGAGATGTCAAAGTGTAAAGATGGATTCTTGATGGATTTAATAAAAAACAATAAGTCATTTAGTTCGTAAGTAAACATGAGGGGAAGCATCGACAACTTTAATAGTCTAGTTTTATAGGATGAAGTATAATCATTAAGAATGTACTTTGTGGCTCTCCGCTGAACCCTTTCCAAAAGCTGGATATCTTGAACAAGATTGGGTCGCCAGATTTGGGAGCAGTACATAAGTTGAGAACGCACCAAGGAGATGTATAATTGTTTCTTTGTCAAGGTACAGTTGGTTGTAAAACTACGACGGATTAAGCCTAGCTGTTTGTAGGCTCTGGACACAACCATATTACAATGAGCAGACCAGGAGAGGTCAGTAGATATCATGATCCCAAGGTCTTTAATCAGTTCTGTCGATTCAATATTGTTATTGTTGAGGAAGTACTGAGCCGTACTATTATTGTTGCACCAAAAGTGTAAAACAGCACATTTGGAGCAATTAAATGATAAATTACGCAACACGGACCAGTTGCTGGCTATGTTAAGGTCCTCTTGTATAATGTTGAAGTCTTCAGCAGTCTTAGCTGTATGTATACACTTGGTGTCGTCAGCAAATAAAAAGGGCAGTAATTCTTTTAATAGCGAAGGAAAATCATTGATGTAAAGAATGAACAAAAGAGGACCAAGGATGCTGCCTTGTGGTACTCCTGATAACACAGGTAGCACCTCTGAAATAGAATTATTAATACGTACTCGTTGCTGTCTGTTGAGAAGATAAGCCTGAAACCAATTCCACAGGTCACCACGAATTCCCAGGGACCATAACCTGGTCAATAAGTCATTGTGGGGAACAGAGTCGAATGCTTTTCTTATATCAAGATATATTACATCAATGGGAGTGGATAATTCATGTGCTTCAATTACAGAGTTGATAAAGAGGAGTAGTTGTTGTAATGATGACCTGCCTCTAACAAAACCAAATTGTAATGGTGTAACAAGCTTGATTACTTTGTCAACTATCTTGTTGTACACTAATCTTTCCAAAATTTTTGAAAGAATACAAAGCAGTGAAATTGGACGATAAATTTTTATGTCTGTCTTCGGACCTGACTTGTGTATGGGAACTATAAGATGAGTCTGCCACTCACTAGGAAGAGAGCATGAAGTGATGGACAAGTTAATTAAATGATGGACAATAGGAGTAATTGGACCAGCACACTGTTTCAGTACCTCAGGGCTCATGGCATCAATCCCAGCTGCTTTACTAGCATCCAAGGAAGACAGACATTCAAAAACTTCCTCAGGTTGGATATCAATTGAGGACATAGCAGGTATGTCAGAAGGGTTGTCTGCAGTCTGTGGTTGGATCGATTGTGGGTTCTTGTTGGTTTTCATTAGTAACGAAGTATTAATTGTGGGATAAGCTGTATCAGTGATGTTCATCCTTGGTTCATCTACGGATATACCAAGAAGGGCACTTTATGTGAGCTGGTTTGCTCATTTTGACTTTAGAAAACAGTCTGAGCCGGCTTTTCAAGTCATATGTCAATGTACAAATAAAGCAAGCAGGAAGACACTGGTAACAGGAAAGAGCCAGCTGAATTAAAACTTGAAGAATTTTGTGCAGTGTGAGAGGAGCAAATATTTTGGCAGATCGCAAAGGGGCTATATTCTGCGAACATCACTGAATTGTATGCGTGGAGTTATTAACAGCCGGTGCAGTGGACTAATGCTGTATTCAATAGTGAACTGATTTTTTCTGTTGCACAAATTCAAGGATGTGTCTGACTGCTAGCCTTGAATCGGGCCAAATGCCAAAACTCCAAGATCAACCAAATCTCAATTATAAGCCTAGCTATGCATGTGAAACCATGCCCATAGCCACCAGGCAAATGTGATTTGGACTAAGATGTGTGTGTAATTTCAATGTATCTAGTCAGACCGGAAATGGAACACTCACATTAATTACATACCACCTAAGAATCCTAGGATTTCTTAAGTATAACATTTCACATGCTTCACTTCAAACAAAACAGGTTAAATTTGTTCATCTATTTTCAAGTGATTCCTAGTCCAGCTGCATGGTCCATGAAATTACAGTGGGATCACATGTATTTGTTACAGTGTGGGCTGCTCTGTGTTGGATCTACTCTAGAGTTGAGATTTCAAGGTAGACTGCCAATGTACCGACACTGTTGTAGCATATTTAAGTGGAGGACAAATGAATACAGTAATGCTAGATTATTTAAGTGTACAAATTTTTCATAATGAAATTGATATCCCATTTTGATTTGTACCTCCACTTTGCAACATATCCAAGAAGAAGAAGTTACTACCTTTTTAATCTCCAACCGCTGTCATTAAATAACCAAGATCTCACCAGTCCTTGTTTTTTCCATCTACAATTTTGCTTTGGAACAATAATTATCTAAAGGCTTTAATTCATATTTAGTATTTAAATCTGTAATTCACCTTGTGGTTTTACTAATTTTATTCTTCATTTCCTTTGAAGTTGTACAGTGTAGGTAAACCAAGATAAATTTTCTCTCCCATCTTATTCTAGGACTGAGAAAAATTTAATTATTTGTATACAGGCTCAAAATTGAGAAAATATAAAGCAAGTGAATTAATATTATACAGTCAGTTTGCTTTTGGATATTTAATGTCTCCAACTGTAACAAAAATTCAATGAATCCATGCATGCATGCATCTCATCGCTGGTTGTCTGAACATTCTGCAAGTGATACCTCACTCAATCAACCATATATATTATTCTGTTTATTAGACTGAATAAAGTCATGATCACCTAGACTTTTCCTGTCACCAGTAACTTTCTAGTTAATTTCTCTGTGGATATTACGCTCTGAAACTGAAGAAATTGAGTGGTCTTCTAAACTATTTATCTTGTCAAGATCATCAGAAGCAACTGACATCCAATCAGCTACTGTATTGTAGTAACAAAACTTGCCTTACTCATGCAATAAATGAATTGAAGAGACCTGCATGCTTGATATATCAGGCAGTAGAACAATCACTGCATGAGACAGCTATTAATATTTTATTATTATCCTATTCCATATTCCTGGAGGTTCCACTGATAAAATACAATTTCAGCAATGATAGCGGCAATGATAGCGGCTAGCTAAGCTGCAAGTTTTGATTCAGAAAGCATTCCATTCTGTAAAATAGACCCCATCCTGGATTCAACTCACTACTCAGGCTGAGATATCTGGCATTAGTCCACTACTCTGTTAATGAATCATTGATGTTCACACAATATAGCCTCCTTGAGGTATCTGAATGTTTGCTCCTCACACACTGCACAAAATTCCTTTAGATTCTGCTTAGACTAAGCTTGTCACCATACTTGTTTCCTTTGTAGTGTAGTTACATACTGATTTATACCGATTAGAAAGGCTGGGCCCCAGACTGTGCATTCTGAAGTCAAAGTAAGCAAAAACAACTCACATACTAGTAAAAACAAGTCATGCATTAAGTTCCTTACTTGATACATCCGAAGATGAACACATTGAGTCAGCTATTCCCACAATTAGTAGAACTCTACTTCGTTACTAATGACAACCAACAAGAACCCACAATCGATCCTTAAATTCGTTTTATCTTTCTTGGGGTACGTTTGATTACCTGCTGGAAATGCCACCGATAACTTGTACAGCAATGGTAAGCTGCAAGCTTCAATTTGAGAAAGCATTCCGTTCCATAGTTTAGTCCATCATTCCGTTCCGTTCCGTTCCGTTCCGTAGAATAGACCCCACCGTGAATTACAAAGCTCCAAAGTCATCTCTGTCATGCAATCTTAAATTCGGCCACATTTGAAGCTTGTGCAAATCAAATAGTTACCTGTATTGAATTCAAAGCTATTTTTATGTACATTGAGAGCATCAGCTACCCTTCAATAGTAAATAGATACATGCACGATGACCGCACCTTGATCTTTGCCCGAATAGCTACATTGCAGTTAGGCTTCTCTGACAGTAGCAGCCTAGCTATTGTACCTAGCACACATATAGTCTACACAATCCAAATCCATTTAAATGGGGTTTACACTATCCCCTGTCTTAAAAATGTCAAAAGTTTCTCTTAAAAATGTCTAGGACATTAGCCAGATTGAAATACTCTAATAAAGTAGTCAATTACTCTAATATAACGATCAGCCAATGTATTATCGCAAGTAATCAGTATTTAAGCATTGTAATCAACGAAATTCACATAGTAATAGTCTTAGTAAAGTGAAGCACGTGATTACGCGGCCAGGAGCTTCTAATGAGTGCCAAGCAGTTCTTCTTTCAGTAATAGATATCCCTTTGGACTGTAGACGGTCTTGAGAAAAGGTTTACGTCACTGCTGGTTTTATTGTGCCTGCTTCGTCTTCTTTGCTTTTTCAGGTCGTAGTGTGCTTTATTTCGACGTTGGGATGCCACGTCGGAGTGCTCGTATCCGTGTTCGTGAGGCTGCTGTCTCTGCTGACGATTTCCCTTTGCAGAGTACGGAGGATTCTGAGTCTGATGGGCCGTGGTGTTCCAGTGGGGGTTGTGATGATGGCCGGCTAATGCTCTACTGTGACCAACAGCGTGAGGGATGTTTTGTATAGTACCATTATGATTGTTTAGGGTTAGGCCACTCCAATTGGTAATTATGTTTCTGATCCACCGCCCGCATCCTTTTTTGGAGAATGCGAAATTTCAGAAATACATGTCTAACATGGATAAAATTCCCGCATTAGCTTTCTGAAAAAGCCTGGGTTTCAGAAACAAATATTGGGCTGCAACAAGTATGCTAAATCTAACTATCTAAGTGTCATAATTTGTATTTTATTTATTTTTATTGGTTAAATAGGGCAGACAGTCAAGGCTGATTAGGCCCTACAAGGTACAAGTTTTCACTGATACAATACTACCTTTTAGTAAGGTAGTATTTTATAAGTGAAAACTTGCAAGAAATGGGCTGAGTGCATAGTACGGATCGATATACTCTAATAGAACAGTCAGTAGATTTAAAAAATACTCTAATTGAGCAGTCACTTCATTGTTGCTCTGTTGCTGAATACCACCCGCCCGCACCTAAAACTGTTTTTCAAAGGACCAGAAACATAATTACCAATTGGAGTGGCCTTATCACTTGCTGAGGGCCGAAGGCTAGGAACCTCCGCGGAAATGTTTGTGTGTCCACACTGTAAAGATTTTAACACTTCTACCCTTTCTGATTTTGATATTGTGGAACTGAAGTCAGAGCTTACTGGTTACTCCCCTGCCTTTGACTTTTTGTGGAATGACATTAGTGGTGAAGTGGTCTGTAAATTCCTTATGTCAGCATATGAGGAAATCATTCACTGGAATACAAACATTTTTCTAATACCTTATGGGAAAGTAGGCAGATCTTTTGTACAAGAGTTGGCAAGATTATATCAAGCCTTTGCTGAAGATTCTGCACTTAGTTCAATTGCACTGATGACGTGCTCTGTGATGCAACCATTGTTACTTCAGAAGCCATATCGAAAAAGCCGTGCTAAAGACTACTCTGCTCACCTTCTCAGAAGATTGGAAATGTGGTGCAAGGGCCCCTTTGATGCTCTCCTTAGGGAAGGGCATTGTATACAATACCATCTCAGACGCTTGTCATCTAAAAAGAAATCTGATGATCAATCTCACCTCTTTGACCACCTGATGTCAGAAGGAAAGGTCAGTATGGCCCTATGTCTCCTTACAAAGAATTCTAAGGGCGGAGTACTATCACTTGACTCTATGATTCCTTGTGGCATGGATTCCTCTAGTGAACCTGTCCTTCGTACAGCTAGAGATGTTCTATTGGAGAAACATCCCATTGGTAAACCTGCTAATACTACTACACTACTTAATCCTCCCAGTCAGGCTCCTTGTTATGATCCTTTTCTTTTTGAATCTTTGACTGGCGATGCTGTTGAGTGGGCATCACTTCATACTCATGGGGCAGCAGGTCCATCAGGTGTTGATGCTTATGCCTGGAGACGTATGTGTACCTCATTCAAAGAAGCCTCTGCTGGACTATGTAAAGCTCTAGCCTCTGTCGCCTGTAGTCTCTATACATCTCTGATAAAGGAACCTGCTGTTCTAATGCCTTTTGTGGCCTGTAGACTGACACCCCTGGACAAGTGCCCTGGTGTGCGTCCCATCGGTATTGGTGATGTATCTCGATGGATTGTGGCTAAGGCTATACTGTTTGTAATTGGTGATGATATTGTTTCTGCTGCTGCTGAACCACTTCAGACTTGTGCAGTCCATGCTGCTGGATCGGAGGCTGCAGTTCATGCCATGAAGGAGATGTTTGGTGATAATGAATGTGAAGCTGCTCTCCTTGTTGATGCTTCAAATGCTTTTAACTGTATCAATCATCAAGCCACACTACATAACATTTCAATGCTCTGTCCATCTTTTTCATTGATCCTGCAAAATACTTATGGTGCCCCAGTCCATTTGTTTGTTGTTGGTGAGGGGGGAATTCCTTCTACTGAGGGAACAACACAGGGCGACCCCCTTGCAATGGCTATGTACGCGTTGGCAGTGGTTCCCTTGATTAGGCATCTCCGAATGGCTGTCCCTGGTGCTTCTCAAGCTTGGTTTGCAGATGACGCTACTGCAGTTGGATCACTGTCGATGCTATCGACCTGGTGGCAGCATCTTTCATCGGTTGGACCAGACTATGGCTACTTTATGAATGCTACCAAAACAGTTCTGATTGTGAAGCCAGAACATCTCTCTTCTGCACAGACCATGTTCGCTAATACAAATATAAGGATTACTGCACATGGTCAGCGACATCTTGGTGCTGCCCTGGGTTCAAGGGAGTTTGCTGAAGAGTATGTCACAACTAAGGTGAGTCTTGGACTGCAGAAGTTTCTGCTTTAGCAGAGATTGTTACTAGTAGGCCACATGCTGTTTATTGTGCATTCACCCATGGGTTGATTGATTCCTGATATTAGCTCCTTTTTTCAGCCATTGGAAGATGCTATCCGTTTGTGGTTTCTTCCTTCACTCAGTGGACGTCCTGCAGGTTCCAATACTGAACGTACCGTGTTTTTACTTCCCTGTTGCTTTGGTGGCTTGGGTGTAGTCAATCACACTAGCATTTGTGATTCACAGTTTGCTGCTTCTCAACAAATTACTGCTCCTTTGAAAGAACTAATCATTAAACAGTCTGTTTGTGCTCATCCCCCTGATACTCGATCCATCAAGGTTCAGGTCCATCAGAGCAGGCGTATGGCAACTAAGGAACATGCCCTGGAGATTAGGAACAGTCTCTCTACACAACTTCAAAGAACTGTTGATTTAAATAGTGAACCTGGAGCCTCTTCGTGGTTGTTAGCCCTGCCACTACAAGATCAAGGTTTCCATCCAACTAAACAGGAGTTCTGGGATGCACTCCACCTGCATTATGATTGGAATTTACCGAATACTCCTAGTCACTGTGCTTGTGGTGCCAATTTTTCTACTGATCATGCCATGATATGTCAGCATGGTGGCTTAACATTCGTGTGTCATAATGATTTAGGTGACATCACAGCTGAGTTACTGTCTAAAGTATGTAATGGCGTTGCCATCGAACCACCTCTTCAATCTCTCAGTGGAGAAGTAATTACTCCTCAGTCTGCCAACCAACAAGATGATGCCAGAGCCGATATTCATGTTCGTGGATTTTGGGGGCGGCGGCAATGTGCCTATTTTTGACATAAGGGTGCTTCATCCAAATGCACAGAGCTACCGCAATACTTCTATTCCATCTGTAAATAGACAGCAAATCATCATGTGTATTTAGCTACAAGCAAATCACCCTGCATAGAGTTCAACTACAAATTACACTGTAGAGAGATCAGCAGAAACAAATCACCCTGTAGAGAGCTCAGCTACAAACAAATCACCCTGTAAAGAGATCAGCTAGAAACAATTCACCCTCTAGAGAGAATCTTATGTAGAGTTTAGCTACAAGCAAATCACCATGTAGAGAGTTCAGCTACATTTTCAAGTCTGTTAGTAGATAGATCAGCTGCGAACAAGTTATCCAGTAGGGAATAATAGACATGTAATAAATATTTGTATATAATTTGTATAATTACTGATAAAATCAAATACAGTTGAAGTATTAAAAATCCTCTTTGTCTTTTATTCTTCCTGTGGTAAAGAAAAAGGATAGGTTAAAAAGCCCCAAATCCGGCCTATGGCCGGCTTTGGGGTATACAAATACAAAAAGAAGTGATATCTAATCAAAAACAGCCGAGCTGTAAAAAAGGTGTGGCCCCTAAAAGGCCATGGTGATAAAAGATGTGAAATCCAAGGTGGCAACCAAGAAATGGCTGTGATAGTAGGTTAATGGTAGAAACTTTAATAACAACAATTCAGGTGAATTTGGTGCACATGGCCTTTTAGGGGCAACACCTTTTTTTACAGCTTGGCTGTTTTTGATTAGATAACTATAACTAAAAGATTTTCACATTTTAAACTAAAACTATAACTGAAACTAAAATAACGCAGAGAATAAAATCAATAACTAAAAGGAATTAAGAAAAATTACTATAACTAAAACTAAAACTATTATTTCTGGAGCATCACATGAGATCATGTGACCTGCCAAGAATCTTGGAGCAGTGGAAAGACGTCTGCTCAGTGCGTGATGGCTGGCACTGGTCATAGAGTGATTCCGAAGAATGTTTTTGTGTGTTTGGCTTCTTTACGGCCAGATGAGTGTTATATGTGACTGAATTTTGGAAAAACGATCCAAATTGCACATTAGAAGTTTCGAGATAAATGGATTTAAGGAATGCAAGCCTGCATAACTCTCCAAGGATAGCAAGCACACGTATGAAATTTACACAAAAGACGCATCAATCCGTATTACCTTTCAGGCCACTTCCAGTACTTGTAGCTGCTTGTAGAGTTTCCCGACAAATAAGATACAAAATCTGAACAGTTGGACGAGCGAAGTAGTATTACGAGTGCTCACAAAGGGTGGGGGGTGGTGGGTGGGCAAGGGTTAGTCCTCAAAATGGAGGCAGACCATGATTGGAGTCCAGAGACAAGATTACAGGGTTGTGCTGGCTCCTTAGTGGCTGATATGTACTGTAGCAAAATCCACAGAAAAAAACCTCTTGCTAACATTATCAGGCTGTCCACCAGTAAACCTCTGGTTCTTACCAACCCAGGTCCTTCACAAGGCCTAAAACCGCTACTCGAGCTCTACACACCACCCAGAAAAGACATCTGTTGAAACCAGCCTCGAGTAGTTTGAGTGGTACTGAGTGTCAAAACTACTAGTACCTATCCACTGGAGGTGTTAGTTTGATTTTGCCTGATGTGCGATTTGGATCGGTTTTGTAAAATGTGGTCACAATGATTGACAAAACTGAGTATGACTATAACTATAACTAAAACTAAAAGTCCTTACTAAAACAACACTAGTGGGTATTGTGCTCTGAAACTGAAGAAATTGAGTGGTCTTCTAAACTATTTATCTTGTCAAGGCTATTAGCAGAAACAACTGACATCCAATCAGCTACTGTATTGTAGTAACAAAAGTTGTCTTGGTCATGCAATAAATGAATTGAAGAGACCTGCTTGATATATCAGGTAGTAGAACAATCACTGCATGAGACAGCTATTAATATGTTATTATTTTCCTATTGAATTTTCCTGGAAATTCCACTGATAAAATGCAATTTCAGCAATGATAGCGGCTAGCCAAGCTGCAAATTTTGATTCAGATAGCATTCCATTCTGTAGAATAGACCCCATCCTGGATTCAACTCACTATACTCAGGCTGAGATATCTGCCATTAGTCCACTACACTGTTAACGGATCATTGATATTCACACAATAATTATAGCCTCCTTGAGGTATCTGAATGTTTTTCCTCACACACTGCACAAAATTCCTTTAGATTCTGCTTAGACTGAGATGATTCAGCTTGTCACCATATACTTGTTTCCTTTGTAGTGTAGCTAGCCGATTAGAAAGGCTGAGCCCCAGACTGTGCATTCTAAAGTCAAAGTAAGCAAAAACAACTCACATACTAGTAAAAACAAGTCATGCATTAAGTTTCCTACTTGATACATCCAAAGATGAACACACCGAGTCAGTTATTCCCACAGCTAGTACTTCGTTACTAATGACAACCAACAAGAATCCACAATCGATTCTTAAATTGGTTTTATCTTTCTTGGGGTACGTTTGATTACCTGCTGGAAGTGCCACCGATAACTTGTACAGCAATGGTAAGCTGCAAGCTTCAATTTGAGAAAGCATTCCATTCTGTAGTGTAGTCAATCATTCCGTTCTGTTCCATTCCGTAGAACAGACCCCACCCACAATAACAACCGAATTAAATTATCCAATCAGGTCAAAGCGACTCTCCACACAAACTAAGTCCACTGCATGCTGACTCCTTAAAAGAAGAATGAAAATGATGGTATGAGGACCTATACCACCTTAGACATGTGATCGCGGATCAGAGTAATAAAAAGGTTAATTAACTTGCATCTCAGCCAGTGAAATTTTCTACTGTAGGACTGCCCAGAATGTTCAGATAACAAAGAAGCAATACGTTTATAAACCACAGTAGCCATTGGGCCCATTCCTTCAGTGCATGAAAAGACTAAAGGAGTAAAAGTCCCATGTTCTACTTCCCGTACCCTCTCCATCATACATCCTCTTCTTCTCCAACTCCACATGCATGCCTGTAACACTGAGGTAGAGATGTTAAACAGTACGAGAGCCAGAGGATTGAACACCTTTACATCTAAAAATGCCTTCATCCACGTTCCCAGAAACCATCAGCAGCCACATCAAGACGTGCACCATCTTCAACATTGGTAGATCTATATTGAAAAGATTCTCCAGACAATGTTTATAATGGAGGTTCAATTCTAACATTGTGACATAATTCAGTCAGAAGTTCTGCAGTAATATCCCTTAGTTCATTATGAAGAATTGTTGGTAAACCTCCACAGGGACATCCAAAGGCATGCTCAACAGAGAATTGATTGCCACAAACACATCATGTAGGTAGTAATGGTGGTCACAAGCCATATTGGAGACAAAGAGAATCTCAAAAGGCGCCTTTGTGTAAGGTAAACCGTGTTCAGATACAGGGAGTATAGTTAGCCAACTGGAAAATCCCTTTTCAGCAGCTAGCATTATGGAATGATGCAAGGATGGTGATAATAAGGGTAGCAGAGCATTACGACAGGCTACAACAGACTGATGATATACATGTGCAACGTTTAGTTTTGCCTCCCCTTATATACCCCTAGGTGGTTGGTAACACGTTCATATGGTAGGTAGCTGTTCAGAGCAAATCTCCATAGCAGATGTCTTTGCACAGATACTAGAGTACATTGCTACTTGCCTAAGGTCCAAGGACACATTGTATGTAGTAAATTTAGTGACTGAAGACCTTACTTGAATATGATTAATAAACATAGCCAATTTATTAGTCAAAAAAAGAACATACTACCATTCCATTTCATATTTCTATTCCATATTCCATTCCATTCCACATTCCATATTTTACAACATCCCGTAAATACTATACTCTACACTATGTACTTTCACACCTCTGAACAAAGGAATTACATACTGTAAAAAATGGGGTGTTCCATTACACCCCACTGGAGGTGTTATATATACACCCATGCCTCAAAAGGTACTTGTGTAGTGTTTAGGTACACCCAAGAATGTTTTGTATGCTGAAGTAGGCCCTCATACACTTTGGTGTTAAATATTGTGAGATAATAGTAAACAGAATGTGTGAATTATGCTCCTTGTGACATTACTTGTGTTTAATACTTCACTCCTTCAGTATTATTGCCTTCCTATATTTTAAACCCACAATCAAAAGTGATATTTGTTGGTTACGTTATATAATATACAAATCCAACATCTTTAAAAGACAAGGAAGTCATCACTGAAGAGAATTGTATTATGTGAGTTGTATGGTATTACACACTTCATGCATTGTATTGAGTCAGCTGCAGATCTATGTCTGTTGTATTCGTACAGTTCTCACATAGTAGTGTGTGGCACAGAGCATTCAGTGAAGTTGTTTTTTTAATAAAAAGAGGTGTTCTTAAACACCCCATGATTGTACATAAACCCTAGGAATGTAATGGAACACCCCATAAGGGTGTAACTGAACACCTGTAGAGAGCCCAGTTGTAATGTCAGAAATAACACTCCAAAAGGTGTTTATGTAAGAACGCATTTTTAGCAGTGCATAAGATAAATTTGCTATGTATACCTCTTCACACGGATCAACTAAATTAAAATGTACACCAATGTACATTGAGATGTATCCTAGGGAAGTGGTTGCGCTACAATAGAGTAAGTCACTTTCATCAATGCAAGCATAGTTTTGATGTAGCTAGATGAGGTATAGTGGTACTGCCCTGTTTGTTTTATAAAGGCTCAAGCTGAAATCAAATATGGGAATAAATACTAATGCTCATGTGACTATACTTTCATCAAAACAAGCATAGCCTTGATGTGGATGAAGCATAGTGGTATTGCCCTGTTATAAAGGCTCAGGCTGCAATCGATTATGGAAATAAATTAATGCTCATGTGATTATTATTACATAGTAGAATCTTGTCACCAGAAACACTCCAGATGAAGGTATGTTAGTATCCCATGCAGTTGGGAAGCATTAATTAAAGCTGAGAAGTAGTTTAACTTGTAGCTAGCACATTTACAAGTGTTTCAGCACATTTTCAAACACAGACCACACCCATATTACAGTTAACACAAGTTAACCAGTATATATACATAGCTATGTTGTAATTGGTCTTTAAGATTACATATGTAGTATAGCTAGTTGTACTGTCCTTGGTATAGATTGTATGGTTAAAGCAGACAACACAATACACCAAGACGTTATTTGAATCACTATCATTGGAAAACTCTGAAAAATATAGATTACAACAACATTTGTGACCGGATCTGCGAAAACCCGACATAATGGCACATTTTTCAAATTCTTTATTAATGAACATTTATAATCTACTTAGCTGAGTGCATGCTCTGGCCAAGTTTTAGCCTTGTATGCCAACAACTTTTGCCCTACAAATTAGTGGCAACAGCAAGGGAAGATTTAGGGGGTGCTTGGGGCGCTGAAGCACCCCCCTCCAAAATTTTACAATGAGCAAGCTAGAAAACTTTTAGAAGCTGTACTATAGGTGCAGCTGCATTTTATACACATGTATGGGCAATGAAAAGATGGAAAGAGCAAGGGGAATAGCTAATCTTATCCAAGAATTACTAAAAGCGGTTCAAAATTATACCTTTGAAGTAAGTTTTACCTTAGAAGTTGCTAAATCCGAAATTCTCTAATAGAACAGTCAACTGCTCTAATAGAACATCCAACATTAAAACTACAATTTTCAAGAAGTTACCAGAGTGTAAGCTAAAATTAAACCCATTCTTCTAGACCTGTGCTCTGCTACCCTCACCATTGTACCAAACGTCCTGCCATATACCAATCATTTCAGGTAAAATATTTATACCTTTAATGCACTATAAATTGTATAAAACATCATTAATTGAAATAACCTTTTCTGTCAAATAGTTTAAGTTTTTTAGGCTCTGCTTCAAACTTGATTCTTGGGTTGAAATGCTTCTCTTGCAAGTAAAACAGTAGTCTTATATAATAGTGAATTTCTTAGCTTTTATAAAGTTCACAAGGCTGCAACATCTGAGAACTGTTCGTTTTTGTTTCCATTGCTTGATCAAATCCCATGCTACATTTCTATAAATCTAGCAGCTTTGGAGTTTGCACTATCAAATCCTTTGAAGCTCAACTTTAAGCTTAAATGATATTGCAGCATTTATGTTGTTATGATCATTGTGTACTAAAAATTGGTTAGTTTGTGCCCAAACACTAGTTGTATTTGTAGACTAGTTGTAAAACAATTATAATGATGGATGGATCCATCATTTTAAAAGTTAGATTGAATTAGCAACTTTCACTTCAGAACAGTGGCTACATATGAAGTAGATCCAATTCTGTGTTTTAAATAATTATTCTCCTTGACCTTACATTCAATTAGCTATACTGTCTATACAATCTTTATTCTCTTTGACAAGCCACTATTATACATTTTCTTAAAATTTAATAACAAGAAACAGCGTATAGTTCTGTTTTTTTTTTAAATTAAAATTACTTCCAAGTGAAATCATTCAAATTAAAATTACTTCCATATAGCTGAACTCATTTATCTTGCACCCACATTTGGTTAAAAATAGTTTCTAGATTCAATCTTGTGATAGTCATTTTCCAAAAATTTCCATGGTATCTGGGAGTATATATGCCACCAGATCTAGAGCCACTCTAGCTGGAGAATTATATACAGCTGAGTGCACATGCGCTCCATACACTGGTGAGTCAGTATACTTGCCCTCTCCACTCCCACTTACTCTGTCTACTGTTTGGACAGCTAGTATAGTTTGAGCCATGAGACTGTAAATTATGCTATACTTCAAAACACTAAATTTGATCATGTGCAGCTGCTGATACCCATATGTTTCCACTACTAGTTCTTTAAGATGTTAGTCTAAGATTGAATTTTAGCTACATGGCTGCACCCTTTAGTTATATTGACAAGCTGTAGGTGAATAATGGTATCACATAAACAAAGTGACATCATTTTCCACTCAAAATTACTAGCAAATTTAATCTCAATAGGCCAAATTTGCTAAATTTTCCTGTGGGGGCATGCCCCCAGATCCCCCTAGATAGAGCATGCTGAGTGTGCTTCTCACACTAGTTGTATCAACTATCTTGCTACATATATAAATGTCCGTACAGCTAGTATACGGGAGAATAAATAACAGGTGCTTACAAAAACGACTGTAAGGCCACTCCAATTGGTAATTATGTTTCTGGTCCTCCAACCGCATCCTTTTTTGGATAATGTGAAATTTCAGAAATACATGGGTAAAATTCCCGCATCAGCCTTTTGAAAAACCTGGATTTCAGAAACAAATATTGGGCTGCAGCAAGTATGCTAAATCTAACTATCTAAGTGTCATAATTTGTATTTTATTAGTGAAAACCTGCAAGAAATGGGCAGAGTGCATAGTACGGGTCGATATACTCTAATAGAACAGTCAGTAAATCACAAAAATACTCTAAGTGAGCAGTCACTTCATTGTTGCTTTGTTGCTGATTTCCGCCCGCCCGCACCTAAAACTGATTTTCAAAGGACCAGAAACATAATTACCAATTGGAGTGGCCTAACCTACAAACGCAATGCAGTACAGAGTTGCAACTTACACCCGGCATCGTGTTCGCCATGAATAGTGCATGGAGTCCATTACATGGTGAGTTTTTCTCCTACCACCTGTAGGATATTGACTAATCACACATTCCTACCTATTAATTAATACATCATGTGACTGTACTTGTATGGTAGCTATTACCACCTGTCTGTACAAATAGCATGTCAGTATACATCATGATCAGTTATCTAGGATAACCAACTACCACCTGGGTCGTCACCGGCCCAGGTTCCTACATGGCGCTGCGAGCATAAACGACCTTGGCTGCTGCAAAGGAAGAGTGCTCGTATCAGACGAAGCACTTGTGTACCTTCAATACATAGTCTATAAAAAATAAAAAATAAATCATGCCGAGACCCATACAGTGGCGAAATTAGACCGATTCTCAGCAACTCTCTTCGGCGAAACTTTTCAGCTGTTGTACCGTGGTGTTTAGTTCTACTAACAGTATCCTCGAAGGTTTGAACCTAAATTTCGTTGAATTGTTGTCTTGGTGTTTTATTGAAACAGCTGGTGTGTGCTATTTGGAATGAGATGTCTAAAGGACCTATAAAACGAAAGGAGCTGGCTAGTTTAGTCTCACCAGAAGCTAATCGATCAAAGAAGCATAATCAGGAAGGTGATACATGTGCTAATTGTAAGATTATTATTAATGATGAGGAAGAATGTAGCATTCAGTATCAGTGGTGCCAGTTATGGATGCACAGTAAGTGCGCCAATCTGAAGGATGAAGAGTGTGCTATTCTACATAAGCCCATCATTAACCTTGTGTTTTTCTGCACTACTTGTGCATCAAATTTAGTTGAAGCACCAGAGTTTTTTGAAGACAATAAGACTGATAAGTCAGTACACTCACTTGTATCAAAATACGACTCCTCAGCACAGTCAGTTAAAGATCTATCCTCTAAAATCGAAAGCCTCTTTTCCAGAAATAGTAATCTCCAGATGGAGATTGACTTTGTTTCAGAATCAACTACCACCCACACTCAACCAAATGAAAAGCCAACCTCTGCTGCAACCACATTGACTATTCTAGATGAACTGGCAGACAGAGAGCAAAGAAGCAAGAACCTGATAGTTTACAATTTTAGAGAGTCATTCGACTCCAAGTCTGACACACTAGAGATTAAGGATCTAATCAAGTCTGTCTTTGATCTTGATGTCAATCTAACTAAAGTAGCACGCCTTGGCCGCAGAAATGATTCCAAACCAAGACCTTTACTAATATCTCTTGAGGATGTACTTGCTAGAGGCTCGATCTTGTTTCAATCCGGAAAGCTCTTCAATTTTGACCAACACAAGAATGTGTATATAGCACCAGACAGAACAAAAATGGAAAGAGAGAAACATAGGAAACTAGTAGATGAATTAAAATGTAGGAGATCTAGTGGGGAACAGAATCTGGTTATTCGCAATGGTGTTATTGTTTCCATAATTCGTCGTCATCAATCCTCTGCCCCTAGCAACCCCAGTACCTCTAATCAGCATTCCTGATATCCCTTCAGTTTGTAATATAAGTAACTCTACATTGTCTGATTTGTGCCAAATTCCCCAAAACAACCTCAGCCTCAACCCTAATCGGAATTCCAATTCTATTCATGTTCTCAAATTTATTTCTCTAAATAGTCAAAGTATTGTATCTAAACGGGCCTCCCTTGCTGCACTACTAGATGAATGTGACCCTGACATTGTGGCAGTATATGAAACATGGCTAACACCAAACATTTCCACTAGCGAATTCTTCCCTGATGCATGGGTATCATGTTTTCAGAAGCGATAGAGCTGATGGCTATGGTGGGGTACTTTTAGTATGCCGGAACTCAATCAACTGTCAGGAATTAACATTTGACACTAACTCTGAAAGTGTAGTCTGTCGGGTCACTCTAAACTGTCACCAATCCGTAATAATATGTTCCTTCTACAGACCCCCAAACAAAGAGGTTCAAAATGTAAAAGACCTGTGTGATCTATTTAACAGTATTACAGTAACTTACTCTAACATACCCATCTGGCTGGCTGGTGACCTAACTTTGTCCAATATTGACTGGGAAAATAGTTGTACACAAGGCTCTGCATATCCCCTTGCTCTGTGTGATACAATTTTTGATTTTTTACAAGAATATGCTTTCACTCAAGTAGTGAACTTTCCTACCAGAGTAAACAATACCTTGGATGTATTTATCACTAATAGACCATCGCTGATCCATTCTTGTAATTCCATAGCAGGTATCAGTGACCACGAAGCTGTCTGTATTGAATCCTCTATCATACTTTCACAACAACAGTGCACTGAGAGAAAATTATATCTTTGGCACAAGGCAGATACATCTTCTATTAATGAAATTATAACCCGATTTACTAGTTCCTTTTAAAATAAGTTTTCACCTCCTACTCCAGTTGACACCTTGTGGGAATAGTTTAAGATGATGTGTTTCGATTGTTTAGGTCTTGTTCCCACCAAACTTCATTCTAATAGATCAAAGCAACCTTGGATAAATGCTTACATAAGGCGACCATCATGTAAGAAACAACGTCTCTATAACTTGGCCAACTTTTCTAACAGTAGGCATAACTGGGAAGTCTACCAAACCTTTAAAATAAAAGTTCAAGGAGGATGCCGCAAAGCATATAACAACTACATTGGAGGGCTAATTGATGGGAAAGGTTCTGTTACAAAGAAACTGTGGTTTTATATAAAGAACCAAAGAAAGGATCATTGTGGTGTAGCACCTTTGAAAGTGGATGGAGTTGTCTACAATGACAGTCTAGATAAGGCTAAGATTCTTAATCATTATTTCACCTCAGTGTTTACATCAATCACAATGGATACACCCCCACTGATGAATGAGCCACCAACAGCAGATATATTGATCCTATTCAGGTTGACATTAATGGTGTTGTTGAGCTATTAAATTCCTTAGAGACTCACAAAGCTGCTGGACCTGAGGAAATACCAGCACAATTTTTGAAGGGATTTAGTGAACTTCTTGCTCCCTCACTTACTGTTGTTTTCCAAACATCGTTAAACCAGTGCTCTTTACCGTCTGATTGGAAAAGGGCATATATTGTACCCATTTTAAGAAGGGTAACCATGCTATCCCTAATAATTACAGATCCGTTTCCTTGACTTGCATTTGTTCAAAAATTCTGGAACACATAGTTTATTTACATGTAGTTGCTCATTTATCTCACCATAACATTTTATGTGACCAACAACATGGCTTTCGTCACTTAAGATCATGCGAGTCCCAACTGATATTAACTGTAAATGATTTTGCTGAAACCTTGAACAATGGAGAGCAGTCTGATGTAATATTTTTCAAAAGCATTTGACAAAGTGTCCCATTACCATCTATTTCACAAGCTCCATCATTATGGCATTTGAGGAGGTATACTAGATTGGATAAAGAACTTTATGTTAAACAGATCTCAATGTGTAGTAGTTGACGGTCAACAAAGTGACCTGACTGGAGTATCATCTGGTGTTCGTCAGGGGACAGTCCTCGCTCCCCTATTGTTCCTTTGCTTCATTAATGACCTGCCTAACAGTACTACATCCAAGAAAAAACTTTATGCTGATGACGTGTTATTGTATACTACGATTCATTCACAAGATGACTGTCACAGATTACAGCAGGATCTTAACACTTTAGAACAATGGGAAGCTGACTGGAAAATGTCATTCAACTTACAAAAATGTGAATTTATTAGAATCACTAACAAGAAGCACCCAATATTATCTCAATATACACTGCAAAGTAAAACTATAAAGGAGGTAACACATGCTAAGTATCTAGGTGTAACTATCGGCAAAAACTTATCCTGGTCAGAACACATTAAACAAGTTACTAAAAAGGCAAATAACACCAAATGCTTCTTGCAACGTAACTTGAGCAAGTGTCCTCTCCAAGTCAAAAGTAACTGCTACAAAGCTCTGATTAAACCTATCTTAGAATATGCAGCCACAGTCTGGTCACCCCACACGCGAAGAGACATTGATGCTATAGAAAATGTCCAAAGATGAGCAGTACGATTTGTATTTAACAACTATTCTAGATATTTCAGCATCACTGAAATGCTATCTAACCTTTATTGGCCCACCTTAGCCAGATGCAGAAACGAACAGAAGGCTACAATGATATTTAAAATTATATCTCACCAAATCAATATTAATGCTGATGATTTCCTTTTTCCTAATCCTAACCTACATCACACCAGAGGCCATGATAAGAGATTTTTAACCCCCAATGACTAGAATTGACAGTTATAAATTTTCTTTTTTCCCCTCTGCAGTCAATATTTGGAATTCCTTACCCCAACACGTGATTGATTTAACAGAGATTGACCAATTCAAGCACAGCCTAGCTGGACTAGCAACTGTTTAATAATTTATCAATGTGTATATAATATGGTCTTGTGCATAGCAAATATTGTATAATTATATAAGTTTGATTTTCTTTTGTAATTGACAGTAGCAATTGTACCCATTTTTGTGCACCATACTCTTTTGAGGTCTGCACAACAATCAATCGATCAATAATAATAATAATAGTGAGACGATCAGTGGCGTATCTACAGCAGGGCTTTTTAGGGACTAGGCCCTGCTAAACTTGGCTAGTGTACTGAAGACTATAAAACCCACGATCACCACCTTTTTATGGATCATTGCATTATCTAACAAGTGAAACTTATTCTATACTAAATTACTCACCAAGTTATTAGTCTTGAGCTGTCACGAAGTCAATAATTACGACGATTCTGATTAACTCACACCAATTAAACACGTGATTGAATTACCTATCGTTGGTGATATCGATAAGGACGTGTCTTCCTAGTGTTCTTGTAGTTTGTAATCATCATATCTATAGATCCTGTAGCGTTTCAACATGTATTTAAAGGTGTATTATGTTGTCTTATTCTAATTTTATTTAGCTATCGTATGTAGCTAGCTATCTAATTCATCCAAATTGGAAGGGGTGGCACCAAAAGGCTAGGCCTGCACGAGGATACTTCCCTAATGTTGTTCGTGTTACTGTATAATTTGAACAGGTTGAATACATAAATAAACTAGCTACTTCATAAAAACCTAAAAGCGTTTTTTGCAGCTGAAATGGGTCATTTTGCAGCTGAAATGGGTCATTTTGCAGCTGTTGAAATTCAAATTTGTTCTGGGTGGGGAATGAGCAGCATATGTACAGTGTCCTAGCTGAGGCCCTACCAATAGGGAAAGTCTAGATACGCCACTGGAGACGAAATCAGTGAAGAAAAATCGATCGCGTACGACCGCTTCGACATTACGTAAACAAACGCCCATAACTCACGTATCCTTAATAGGCTACTGCTACGAACCAAAGATTTTCGAACTCCTATTGAGTAGGCGAATAAAATGGTATCCATGTTTGTATCATAGCACCCTTTCTTCATAAAGAACAAAGCGTTAAAAAAATTTTACGATTTTTTTTCATTTACGAAAATATTTTACACATCGTAATCAATAGTCTATACTGAAAATTTAGGCTTGCGCAATTATGTCGAGTTTTCGCAGATCCGGTCACATTTATATACATGCAAGCAATTACATAATTTTAGATTACATCATAATCATAATAAATTTGTCCAGTCACTATACTAGTCATTTAGGAAATACATGTTTAACACCATAATTATAGCTATGACGGTGGGGTCTATTCTACGGAACGGAACGGAATGATGGACTAAACCACGGAACGGAACGCTTTCTCAAATTGAAGCTTGCAACTTACCATTGCTGAAAATGCCCTTACAAGTTATCAGTGGCACCTCCAGTGGGTGATTAAACATAAGATTAAAAGAATTAAAGGATCAATTGTGGGTTCTTGTTGGTTGTCATTAGTAACGAAGTATTAATTGTGGGATGAGCTGTATCAGTGATGGTTTATCTACGAATATATCAAGAAGGTACTTTATGTGAGCTGTTTTGCTTATTTTGACTTTAGAAAACAGTCTGGTCCAGTTTTCAAGTCATAAGTCAGTGTACAAATAAAGCAAGCAGGCAGACACTGGTAACAGGAAAGAGCCAGCTGAATTAAAACTTGAAGAATTTTGTGCAGTGTGTGAGGAGCAAATATTTTGGCAGACTGCTAGGAGGCTATATTCTGCAAAGATCACTGAAGTGTATGCATGGAGTTATTTACAGCCGGTGCAGTGGACTAAGGCCAATGAAACTTGATTACCAGTTTCTCGCTCAGATTTTTGAAAATTTGATGAGGGCGGGCAGTTATTATTCATTATTTTCCAAAAGCACAACACACATCCCGATCATGAAGATTTCTGCCAAAAATGTGAGATCTACATAGCTAAAATACGTTACTAATCCATATAACAAATGATTTTTCCATTAGAGTATAGCTGATTGCTCCATTAGAGTAAAAGTGACTGCTCTATTAGAGCATTTCAATCTGAAATGCCAATAATGAAATTCCATGCGGGTGTATCAAAAGTATGCGGGCGATGACGCGAAACTGCTAATCAAGTTTCATTGGCCTAATGCTGTATTCAATAGTGAGCTGATTTTTTTCTGTTGCACAAATTCAAGGATGTGTCTGACTGCTAGCCTTGAATCAGGCTAAATGCCAAAACTCCAAGATCAACCAAATCTCAATTATAAGCCTTCTATGCATGTGAAACCATGCCCATAGCCACCAAGCAAATGTGATTTGCACCAAGATGTGTGTGTATTATTTCAATGTATCTAGTCAGACCTGAAATGAACACTCACAATAATTACATACCAGCTAAGAATCCTAGGATTTCTTAAGTGTAACATTTCACATGCTTCACTTATACAAAACAGGCTAAATTTGTTTATCTATTTTCAAGTGATTCCCAGTCCAGCTGGTCCATGAAATTACAGTGGGATCAGATGTACTTGTTACAGTGCAGGCTGCTCTGTGTTGGATATACTCTAGAGTTGAGATTTCAGGTAGACTGCCAATGTACCAACACTGTTGTAGCATATTTAAGTGGAGGACAAATGAATACAGTAATGCTATGTATACAATTTTTCCATAATGAAATTGATATCCCATTTTGATTTGTACTTCCACTTTGCAACATATTCAAGAAGTTACCACCCTTTTAATCTCCAACCACTGTCGTTAATTAACCAAGATCTCTCCAGTCTTTGTTTTTTCCATCTACAAGGAGCAATAATTATCTGAAGGCTATAATTCATATTATGTATTTAAATCTGTAATTCACCTTATTGTAGTTGTACTGATTTTATTGATTTGTCTGTTTTCTTCATTTTCCTTTGAAGTTGTACAGTATAGGTAAACAAAGATAAATTTTCTCTCCCATCTTATTCTAGGATTTATAATGACTAAGAAAATTTTAATTATTTGTATACGGGCTCAAAAATTGAGAAAATATAAAGAAACTGAATTAGTATTATACAGTCAGTTTGCTTTTGGATATTTAATGTCTTCAACTGCAACAAAAATTTGATGAATCCATGCATCTCATCACTGGTCGTCTGAACATTCTGAAAGTGATAACTCACTCAATCAACCATATATTGTTTATTAGACTGAATAAAGTCATGATCACCTAGCCTTTTTCTGTCACCAGTAACTTTCTAGTTGATTTCTCTGTGGATAGTACTAGCTGAAACTGAAGAAATTGAGTGGTCTTCTAAACTATTTATCTTTTTCAAGATCAGCAGAAACAAATGACATCCAGTCGGCTACTGTACTGTAGTAACAAAACTTGCCTTGGTCATGCAACAAATGCATTGAAGAGACCTGCTTGATATATCAGGTAGTAGAACAATCACTGCACAAGACAGCTATTAATATTTTATTATTATCCTATTCCAATGGCGGATCCAGCATGGGGCATTTGGGGCAAATGCCCCCCCCCCCCCCCCCCCCCTCGTGGAGGAGCCATGCAGCCATGCTTTTGATTAAAATAGCTACTAAACTTTGTGTCAGGCCAAGTTCAGTTTATAACTCATGAAACTATGCACATTTTACTAGCATTTATTACAAATTCACGTGAAACCAAAGCAAACCAGTCAAACTAGCTGTAAAATTGCCACCCCAGTACCTTCGTGCGTATTAAGCATCTCTAAAAGTAATTATCATGTTGCTGTTTTAAAGATATTTAGAGCCTTTAAATAACTTTTAAGACTTCACAACCATCCGAAAAGGCCAAAATGGCAAAAATCAACTGTGAGACACTACTAAGAGGTGATTATTTGTTGCTTCAAAAATGCAGCAAATCTGACCGTTTCTCCAACCACATACAACTTATCCTGTTTGTGCCCCTCCCCTTGCCGGTTCCTGGTTCCGCCCCTGTATTCCATTTTCCTGGAGCTTCCACTGATAAAATGCAATTTCAGCAATGATAGCGGCTAGCCAAGCTGCAAGGTTTGACTCAGATAGCATTCCATTCTGTAAAATAGACCCCATCCTGTCACTACTCAGGCTGAGATATCTGGCATTACTCCACTACTCTGTTATTGAATCATTGATGTTCACACAATATAGCCTCCCTGAGGTATCTGAATATTTGCTCCTCACACACTGCACATAATTCCTTTAGATTTTGCTTAGACTGAGTTGATTCACCTTGTCACCATACTTGTTTCCTTTGTAGTGTAGCTACACACTGATTTATGCCGATTAGAAAGGCTGGGCCCCAGACTGCTGGTACATTCTAAAGTCAAAGTAAGCAAAAACAACTCACATACTAGTAAAAACAAGTCATGCATTAAGTTCCCTACCTGATACACCCGAAGATGAACGCATTGAGTCAGCTATTCCCACAATTAGTACTTCATTACTAATGACAACCAGCAAGAACCCACAATCGATCCTTAAATTCGTTCTATCTTGGGGTACGTTTGATTACCTGCTGGAAGTGCTACCGATAACTTGTACAGCAATGGTAAGCTGCAAGCTTCAATTTGAGAATGCATTTCCGTTCCGTAGTTTAGTCCATCATTCCATTCCGTTCCGTTCCGTAGAATAGACCCCACCATATATGACCCGTATCAAAATGGCAAGAAGAAACGGCTGTTTCGACATATCAAATCATTACGAACAGATTATTGTGGCTTGGGAGCACTGCACAAGAATGGCACCAACTATACTGACAATCATATAAAATCTGAGATTCTTAATGAGCAATTTTCGTCAGGGATGACGGTTCAGAGTTGCCACACATGGGAGATAGTCCATATGGACCATATCAAGATATTTCTTTTGTTGAATTTGATTTATCTGCATGGTATTGCCACCTTACTAAATGATCTCGATCCCACCAAGTCTTCAGTTCCTGACTGCATCCCTACCAAACTACTGAAAGTTCTAGCAACTGAGGTATCTCCTTGTCTCCAGCTACTTTTTTCTTCCTCTGGCTGTACAGTACCATCAGAATGAAAAAAAAGCATTAATATGCCCACTGTTCAAAAAAGGAAACAAAGGATCCATCGAATTATCGGCCAGTGTCTCTTACTATAGCGTATGTAGTAAAGTCATGGAACATCAAGACACACGATAGTGTGTCGTGCGGCCCAAGAAGCCGGCGCGCCACACCGTGAGTATATTAACAGGAAGAAAGAAAACGCAATTTTCACACCTATGTAGCTCTGTGATCCCTTATCCGATTGGAACCAAATTTGCTAGAGACGTGCCGCCCAGTTAGGGGAGTCTACATACCAAATGTGAAGAAAATCGCTCCAGCCATTTCCGAGATACGAGCGAACAAAATTTCGTTTTAATTTCTTCGTTTTTTTCTTCATCTTCATTTCGCACACTTCGCAAAATTCGCCATAAAACACGAATGCGTGCTCGGATTGGGCTGAAATTTGGCACACTTAAAGGGCTCATTAAGGCGGATCTCCGTACCAACTTTGGTAGGAATCCGATGAACATTCACGGAGTTATTACCGATTATTTGCGTAAAATAAGGTCGAAGGTCTGTCACGCCTACAGGGTAAACGCCTTGGAGGAATCAGTTGAAAATTGATATGTAGATGGAGCAACCATCGTAGGAGTGCCTTTTTTGTGGTTTGAAAAGAATCGGGATAAAGACCATGGAGATATGACACAAAACCCAACCTGTGTCAAAATTACGCGATCGATTTTTATGAATAAAAAAACTATTAGTTTTCGTGTCTACCAGGCAAACCGCTTAGAGCAACGAGCTGAAAATCAGTATGTAGCTGGAATAATCATCATAGAAAGTTCTTGCAGTAGTACAGAAGAATCGGATTACAAATCACTGAGTTATGATTCGAAAGGAAACTACATGCAGCAAATGCGAGATCGAGATACTCTAATAGAACAGTCACCCTAATAAAGCATTCAGCTGCATGTATAATTTACACAGTTATATTACACTGCAAGTTATTCTGTAGGGAATTCAGCTACAAACAAGTCACCCTGTAGTTAGATCAGCTAAAAGAAGGTACCTAATAGAGAGTTCAGCTACAAAGAAGCCATCATGTAGAGAGTTCAGCTCAAATAAATCACCCTGTAGAGAATTCAGCTACAAACAAATTGCCCTGTAGAGAGATCAGCTAGAAGAAGTTACCTTGTAGAGAGTTCAGTTACAAAGAAACAATCATGCAAAGAGTTTAGCTGCAAACAAATCACCCAGTAGAAAGTTCCGCTATGAACAGATCACACTGTAGAGAGTTCAGTTAGAAACAAGTCATCCTGTAGAGAGATCAGCTAGAAGAAGTTACCTTGTAGAGAGTTCAGTTACAAAGAAACAATCATGCAAAGAGTTTAGCTGCAAACAAATCACCCAGTAGAAAGTTCCGCTATGAACAGATAGCACTGTAGAGAGTTCAGCTAGAAACAAGTCATCCTGTAGATAGATCAGCTAGAAGAAGTCACTTTGTAGAGAGTTCAGCTACAAAGAAACCACCATGTAAGAGAGTTCAGATGCAAACAAATCACCTGTAGAGAGTTCAGCTAGGAACAAGTCACCTTGTACAGAGATCAGCTAGAAACAAGTCACCCTGTAGAGAGTTCAGCTAGAAGAAGTTACATTGTAGAGAGTTCAGCTACAAAGAAACAACCATGTAGAGAGTTCAGCTGCAAACAAATCTCCCTGTAGAGAATTCAGCTAGAAACAAATCACCCTGTAGAAAGATCAGCTAGAAGAAGTTACCTTGTAGAGAGTTCAGCTACAAACAAATCACCCTGTAGAGAGTTCAGCTAGAAACAAGTCACCCTGTAGAGAGATCAGCTAGAAGAAGTTACATTGTAGAGAGTTCAGCTACAAAGAAACTACCATGAAGAGAGTTCAGCTACAAACAAGTCACCCTGTAGAGAGTTCAGCTAGAAGAAGTTACATTGTAGAGAGTTCAGCTACAAAGAAACTACCATGTAGAGAGTTAAGCTGCAAACAAATTTCCCTGTAGAGACAAACAAATCACCCTGTAGAAAGATCAGCTAGAAGACGTTACCTTGTAGAGAGTTCAGCTACAAACAAGTCACCCTGTAGAGAGTTCAGCTAGAAGAAGTTACATTGTAGAGAGTTCAGCTACAAAGAAACTACCATGTAGAGAGTTCAGCAGCAAACAAATTGCTCTGTAGAGAATTCAGCTACAGACAAATCACCTTGTTGAAAGATCAGCTAGAAGAAGTTACCTTGTAGAGAGTTCAGTTACAAACAAATCATCCTGTAGAGAGTTCAGCTAGAAACAAGTCACCCTGTAGAGAGATCAGCTAGAAACAAGTCACCCTGTAGAGAGTTCAGCTAGAAGAAGTTACCTTGTAGAGAGTTCAGCTACAAACAAATCACCCTGTAGAAAGATCAGCTAGAAGAAGTTACCTTGTAGAGAATTCAGCTACAAACAAGTCATCCTGTAGAGAGTTCAGCTAGAAGAAGTTACATTGTAGAGAGTTCAGCTACAAAGAAACTACCATGTAGAGAGTTCAGCAGCAAACAAATTGCCCTGTAGAGAATTCAGCTACAAACAAATCACCTTGTAGAAAGATCAGCTAGAAGAAGTTACCTTGTAGAGAGTTCAGCTACAAACAAATCACCCTGTAGAGAGTTCAGCTAGAAACAAGTCACCCTGTAGAGAGATCAGCTAGAAACAAGTCACCCGTAGAGAGTTCAGCTAGAAGAAGTTACATTGTAGAGAGTTCAGCTACAAAGAAACTACAATGTAGAGAGTTCAGCAGCAAACAAATCGCCCTGTAGAGAATTCAGCTACAAACAAATCACCCTGTAGAAAGATCAGCTAGAAGAAGTTACCTTGTAGAGAGTTCAGCTACAAACAAATCACCCTGTAGAGAGTTCAGTTAGAAACAAGTTACCCTGTAGAGAGTTCAGCTAGAAGAAGTTACATTGTAGATAGTTCAGCTACAAAGAAACTATACCATGTAGAGAGTTCAGCTGCAAACAAATTGCTCTGTAGAGACAAACAAATCACCCTGTAGAAAGATCAGCTAGAAGAAGTTACCTTGTAGAGAGTTCAGCTACAAACAAATCACCCTGTAGAGAGTTCAGCTAGAAACAAGTCACCCTGTAGAGAGATCAGCTAGAAGAAGGTACATTGTAGAGAGCTCAGCTACAAAGAAACTACCATGTAGAGAGTTCAGCTGCGAACAAATTGCCCTGTAGAGACAAACAAATCACCCTGTAGAAAGATCAGCTAGAAGAAGTTACCTTGTAGAGAATTCATTTACAAACAAATCACCCTGTAGAGAATTCAGCTAGAATCAAGTTACACTGTAGAGAGATCAGCTAGAAACAAGTCACCCTGTAGAGAGTTCAGCTAGAAGAAGTCACATTGTAGAGAGTTCAGCTACAAAGAAACTACCATGTAGACAGTTCATCTGCAAACAAATTGCCCTGTAGAGAATTCAGCTACAAACAAATCACCCTGTAGAAAGATCAGCTAGAAGAAGTTACCTTGTAGAGAGTTCAGCTAGAAACAAATCACCCTGTAGAGAGTTCAGCTAGAAACAAGCCACCTGTAGAGAGTTCAGCTAGAAGAAGTTACATTGTAGAGAGTTCAGCAGTTTACCTGTAAACAAATCGCCCTGTAGAGAATTCAG
Source organism: Dysidea avara (assembly GCF_963678975.1). Lineage (NCBI taxonomy): Eukaryota > Metazoa > Porifera > Demospongiae > Dictyoceratida > Dysideidae > Dysidea > Dysidea avara. The sequence goes on from NC_089272.1 coordinate 14,678,242, forward strand.
CTACAAACAAATCACCCTGTAGAAAGATCAGCTAGAAGAAATTACCTTGTAGAGAGTTCAGCTACAAACAAATCACCCTGTAGAGAGTTCAGCTACAAACAAGTCATCCGGTAGAGAGATCAGCTAGAAGGTTCACCTTGCAGAGAGGTCAGCTACAAAGAAATCACCCTGCTTCATCTTTTCTTCTTCCTGTAGTAAAGAAAAAATGACAGGTTAAAAAGCCCTAAAGCCGGCCATAGGCCGGCTTTGGGGTATACAAATACAAAAAGAAGTGAAATCTAATCCAAAACAGCCAAGCTGTAAAAAAAGAGTGCGGCCCTGAGAAAGGCTATGGTGAAAAAGATGTGAAATCCAAGGTGGCGGCCAAGAAATGGCTGTGATGGTAGGTTAATTGTAAAAATTTTAATAACAACAATTCAGGTGAATTTGGTGCTGCTTGGTCTTGGCACAAAATTCACTTGAACAGTCGTTATTAAAATTTTTACCATTAACCTACCATCACAGCCATTTCTTGGCCACCACCTTAGATTTCACATCTTTTTTCACCATAGCCTTTCTGAGGGCCGCACTCTTTTTTTACAGCTTGGCTGTTTTGGATTAGATATTATATACAGCGATATCATGTCACACATAGTATCTTATCAGACATGCAATTTGGATTTTGGAAACAGCGATCTGCTGAATTACAGTTATTGCAAACAATCCATGATCTAACTTACAATTTAAATCAAAAAAGCCAAACAGACATGATTTTACTTGATTTCAGTAAAGCTTTCGACAAAGTATCACACCGTCACTTACTTCTAAAATTGAACTATTATGGATTTAGAAGTAATATACTAAACTGGATCACATCTTTTCTGACTGGACGTACACAGAGTGTTGTGTGTGGTGGATGCACCTCCATCCGCTGTAATGTTTTAAGTGGTGTCCCACAAGGCTCTGTGCTAGTATATATATATATATATATAAATGATATTGTACAGGAATTAAGTTCTATTTGTCGCTTATACGCTGATGACTGCATACTATATAGGAGAATTGACAGTTTTACAGATGTTAGAGCCTTGCAAGACAATCTGCAACTTTTGGAACTATGGGAGAAAAAGTGGAAAATGTCTTTCAACATCGATAAATGTATGGTTATATCAATAACTCTTAAACAAACCCCAATACAGTTAATTACACCCTTTATGGAAAACAACTTACTATGGTCGAGTGTGCCAAATACCTGGGGGTATCAATTGACTCCAAGCTATCTATTAACCAGCACGTGGACAATGTGTGCAAAAAGGCAAACTCTGTATTAAGTTTTGTATCTTGCAAACTGCTCACGTAAAATCAAAGAAGATCTGTATCTTACATATGTCAAATCCACTTTGGAATATGCAGCTACAGCTTGGGCACCATATAGCAGACAGTCAATTAACAAACTGGAGTCTGTACAAAGACGAGCAGCTCGTTTTGTGATGCATGATTACTACCAAACTAGCATTGTATCAAACATGTTATTACGTCTTAATTGGAATACCATGGAAAAAGTTGCACAAAATTATTCATAGTAGCGTGGATGTCTTGCTACCTAGCTATATAACACATAGAACAAGATACCAGGTGCAGTGACCTTAAATTTATACAGCCAGACACAGCTATTGACGCATACAAGTACAGCTTCTTTCCTGCATCAATCCGATTATGGAACAAGATATCTATAGATACTATAAATTGTAACAATTTAGATACTTTTAAGGAACATTTAAATAACACTAGATTGTAACTTAGCCTAAATTATTACACCTATTGTAACATACTCACCCATGTGAGTTCTACAATTATTACCTATAATAATAGTCATGGACAATCATTCAAAATTTTGAATGCTAGCTACGGTGCAGTTTGAGGCAGCTGGAACTATGAAACACTACAAATTGTTGTAGCAACTCAGGCCGGTTAGCCAGCCTGCACATTGCTCATGCTCCAGCTGTCACTATCACGCGCTTTTACACCACTAAATGCATCAAAACTGTAGTTCTATGGAAATTTCTTGGGCAAAGTGATACTGTATATTATTACATTTATTAAGCATTTTTGGCATGTTTCTTCCCAGTGACAGCTTTTAAAAACTACAAAAGTTCAACAAAGCATCTTCACAAACAGTGACTTTAAAAATTCACTTCCACAAGATCTTAAGCGTTTAGTTACTTATACTGCATGCGCATGCAACAGTCTAAATGAAGTTGTGTAAGTAATAAACACTTAGTTACAAAAGAGTCCAAGAATAAATGATACAAGAAGCCATGCAAGTTTTGTTTTTCCATAGTATAAAAACTCATGCACCTGTCATAGCCATGCACAGATGCAATGATGCTGTTTTGGGCTATTGGAGCACTCATAGTGCAGTGCTGTTTGTGTCTACCATTGGAGAGTTTTTATCCATTTGGTGTCAATGAAAGTGATTTAACTGTTTCACCAGCAACTGGGTTTGCAAGCATTCGTTTGTCGCAAGATTTCATATTTTACAATGAAGTGCACCGACTACTTTATGTACGTACATATGTTTAGCTATAGCTAGCTATAATGAATGTATGATTAGTTATATACATGTAGTAACTCTCTGCCGTCCGTCGAGATCCGGTCGAGCGCTGATAGGTCAAGGGGCGAGGTCGATGGGCTAACACGAAGGGCACGGTCGAGGTCGAGAGGCTAACACAGAAGCCGAGTGCTGTATTTTTCATACACACAAGCATGCATATTTAATACAGTGTATATAGCTACGAACGTAGACGCTGCTTTAAGTGTTATTATCGTACTTCCTGTTGTTTCTCGGAGCGTTCATCCCGAAACGCTTCGATTTTTGATGATGCCGAGACTAGACTATTGTTAAATGTCCATGTAAACTCGATTTCGTTGAACCAACTGATGGCTTGTTTTAGCGATTTACCGGCAATCAGGGTCGTAGCTAGCTATAAGCCACTGCATGGGTCTGGGATTTTTAAATTTTATTTTAGTTTATTGCATTCTTCACAGTTACATGTTTCAGACTCCCTGTATTTACAGGCTTAGCTTTGCAGGTCCCTAGTGCATGGGATAGCACTTAATAGCTATTTAGCCAGACGTGTATACTGTATAATGACCATTAAGGCGTCGTCAGTACTGAAATGAGACAAGAAAGTAGCTGCACTACAGTGTGCGAACAGCAAAGAATTTCGCCTTCTAAGGGGGCATCTGATTTTGGTATGCTTAACGTCATAATTACGTTGGGGGGGTTCAGACCGTGACGTTATACATTTTTATTAAAGCAAGTATAGTGTAAACAGAGAAAGTGACGTGATTAAGCAGCAATACTGTTTGTAGACCATGTGTTCATGTAAACAATATAACGTTTTGTGCTTCTATTGCCAATGCATTGTTTTCATAGTGTGACATTAAGGAGGGGGGAGGGGGGTCTGAAGTTAGCGTCACTATGATCTTAAACGTACCAAAATCAGTTTGGAGATGCCCCCTAAAGGAGTCTTCAGTCATAATTATTTAGAAATTTTAGATGCAGATGCCTTTTGCATTTTGCATAAAAAAATCGTTAATATTATTATGTTTGCAGTTCTGCTGAAAAGGAGTCAATATCATTGCACTCGATTATGTTAGATGGTACACTGTAAGTTGTTCCAATCCTTAATTGATCTAGAGTAGAAACTCTGTTGGTGTGAATAGGTGGTAGAACAAAGTGATGTGAGTGATATTGCCTGGTGGATCTTGTCACTGAAATGAAATGAGGAGGAATTGACAGTCAATAATCTTGATGTATAATTTTGAAAAGTGTTTGTAATGTGGATATTTTTCTGTCATAGCTGAAGGCTTGGCCAAGAAAGATACTGTATCATATGTCGTTATCATAGCTGTGACTGAGCAGAATCAGCTGTATCATAGCTGAATGGCTATGATATAACATTTTGGAGTATTCTCCCTTACAGAGTTATTGATCATTTAGATGAGATGTCATGGTGACATAAATGCAAAGTTGATACCTCCTTTTGAAATTAGTTAAGTGATGGCTGGTCTAACTTACGTTATAATTGTATTGACATGTATCACACCACTTCCTAAGTGTGTTTCAGTAGCACGCATGCAAGTGTATTGAACTAACGTCGGTTATAGCTATCAAACCCTCAGCATCACTTTATTGGCCCACTGCATTAAAAGCGATCAAGATACTCTAATGGAGCACTGAGAAAATAACTACTCCAATAGTCAAGAGCAATCAAAGCTGTATGGCTTGCTCATCACCTTTACCCTACAGTTTTGCACCTATCAATGTCATGCCCCAGCCCCACCCTTGGAAATCTCTATACCATCATAGCCGGGATTTGACATCCAATGCCTTGCCCCACTCCTGGGGTAAAATTTACTTCAGAAGTTCATTGAACCAAAATTTATTTTCATCGGTAAATCAAACCCCATAGAAAACCCTGTGCATGTAAGAGTGGAGATGACCCCTTCAAGAGCTAGGGTATGCTAGCCTATAGTTTGGCAATCTATGCTTTAACATAGGACTGTTTGATTTGATTGTACGTGGGTGGATTCAAGCTTGTTATTAGATAGCAGTGCACTGCAGCGTGACGTGAATGAATAACGGTGGTGCTTAATTATTATTATTATTAATGGGCAAAAAAATGGTTGGCAGCACAAGACTGTCAAGCTAGGCCACAGGCCTTTGAGAGTGCCCATATCCTGTTGTTCTCTATAAATCATCAAGATTCTTCTTAAATAATGCTACCATTGGTGCAGACATAACATCTGCTGGAAGAGAATTTCACCATACATAGTTAGGGTCCGCAACGTGAAATTTCGACCTCCGAGAATCAACTACCAAACCACCCACAAATGCTAGGCTAGGTACCACTTATTAAATGCCAGATTGGCGTTATTTTTCATTAACGTCTTGTCGTGCAAATCGGCTAATATGCTTACAAATTACGACATTTTTTGCTATATCTTCAAGGAAATGTCTTTTAAAGCTACAAAACGCGCTCTCAATCTTTCTTACTAACTGTACTCTAAACTAAAACCATCAGTGGCTGCATTGTCTGGAGCAATTTTCAGCCGCAGCATCGCGAAAATGAAATTTTGGACTCGAAAAAAGTTTCGATGTCACTGGAGCACACAGTAGCGATGCCAAAGTAACCCTCCCAGGTCAAACTGGTCTGGCATGGGTCCAACTACTACCACACCAAATATCATCGAATTCCAAAATTGTTTGCCATCTGGCTGAGCTCGACGGCTGTCAAAAATTCGTCAGAAATGCCGATTTTATTCACTGACGGGGACTTTTGCTAGCCAGATGTGCTAGTTTATTTCTCAAAAACTTACCAGACCCATAGCCAGTAGCTTTCATTCATATGGTTGGTCTGGCAGCTCTTCTAGCGACCTCAAAAATCGCCAAATGCCTATATCCACGAATTTTGTCGATGTTGACCAATTTGCAATGCGTTAAAGAAATCTTGCACACCAAACGTGATGCTTTGCCTCTCTAAAGTCATGCTGCATCCTTGTTTAGTTATATTCGTCCATAGGGTGGCACTGTCGGCTCTCTAATCGAGGCCAAAATCCATCAAAATACCCATCTCACCATTTTTCATCAGTTTTAGGAAGTTTTACATGTCAAACATGTTGGTTTACCTCTCTGCATCCTTGCTGGACCATTCAATCACTTTTGTCTGTGTAGGCAGCTTTCTTCAGTCTCTTGAAAACGCCAGAGCACGCCAACTGGGCGCAACCATCAATACCAGTTAATGCTTAGCTATTTTGTTTCATTGGTTCCACGCAAGAATGACAGGAAAACCAGTAGAAATGTAATAGAGCGAAAATGGAGCTAGTCTAGCTCTAAATATTGTACTCTACATGTTTATACAAATGATTATCGAAATGCAAATTCCGATTATCAAAAACCACAATCGAAAATTTCCATTCGTGTAGAGTTCCGAAGGGTGGATATTCAAAACTAGACTAAGTCCAGTTGGGTTATGTAATATTTCTGCTGGATTTTCGTGGAATCAATGAAACAAAATAAGTGGTAAGTGGTGTTGATGGTTGCGCCGCGGCCCAATTAGCGTGCTCTGACATTTTCAAGAGACTGAAGAAAGGTGCCTACACAGGCGAAGGTGATTGAAACATCCAGTAAAGATGTAGAGAGGAAAAGCAGCATGTTTGACTTGTAAAACTTCCTAAAACTGATGACAAATCGTGAGATGGGCATTTTGATGGATTTTGGCCTCGATAAGAAAGCCGCCATTGCCACCCTATTGACGATTATAACTAAACAAGGATGCAGCATGACTTTAGAGAGGCAAAGCATCACTTGGTGTGCAAAATTTCTTTAACGCATTGTAAATTGGTCGATATCGACAAATTTCGTGGATATAGAAATTTGTTTTTTTTTTGTTTTTTTTGAAGATATAAAGAAAATAAGATTAGAACATACAAATAACAGTTAAACAATTAAATCAAAAACTGAGTCTCTGATTGCACCAAGGCCACAGGAGCACTTTTGATGTAACGACCTTGTGAAGATCGTGCTCCTCTAATGCATTGGATTGCTGAACGCAGTAAACAAAAGGACAATCTACATCTAATCCATCCTAGTACTGCGGCATAAGGGTCATTCCATTTGTCAGACAATAAACTCGCCAATCGCTTGTAAAAAACACTGGCTTCATGGCCCATTCCCCCGGAAGCAGAGAACACTAGAGGGGTAAAAGAACTGTGTTCCACGGCGATTTTTGAGGTCGCTTGAAAAGCTTCCAGAGCAATCCTATGAATGAAAGCTCCAGGCTATGCGTCTAGCAAGCTTTTGAGAAGTAAACTAGCACATCTGGCTAGCAAAAGTACCCGTCAGTGAATAAAATCGGCATTTTTGACGAATTTTTGACAGCCGTCGAGCTCAGCCAGATGGCAAACAATTTTGGAATTCGATGATATTTGGTATGGTAGTAGTTGGACCCATGCCAGACCAGTTTGACCTGGGAGGGTTACTTTGGCATCGCTACTGTGTGCTCCAGTGACATCGAAACTTTTTTCAAGTCCAAAATTTCATTTTCGCGATGCTGCGGCTGAAAATTGCTCCAGACAATGCAGCCACTGATGTTTTTAGTTTAAAGTACAGTTAGTAAGAAAAGTTGAGAGCGCGTTTTGTAGCTTTAAAAGACATTTCCTTGAAGATATAGCAAAAAATGTCGTAATTTGTAAGCATATTAGCCGATTTGCACGACAAGACAGTAATGAAAAATAACGCCAATCTGGCATTTTCTAAGTGGTACGTAGCCTAGTATTTGTGGGTGGTTTGGTAGTTGATTCTCGGAGGTCGAAATTTCACGTTGCGGACCCTAACATAGTATATTCTACGGTACATAGAATATGCTATCTATGATTCCACAAACTCACTACTCTGTTGGTGAAAATTATTCCTCACTAGCAGCCGAGATCGAAATTTAAAGAGTTTATGGTGGTGACCTCTGGTGGCATCCATATTACTCAAAGTGAAAAATGAGGTAGGGTTGATGTCATAGTAACCATTCAATATCTTGTAGGCCTCGATTAAACCTCCCTTTGACGTCTACAGTACAGTGAAAATAGACTGAGTCTCCCTAGACAAGTTTCATACAGTAAATCAAATGAACTTGGTAATAACTTGGTGGCACGTCTCTGTACTTTCTCTAGGTGATCAATATCTTTTGCTAAGTAAGGGCTCCAGACCTGGATGCAATGCTCCGACATACATTTTGTACAAAAAGTTAATTCAACAGAAAAAGAAAGTTTGAAGGACCTTCTTATTAAAAACCAAGAACTTGCATAGCTTTTGCTGCAGCCTTCTGACACTGTAGAGATGGTTTCAAGCCTTTAGTGCACCAAATACCAAGACTTATTAGTTCAGATCATTAACTAAATTACACAAATTACACAATACTATGAATAAGATTTAGCTGCGTAGGTAACTACATAAGCAACATAAGTAACCTCATTACAAGCAGGCTTGACTTGCTAGGGCAATCCTATGAATAAGATTTAGCTGCGTAGGTAACTTCATAAGCTACATAAGTAACCTCATTACAAGTAGGCTTGACTAGCTAGTGCTTTATTATAGTCTCGCCTCAGACCGCAAGGTCCTGTTGCCACGCAATACTGTGAATTCCATCTCCGTTGAAACATCCCGTAAGGTAATGCGGGTAATTCCAGACAGCGGAAAATTCCGGTCGCTTAGATCGTTCTCAAAAATGGTCTGCTGTCACTATCATTATTAGCCTAAAAAAACAATGGTAGAATCTCTGAACCTAGCTATAATTTGGTATGCTAATGCACTTGTCAATTTCATGCCCCCCCCCCCCCCCCCCCCCCCCCAGGGGAGGGTGAGGGAATACAGGGGATTTGACAAATCGTGTGTCAAATTTCCCACTACTGGGGCAAAATCGGCTGTCAAATCCCCACTATGTCCCCACCCCCATAGTAGGGGATTTGACATCACCTCAAGGATGACTAAGCGCATATTTCATGCATGCGACTTGCATGCGACTAGTAATAAACCTGCCCTGTAGCTAGTAAAATTAGCTATACCAAGTGCGATTTTATTGTTTAGAAATGCAACTACCGAAAATCGGCCAGTGAATTGGACAGCTGTCAATTGCCCCAGGGGTGGGGGCAAGAAGCAATGTCAAATCCCCACCTGGGGTGTGGGGACGCCCGGGGTGGGGGGGGGGGGGGGGCATGAAATTGACAAGTGCATAATTAGTGCATAAACGGATGTCGATTTTACGCTTCGAGGGTTTGAGTGCAACATTAGAAGCTTTGTTTTATTTATTATTAACACTTTACAATGACCGATCTGACAGCAACATGTGCTGCAACCGTAGGATTTGGTGTAGCTATGTACATTGTATGCAGCTATAGCTAGAGTTAGCTAGATGTTATGCAGTTGGCATAATTGTGAGTGTATTGTAACTTAATTCATTAAACAATAGTCGTCGTTCTGGCTCCCTTTGGAGCTGACTAATTCCGTTCATTCTGGCTCCCTTTAGCCTACCAAGATGGTCATTAGGTATGGGATTCAAACGATAAAGGAAATGTATCCAGGATAAAACTCTCTGCAGTACACATGTAGTATGTTCATGCTAAATTCTCATCAAAATAGAGCCCAAGATAGTTAAACAAGGACACACAAGATAGTGGCATGCCATCAATAGCAATATTATTTAAGTCATGATTTTGAGGTTTTCGATGTGAGCTGGCGACCAACATTACATTGGATTTCTTGATGTTAAAGCTCAAGTGGTTTACACAAAGCCAAGAATACACAAGATTAGATCTTCTTGTACAGCCTGTAGGTTATGTCCACACAAGAGAGATTAACATTGCTACAGTGCATATATCATCAGCATACAAATTAAATTCACAGTTCTGTATAACACTCGGCAAGTCATTCATGTAAACAGTGGTGTAGCCCCCCTTTTTTCCATGCCAGGGCACTGGGCGGGCAAGCCCTTCAACCATGCGACACACATACACATGCCCATCTTCATATGGACATAAATACAGCACTTTAAAAATGTGTATGCAACACTATGTATACTTTACCTACACTACTGTATGCATGACTAATGTACTTTAACTACTCTAGATGAATGCTAGCTATTGGCTTTCTTATTGACTTATTCCATATAGACCATCTTAATACCAGACTTGGAAGAAACCTTAATTAAAGCATGAGGTGCTTATGGTGTTGTATCACGTGATGACTGCACTCTGCCAGTGCCACAACCTAGAAATAAAAAAAAGAAAACAATTGCTGACTGAATAAGCATTCCATACCATTTGAACTATCACTTAGTAGTATCTACGTGGTTAGGTGGGTGCCAATGCCTCAAATATTTCACCTCTATTCTCTGATTCGAGTTTTGACTGCACCAATAGTTACACAAGTTAATCCAATTGTTATTACTGTCCATCCCACTATACTGGAAGAGTTAATAATAATCCTGAATGCTATGTAACTTGTTGTCTCACTGTTATACAATCTCATTGCAATTGTAATGTAATTTTTTTGCATAAAAGTAATTATTATTTTGATCATGGTCTGCCAATTAATGAAAATTGTAAGAATCACATTATGCAACTTAAAATTGTCATGATTACAAACAGCCACCTTACTTCTTACCATCTGTGACAAGCGTCACAGAATGTGTTACAAAAGCTTGAGTGTAAATATGCATTATTGTACAAGAGAATAACTCAGTGACTAAAAAAACTTTTTTTTTTACAACTAGCCCTAACCTGAGACAGGGGTCCAAATAGTTTAAAGTGATAAGAGGGCTTGTGTTGCGTAGTGGGAGATTGAAATAATTTTTAACTAACTACATTTGGTCTAGGGACATACTCCCCTAGGCTGTGACATGATTGAATCTGGAAGCAATTTGAGAGAAATGACTACAACCTGGAAGTAACTTAAGGAAATAGCTAGCAGAAGGGACAAAATTAAAAGCAATAAGTTGGATTGTAAGACAATGTTTACTCAATAGTTGACCACAAAATCGAAAATTTTGGAAAATGATTATCTCAATATTGAATTTTGAGGTACTTTTGGTCATATCGCTGTAGTAAAAGAGATGTAAGATGCATAACAAATATTTGTAACTTAGACTTTATAGTTTTCTACACTATTTTAGCCTGACTTTTACAACTAGCCCAATCACCATTTAAAACTAGCCAAAAGCCATTTACAACTAGCTTTTTGGCCATGAGTAGCCCCTTTTTTAGCCCCTGGAATAACCAGTAAAACCAACAATTGAAAGAGTTGATATATCTAGTTTGACCAGGAAAGAACAAATGCAAATAGTGAGGATCAGAATTTCATCATTCCTGTCACATTTTAGATGCTAATAGTGTTTAACAGGAAATACGTAAAGCAGATTGATAAAATGCAGAACTCAAGTCAGTGATTTTTAATATTTTCAATTATTATAGTAGTTGATGATACATATGCACTTCGTCACACCAGATAGCAAATCTTTAGTTAACTGCTATCTAATCCAAAACAGCCAAGCTATAAAAAAAGTGTGCGGCCCTCAAAAAGGCTATGGTGAAAAAAGATGTGAAATCCAAGGTGGCGGCCAAGAAATGGCTGTGATGGTAGGTTAATGGTAAAAATTTTAATAACGACAATTCAGGTGAATTTTAGTGCTGCTTGGTCAATTGGCACAAAATTCACCTGAATTGTCGTTATTAAAATTTTTACCATTAACCTACCATCACAGCCATTTGTTGGCCGCCACCTTGGATTTCACATCTTTTTTCACCATAGCCTTTTTGAGGGCCGCACACTTTTTTTACAGCTTGGCTGTTTTGGATTAGATTTCACTTCTTTTTGTATTTGCATACCCCAAAGCCGGCCTATGGCCGGCTTTGGAACTTTTTTAACCTATATTTTTTTCTTTGCCACAGGAAGAAGAAAAGATGAAGCAGTTGTACTTTAGATATTTCTGATTTTATCAGTAAATGTACAAATTATATATATAATACATATATTTATCACATAACTCTCCATGGTGGTTTCTTTGACTTCTTCTAGCTGCTCTCTCTACAGAGTGAATTGTTTGTAGCTGAATTCTGTACAGGTGATTTGTTTGTAGCTGAACTCTCTACAAGGTAACTTCTTCTAACTGATCTTTCTACAGGGCAATTTGTTTGTGGCTGATTTTTTTACAGGGTGATTTCTTTGAAGCTGAACTCTCTACATGGTGGTTTCTTTGTAGCTTAACTCTCTACAAGGTAATTTCTTCTAGCTGATCTTTCTACAGGGTGATTTGTTTGTAGCTGAATTTTGTACAGGTGATTTGTTTGCAGCTGAGCTCTTTACAGAATGGTTTCTTTGTAGCTGAACTCTCTACAAGGTAACTTCTTCTAACTGAACTCTCTACACGGTGGTTTGTTTGTAGCTGAACTCTCTACAAGGTGACTTCTTCTAGCTGATCTTTCAACAGGGTGATTTGTTTGTAGCTGAACTATCTACAAGGTAACATCTTCTAGCTGATCTCTCTACAGGGTGATTTGTTTGTAGCTGAACTATCTACAAGATAACTTCTTCTAGCTGATCTCTCTACAGGGTGATTTGTTTGTAGCTAAATTCTGTACAGGTGATTTGTTTGCGGCTGAGCTCTTTACAGAATAGTTTCTTTGTAGCTGAACTCTCTACGAGGTAACTTCTTATAACTGATCTTTCTACAGGGCAATTTGCTTGTGGCTGAATTTTCTACAGGGTGATTTCTTTGCAGCTACTCTCTCTACATGGTGGTTTCTTTGTAGCTGAGCTCTCTACAAGGTAATTTCTTCTAGCTGATCTCTCTACAGGGTGATTCGTTTGTAGCTGAACTCTCTACAAGGTAACTTCTTCTAGCTTATCTTTCTACAGGGTGATTTGTTTGTAGTTGAATTCTGTACAGGTGATTTGTTTGCAGCTGAGTTCTTCGCAGAATGGTTTCATTGTATCTGAACTCTCTACAAGGTAACTTCATCTAGCTGATGTCTCTACAGAGTCACTAGTTTATAGCTGAACTCTCTACATGGTGGTTTCTTTGTAACTGAGCTCTCTACAAGGTGACTTCTTCTAGCTGATCTTTCTACAGAGTGATTTGTTTGTAGCTGAATTCTCTACAAGGAAACTTCTTCTAGCTGATCTCTCTACAGGGAGATTTGTTTGCAGCTGAACTCTCTACAGGTGATTTGTTTGCAGCTGAACTCTCTACATGATGGTTTCTTTGTAGCTGAGCTCTCTACATGGTAACTTCTTCTAGCTGATCTCTCTACAGGGTGATTTGTTTGTAGCTGAACTATCTACAGGTGATTTGTTTGCAGCTGAACTCTCTACGTGATGGTTTCTTTGTAGCTGAACTCTCTACAAGGTAGCTTACTCTAGCTGATCTCTCTACAGCGTTATTTGTTGGTAGCTGAATTCTGTATATAGGTGATTTATTTGCAGCTGAGCTCTTTACAGAATGGTTTCTTTGTAGCTGAACTATCTACAAGGTAATTTCTTCTAGCTGATCTCTCTACAGGGTGATTTGTTTGTAGCTGAATTCTGTATAGGTGATTTGTTTGCAGCTGAACTCTCTACATGGTGGTTTCTTTTTAGCTGAACTCTCTACAAGGTAACTTCTTCTAGCTGATCTCTCTACAGGGAAATTTGTTTGTAGCTGATCTCTCTACATGATGGTTTCTTTGTAGCTGAACTCTCTGCAAGTTAACTTCTTCTATTAATATCTCTACAGGGCGATTTGTTTGTAGCTGAATTCTCTACATGGCGGTCTCTTTGTAACTGAACTCTCTACAAGGTGTAACTTCTTCTAGCTGATCTTTCTACAGGGTGATTTGTTTGTAGCTGAACTCTCTACAAGGTGACTTCTTCTAGCTGATCTTTCTACAGGGTGATTTGTTTGTAGCTGAACTCTCTACAAGGAAACTTCTTCTAGCTGATCTCTCTATAGGTGATTTGTTTGCAGCTGAACTCTCTACGTGAAGGTTTCTTTTTAGCTGAACTCTCTACAACGTAACTTCTTCTAGCTGATCTCTCTACAGGGAGATTTGTTTGTAGCTGAACTCTCTACCTGGTGGTTTCTTTGTAGCTGAACTCTACAAGGTGATTTCTTCTAGCTGAACTATCTCTTTCCATAGTTGCATGAACTCCCTACTTCTAGCTGATCTCTCTATGGGTGAATTGTTTGTAGCTGATCTCTCTACAGGGTGACTTGTTTGTAGCTGATCTCTATACAGGTTACTTGTTTCTAGCTGATCTCTTGAATTCTCTTCAGGGTGACTGCTCTATTAGGATGACTGCTCTATTAGAGTATCTCGATCTCGCACTTGCTACACCAAGTTGGATTTCGTGTTATAACTCCGTGGCTTTAAGTCTGATTCTTCTAGACCATTGAAGAGCCTTTCTAAGATGATTACTCCATCTGTACAGCATTTTTCAAAGCATTAGCCCAAGCGGTTTATCTGGTAGGCGTGGCAAACAGTCGTTTTTTATTAGCTAATCTCGATTGCGTAATTGTTACACACTGTTGGTTTTTTCGTTGTATCTTCCTGGTTTTTAGCTCGATTCCTTTCAAACCACAAAAGGTTTGAGGTTTAATAGTTAACCTATTCACCCACCGATTTTCAGCTTCTTCCCATACGCGGTTTACCCTGTATGCGTGACAACATATTGGTGTTATTTTTAGTGAATAATCGCTCATAACTCTTTGCCTGTTTATCGTATTCCAGCCAAAGTTGGTGTTGAGATGCGCCTTTATACCCCCCCCCCCCCCCCCCCCTTCTGTGTGCCAAATTTCAAGGCAATCGGATATGGAGTTCGCGTTTTATAGCAGTTTTTGTAAGTGTGCGAAAAGAGGAAGAAAAATAAGAAGAAAAAAACGAAGAAACTAAGCCAATTTTTGAAGTCGCATATCTCGGGAACGCCTGAAGCGATTTCGCTCAAATTTGGAATGTGGTGTGCTGCAGTTGGAGGGAGTGTCCACAGCAAAACTCGTCTTGTTTCATCAAGGCAGCACAGAGCTACGGAGGTGCGAAAATTGCGTTTTCTTTCTTCCTGCCAATATACTCACGGGGGTTGCGCGTCGGCTTCTTGGGCCACTACCGTGTGTCTTAATACTTTTATTTTTCAACATACCCATTTTACAACCAAGCTGTTTTTGTTCTTTCAATATCAAAAGCATTTAATCAATACATAACATGAACAGTACAGTATATATACATAGTTATATTGCCGTTTCATTTTTGCAATGAATTACAACATTACTAATCTTTGCAGGTCAGTGTCAATGGAATTATCAGCTTTAGTGATCCATACACCTCAGTTATTCCTTCATCATTTCCTTTAAGCAGTGATAATGAGCTGATTGCACCATATTGGGCTCATGCAGATATTTTCTCAGCTGGCACAGTCTTCTATCGTGAAACTAATGATTCAGATATACTTTCCAATGCTAATAGTTTTGTGAGATACGTTTCTCCAGAATTTTCAAGCTTTTCAGCCACCACTGCATTTATTGTAACCTGGGAAGAAATAGGTTACGATTTTGGAGGAGCTGACAGAGTAAGAATTTGTGTGCTTATGACAACTGACCTATAACAATGTGTTCTCAGTTGTGTACTGATATTATATGTATGCATACACTGTATACATGGACACAACATGTACATAATATAGTACACATGATAACTATGCATTTTACATACAGTTTAAGCATAAATGTGACCCGGTCTGGCAAAGTTGGTCTTATTACTGAAAGAGCAAAGTTTTCAGTGTGAATAACAAGGTTTTGGATAAATTAGACTATAAAAAGTTTGATACTGAAATTTGATTGGCTGAAAATGTGGTCTCTAAATCTTGTAGAGCCACACTCATGTTCAATAGAGACCACGCTCTGAGGCGATACAAAACACGATAATTACCCCATTTGTAATTACCAGTGCCTTTTTCAGCAAGCTTTTTTCTAAACGTGCACTATGTTGAGTATTGAGAGACTTCTCACTTCATCACAGTCAATGGGGTGAATTAAAGTATTATCCTGATGGTTGTGATGGAAGTGCCATTGAGACACTTTTCAAATGAATGCCCTATCAATGACAAAAGTGATGGTGAAGCAACTGCAGGAATGAAGGTAACCATGCAAAGAATTGCTATGTTGCATCATGAAATTATTTCAGAGCAGCAAGATTCAACAGCATGCATACACACACACACATGCATACAATATATGTGACCGGGCCTGCGATAATAGGGCATGTGGGCACATGATTTTTGCTTACTTTTTCACACTTTCAGTACTCATAACTTTTTGTACCATTATGCTATGGCATTGCAATTTTCAACTCTTAGTAAGCATTTAAGTGGCATCATGATGCAAGTTACAGAATGGAAATATACTTTTCCAGTATTGCGATATGACCTGTAGAGTGATGGGGTGTAGTTTGTGCCCACATGCCCTGTTTTCGCAGGCCCAGTTATAATGGTTGAATGTGTGCTTATGTAATAGTGACATTAGAAATTATGTATTGTACTTATTATGCACTCTAGACAAACACATTTCAAGCTCTCCTCATAACTAATGGATTATATTCATTTGTTGCATTCTTATATGCTGATGGATTAATACAATGGACCACTGGTGATAGTGCTGGAGGTATTAATGGGACCAGTGGAATGGCAGCACAAGCAGGGATTAATGCTGGTGATGGTATAACCTCTGTCACTATTCCAGGATCAGGGACTCCAGCTATCATCAACATCGATCAAACAAGCAATGTGAACTTTTCAGGTGTTTGGGTGTTTCAAGTAGATTCTTCTGGTGACTTTGATCTGAATAATTCAGGTTTGTATAAAAGAAATTCTATGGATTCCTGCTGCAGTTATGTGCATACTATTTGTAGCATACATACATCGAGTACTAGAACTACTGGCTCGAGGACAAGTGCATAATAATCATGTGGCTCTGGAGCTCATGCGCATTGTATATCAGACAAGGCAATTATATCCATTGTATTATATTCACTAGATAGGGATCATGAAGGTTTTGGGTTATTCTGGCCAAAAATATTACCCAAGACCCAGCTTCACAGTACCATCCTGGTACCTTGGCAGCATTGGTTAGGTATAACCAAAAGTTCCTTCAGTATGACCCTATATACTTCCATTACAATTATTGCTATGAAGTTTTGATTTTTTATTCAATGCACTTTTCTACTGACTAACTTCCTACCTGCCTTCATGCATGCATTCCTGCCTGCCTACTTGCATGCCTGCCTGCTTTCATGCAAGTATAACTCAATAATGGCTAAGGCTATAGGCTTGATTTTTCACTGTTCAATGTCGCTTCATCCTGAGGCATGCCTTTTGGCATACCACCGTATGTACAATACACGCGCATCATATATTTACTTTTGTCCTCCTTTGTGTCCAATTTAATTTGCTGACAGTACAATATGTCAATTTGTGGTAGTGCAATGCATGGCTTCCCTACGTTTGTAAACAGGAATCATCTGTATTTTCCATGGTGACTGGATATGTACTTCTAAAGCTGTTCTTCATTTATGACTGTGTGTAACAGGTATTTGTGACTCTGCGTAATGGGTTGAACATAGCTGAAAGGAAGTGTAATGGTCACTTCACTTTCAGGTCAGTAATTGGTAGTTTGAGAATCTGAATTGCCTGTATTTTTTGTGGTTACTGGATTGATTGCATAGGTGCTTCATTTGTAGTGCTGTGTAATAGGCTGAATGTAGCTGAAAGTGAAGTGTATAATGCCAACTTCACTTTCAAGTCAGTAATTGATAGATGGGGTGTGTGTTCAGTCAGAAAAATTACTTATGGCACCATCTTTCTTTTAATGCGATATGTGCGGGTTCGGCCAGTCATAATAATGTTAAAAAAAGGATACAATTAATTCCTAATTCAGTAATGGGTACTGAAGTAAGGATTTAATTTTCACTAGTACATCTGCAAGTGTAGGCAACCTCCATTGTTTCCCTACTTTTTTCTATGATTCCTAATTTAACTTAAAATTCCTACTTTTTTTCTTATCCTTGTTAAAAATAGATTCAAAATATTACACAATTACGTGGCACCTTGGTCATAATAAGGCTTTGAAGTTTCATAAAGTGCAGTTAGCGATTTGGTAAATTCTATGTACTTTACAAGCTGTGAACCCGAGGTACAAATTAATTTACCTCTATTGATCATTTAAACTGAAGCATTCAAATAAAACAAATTAAATAATATTGCTTTAAGGTCATCTTCATATGATGTAGTTGAATATACGAGACTGGCATTGATATAATATGTGACCGGATTTGCGAAAAGGTACCTTTATCACACACAAAATTTGACCCATTTTGTGAACTTTAAAGCTTCATAACTTTTTGATCACAGTATGTAATTGCTTGAACTTTTCAATGAACTTAGCTACAGTATCTGGCTACATTTTGACACTAAGAGCAAGTTAATCAGTATAAGGAGTCAAGTGTTACATCATTTTGTTTGCTGATATGTCAAATGTGTGGAAAAGGTACCTTTTCGCAAATCCATTCACATATGTTTTCAGAATTTAGAAATTAACTTCATGCCTCAATTTTGTACTCTCCCTGATGTTTTTCTCAATGTATTCAACCCTAAAAGTAACTCTATAAGAAATATTGTTACTTCCATTGTTTATAACAATCCATGGAATTGTTTGAAATTATGACTGCACTAGATGTTGATTTAAGAACTGGTATTTCTTTGAAATCCAGCATTTATTTCCTTTATACCCCTGGCAACTAAATGGGACCAGGAGACTGGTTGTACAGTACTCCAAGACAATGCAGTATTTAAATAATTCTGCAGAAAATACAGTAGTTCAAATATTTTGTGGAATAAAAGAAACAGGAGTATTATAGAACTAAAGTTATACACCAAAAATCAAGCATGTAATGACAAGCAGGATTGAACTACACTAAAGGCCCATTCACACTATGCAAGTTATGTGCATTAGATGCGAATTAATTCGCGTTGGTTGCGTTCACACTGAATGTGCATTAACTGCAATCCTTATTTAATTCGCATTTAAACAATCCACCTCTGGAGGTGGTTTGAAGCCAGATTGCAGTTGCATTATGCAATAGTTTGTTATCACATGAAGAAATGCGTGGGGAGCTAATGAATTGCATGAGCTAACAGGATTAGAAGATCAACAAGAAACGGAATTTGGCTGGTAGCTGGACAAATGATGAAACAAAGACACTGCTTAGGCGATGAAAGCGTCCAGAGGAAACTGGATAAGGCACACAGAAACTGTGATATTTACGAAGCGATTGCCCGTGACATGGCAGAACAAGGCTATGAACGTACCTGGAAGCAATATAGGACGAAAATAAAGAACTTTGTGCAAAAGTATAGGAAGGTAAGCTATCATTTTTGTGACTGATGCGTTCACCAACTATTTTTGACAGATAAAGGACCACAATAATGTGTCGGGAAATAACCGAGAACATTGGCCATTCTTTGACCAAGTAGATGCTATTTTAGATACCAGGCCTTCTTCTGCTCCTGTGACTCTACTACAGAGTGAAAGTAATGTAGTGTTGATAGACTCGGAGAGTGTTGATGGTAAAGTTCCCTCAGTGATTTTCCATTCAATGATATGGTATGGTATATATACATAGTTGTTGAAACCCAAGTACCACCTGAGTTTGAGGATGAAGACCTGACGTATGTGCCAGGCTATACACAAGATGAGAGTACCAATTTGCAAAATCAAGGTTAACAATCACCACCGTAACATGTATGTCACATAGTTTATGTACCCTAGATGAAACTTTTGCTGAAGGCAACAGTCCTAGAGACTCAGCCTCTGTCATCAGTAATATGGCCACATCAACTGCTGCATCTACCAGTGTGACTCCAGTAGTTACACCTTCTAGCTCTGTATCATCCATTGCAAAGAAGAGAGGTAATGAATTTACGCAATCAAATTTGATGTCCATATTTACCCTGTCACCATTATATCAATCTACAGATTCAGCCAAACAGTTAGGTCATTTTGCACCTGTTATGGTAATCTCATATGATATAATTAAACTTCAATCACACTTTCTGTTTATACATGAGTGTTTATGCTTTACATAGTAATCAAGAAGAAACCCAAGTGAGAGAGTGTTGCTGCAGAATTATCTGCAGCACTGGAGAGACTGGACAAAAAAGCTGAAGAAAGAGCTGAAGGGAGGGAAATGAGACGAATGCAATTGGAGGCAGAGCTGCATGAAAGACAACGAGAAAAAGAGCGGGAACATGAAATGCAAATGCAAGGAATGTTTTTGTCTTTTGTGCAGCAAATGGTGGGATCTTCCTCCAGTTCCAACAGTGTAGTAGCATCATCAGTAGCATCAACATATTATAATCCAACAAATTATCTCAGCTTCAGTATCCACTTGTGTCCACTCTTCAGGATAGTGGTCTCCAATGGCCTCGCATATATTGTGAAGTACAACACAGGCTCTCAGTGCTGTAACTGCGTTATCTACCTGCACATCAATACACTTTTGCAAACATCTCCAACGACCCTTTAGCCTTCCAAAAGCATTCTCCACAACCATTCTTACTCTACTTTTCCGGTAATTAAAGTTGCATTGTCCATCAGTAGTATGCAGATTAACAGAGTATGGTTTCATGAGCCAAGGTAATGCAGGATAAACAGGATCACCTAGGATGACTAATGGAGCCTGATACAAATAGATGTATGCATTGATAATATAATGGGTAGTTTTACATACTTGAACACCACCTATGGTTTTTTTCCAGTCTGGAAGTAGCATACCCTGTCTTCCTTTTTTGTATATGTCAGAATTGGTAAACACATGAGCATCGTGTACTTTTCCAGGCCAGCCAGCATATACATCCATGAAAATACCACGATAATCTACCAAACCTTGCATTAATACAGAGTAGTATCCCTTTTGATTGTAGTAATCTGCCGGGCTGTGCTGTGGCAATATTACTGGAATGTGTCCCATCTATAGCTCCTGCAGCCTGTGGGAATTCCCAACACATTTCAAAACCCTCAACTATCTCTTTGAGCCTTACTCCTTCAGGAATTCTCACATACTTTGGTAATAAATGGAGTACAATTTGTTGACATGTCTCGCTCACAATCTCACAAATAGTGGATTTTCCAATTCCAAACAATTCAGACAGTGTTCTATAATCAACATTTTTTGCCAGTTTCCAAATAGTGACAGCAACCCTTTGATCCACTGAAATCGGCAGCCTTTAATGTGTGGTCTCCCTTACTATATAATCATGCAGTTCATTCCGTATGACAGAGAAAGTGTTAAAGGACATACATAAATTTTCCTTCTACCAGCTGTTATCCCTGCCTCTCAGTACATCTTCCCACCAATCTTTGCTACAAGGCACACACCATAGTGTACGACGATTTCTTCTATCTAGTGTGACTACCATACATGCTAAGGTGTTCCTGTAAGAAAGGTAAGTAAATAGCTAGTTAATGTTGAATACTTGACTCACCTTTGACCTGTCCAGGGCGTATTGCACTGGTAGCTCTTCGCCTCCCACCAACTGGTGTTAGTGGTGGTGGTTTGGTATCTGCACCTGGTCCCAGTTGCCGTGTTGGATTTAAAATATTTTTTCAGTCCTAATATTTTGGGGTAAAATGTCTGCCAGGTCTTATATTTTCATTTTCCAGGTATACTGATACTTGGGCAGGGAAGGAATTTGGTGCCTAGAGGCATTCCACGTACCAAAGGCCTTCCTTTAAGCCATGACTGGGTCTTAATACTATAAGCAACCTTCCTAGAGACCAGGTACTAATCACATTCCCTCTATCAGGAATGGAGATGCTGCATATGCAGCTAGAGCTGTTTTAATGCTCTGCTTCAGAGTGGTATGACCAACATTGGCACAGGGCAGCCATGTGTTGATCTTCCCTCTGAAATGTGTGGAATTGGCCCATGAGTGAGTCATAGGGGCGGCACTCCACTTGGAGAGGCAGCAGTTGTTTGGATAAACATCATGCTGGGCTCTCTGAAGATCAGAAGCTGAAATGTGCCCATAAAGAGCAACACCTCCACGCTTCTGTCTAAGAGGCAACACCTCCTGGGAAGCACTGTGTTACGCTCTTTGCAACAGGGAGCTGACACTATCCAGCTGTGGCATAGCTGCAAGTCAACACTCCTGTTGGGGGAGCTGGCATTGACCCGTGACGAGGGTCACACGCCAGGCGCTCCCATGTTTGTATCAACACTCCTGTTGGGGGAGGTGACATCGACCCATGAGGGAGTCACATGTCAGGCACTCCCATGCTTGTGGAGGAGTTGACAGTGGCCCATCATAGCGTTGTCAGTCAGCACTTGGTCACCTGCAGTGAGCTAATGAGTACATTAGTGTAACAGTAACACATAACAACGAAGCAGTAATGCAATCTGCAGCATTGGCTAATAATTGTATTGGCACTGGCAAGGAAGAGCTGAGGGGGAGCTGGCATCGACCCATGACAGAGTCACATACCAGACACTTCCATGTTTTAAAATAGCTGGTAATGGCCCATGATAGGTGCCTGTCTGCACCCCCACTTGGAAGAGTGGAGATATAGGTTAACCTGCAATGAGCTAATGAGTACATCAAACTAGACAATATCATGTCATTACAATAACATTGCTACAGCATGTAGTATTGGCTAGTAATACATAGTTGTATCAGCAATAATATACTTGCAATATTTGTGGATTATGTGGTTATGTATAAATTATGTGTGTCAACAATGTGTGCCATGCCCCTGTATGTATGTCAACCACATTATTTTGCCAGTAATATGTGTCTTTTTGAGCGTATGTTGCTATTTAGTCTTGCGGCTGTGAGAAAGAGGTGAAGTACAAATACAGGGATGGGAGAGGAGGGTAACTCTTGACGGCCACTTGTCAAACGACTGACGCCACGTGCTACTGCGCATGCGCTAGTACACTTATTAAAGCACTGTTATTCCTATTATTGTCTCGTGTCTATGGATGATTATTTGGGGCTGCCATCATCTTCAACCTTAACTTAGTTTAAAGATATTTTTTAAACTACATTTAATGTTGAATACTTGACTCACCTTTGACCTGTCCAGGGCGTATCGCACTGGTAGCTCTCGCCTCCCACCAACTGGTGTTAGTGGTGGTGGTTTGGTATCTGCACCTGGTCCCGGTTGCTGTGTTGGATTTAAAATATTTTTTCAGTCCTAATATTTTGGGGTAAAATGTCTGCCAGGTCTTATATTTTCATTTTCCAGGTATACTGATACTTGGGCAGGGAAGGAATTTGGTACCTATAGGCATTCCATGTACCAAAGGCCTTCCTTTAAGCCACAGAAAGGGGCCCTGCAAAGTGCAAGGGTGGAGAACCTTTCACCCAAGTATCTGGATCTTTGTGTAGGTAGCCAGTCTGCAAGTTCAGTGTTATGCGGGAACAGCACTTAGCACATATGAGTAATGCAAATGTCAGAATTTTTATTTACTTCTTTTTTTTTTTAATTAATTAATTAATTTTAATTTTTTAATTTATTTTTTATTTAT
Organism: Dysidea avara; assembly: GCF_963678975.1. Lineage (NCBI taxonomy): Eukaryota > Metazoa > Porifera > Demospongiae > Dictyoceratida > Dysideidae > Dysidea > Dysidea avara. The sequence continues at coordinate 14,701,384 of NC_089272.1, forward strand.
ATATATATTTTTTTTATTACTTTTTTTTTACAAAAAACAAACAACAACAACGAAGGATTAACGAATTCTGCCATGAATGCATGTACTGAAGTGAACATTATGCATCAAGTTGTGTCTAGTGTGTCATTGATAACCTGCTGCAATAATGTTGGACATTTTTGCTACCTCGCTGGGAGGAGGTCTGATATATTGTTGAAAAGCATTGCTTCTCCAGTGACCAAGAGTTTGTATGTGAGCATCTGGCATTTTGGCTAGCGATGCAGAGGTTGCTGCTCCTATGCGGAAGCTATGTGTGTTGTAGTGGCGCTTATCTAGCTTGAGGTTGTCCAGCAGAGACTTTAGCCCTGCACGAAACATAGCTGTGGTCCAGCCTTTGCCATCCATAGTGATGAAAAGTGGGCCCGGTTGCCTGCTCCTTTTTTCAAGGTATGAGAGGATTGCCTTTATTGGACAGACTGGGCTATCAGTGGCGCCTATGTACACTTTGACACCCTGCTTGAATGGGTCTGTTTTGGACTGCTTTAGGAACAGTTGTAATAGACTTGGGTTTTTTCTGTCATCAACTGCAATGTCACTGAGTGATAAATGGCAAGATGGGTCATATGAGCCTTCTGTAGGAATCGTGAACTCACCGACTCTTAGGAAGCCAAAAAGGGTGAGACAGCACATAGCCCAGAGTGTGGTGTTGTTGTAGGACGCACTTTCCTTAGACAAAAGGGATCTGATGCTATGAAGCATTTGGACAGTGACTGGCAGGAGAGTTCTGGTAGAGTTCATTCCTGTTTGGCGCTTTTTAATTCCCTCAAGATGAGATGGAGCCGAGGGGTGACTTGGTGATTGAAATGGTTATGTAATCTCTTACAAATGTGCATGTGTCTGACAGCTGATAGATATACCTTTATAGTTCCCTGTGAGATGTTAGAGGTAGCCAGGTGTGTTATGAACAGAGTTAAGGTGCACTCAAACATTGGGATTGGCTTGATCCTTTCCATTTTACAGAAATTGATATATCTTCTTCGACCCGCCGCATAGGTATTCCTGCTTGACTTGGCCAAGGCATAATGCAACAACTTCTGGGTTTTGCTAAATAGCTTATTGAGGCGAGTGCTCCTTGGTGGTTTCAGAAGATCTAAAAAAATGATACAATCAATGACTCAAGTGTTACTTTGTTTGCAATTGTTATTATTTGTAAGATTAACAACAGGGATAACAACCATGCATATGGTCAACCACAATTGTTTACAATAATCTACAGATATGTGAATTAACTACAATGTAGCTTCATCTTATATGAGTTTTTTGTTTGCTGGTGGGTGGAGGCTCTTGAAGCCTGTTGATGGTATGCTTGAAGTGGCGCATGAAGGAGGGGGGAGTCCAGTCTCGCCTTTGGGGAGATATGAGCTTTAGGAGTGATGATGGGATAGATGTGGGGATGTTGGAAATGTAAGGGTTCTGCTTTAAGAATTCTAGTGATCTGTTTCTGGACAGCTGGTCTGCAGCAGTGTTCAGTATGCCCGGAATATGGCAGGCCAAGATTTTAATATCAAGATGGGCTGAGAAAAACCAAAGACAGCGCAAAAGGTGCATCACCATTAACTCCTTCGAGGATCCTTTGGTGATTGAGTCCACGACACTGCTGTTGTCGCATTTGAATTCTACACTGCTGCCTGATAGTAGTGGTCCCTACACAGCACAGCTTAAAACAATTGGCACGGGCTCCTTTGCCATTATGTCCATACGTGCCCATTCCTTCGACCACTCCAGCTGCATCCACTGAGATCCAAATACTGCTCCACAACCCCAGAACCCTGATGCATCTGTAACTATTACGTGGTCTGGGGTGGATCCATTGATAAAACTAAACCCATTCCAGTGTATGGCAAAGAGGTGCCACCACCTAAGGTCTAAGCGGAAGCCCCTAGTAAGACATGTGAAGTGAGATAGTTTCCTTAGACGAGCTGCTGCCCTGTACATTGTGGACACAAAAGTCCTTCCTGGTATTACCACCTTAGTGGCATGTTGTAAAAGGCCTACCAAAGATAGGATCTCTCTTTTTGTAGCCTTTCTGCGGGATAGCCAGGCTGCAACTCGCTTCCGAATTCGTACGAGTTTGTCGTCAGGTAGGCGAGCCTGCATGAGTTGAGTATCCAAGGTGATTCCTAGAAAGGCCAGACACTGGGAAGGACCCTCAATTTTTTCTAAGGAAAGAGGTATTCCTAGCATGGAGCAAGTGTCCTTGATTGCCTGAAGATTATTGGAACACGAGGGGGAATGCGGCGGTCCCATGGTGAGGAAATCGTCCAGGTAATGCATGACTGGTGTCACCAGCTGTTGTTCAAGGATCCATGACAGCAGGTCAGCCAGGACGTTGAACAATTTAGGAGCAGACCTGAGCCCAAAAGGTAAGCAGGTGTCAATGAAAATCTGTTTATCCCATCTCATTGAAAGAAGGTGGTGATCGGCCGGATGAACTGGCAGGAGGCGAAAGGCACTTTTAATGTCAATTTTTGCTAACAGCGTGCTGCGGCCTGTGCGCTTAATGTAATCAATAGCTGAGTCCACTGTGATATACTTTAGTGAACACAATTCTTTTGGGATGCCTCCATTGACACTGCCATCAGTTGGATGGGAGAGGTCAACAATTAGTCTCCACTTGTTTAGTTGGTGGTGTTTGGGAATGACCCCGAACCTGCTAACATGTGCATGTGGGACTAAAAATTCTTGGAACGGGCCAGCAACACGTCCAAGAGCAATCTCTTCGGTTAGGTAGCTCTCCACTGTTTCAGGGTGTTGAAGAGCACAACTTAAGTTTCGCTTGGAAGACTTCAATGGGTGTGATTGTTGCTTGAAGCCAATGCAAAATTGCACTGTGATTCCAGAGAGGAAGAAGTCAACCAGCGGTCTATCAGGGTGATCTGCCAGTGATTTTTCCCAGTTGCTTACATCTAGTGGTGTTTTCATTTCCCTGGCTGCGGGTGGTATTTTGACATCAGATAGTTGATTGCTTAAGTGGTTTGTCCAAGCTGAGATCCAGTGAGTGTAGTTGCAACGCAAGTCCTTAGTGTGCACACCAATAATGTGCTGCTCTGTCACTACTGCAGAGGAGAGAAGGTGTTGATAATAATTAGACTGTAACCATTGCGTGGTACATGCATGACCTATACATGAGATTCGAGTGCACTGACTCACAAGTTACTAAAATTATCCCAACATTGCATGCACAACATGTTCAATATATGGGTTTGCCATGCATAGTGCACCTCCAAGATCAAGCCAGCTTGAGATATATATATGTTGTGGCTACACTAAAAACACATGAATGCACAAGCCTTGTATTTGTAACAATGCCGTTTGCACATAAACATAAATACAATAGTGTACATAAAGGAAGGAAAAGAATGAGTCAGCTAATTGAGATGAATACGAGTTATGACTGGTTATTGTGATTCCTGTCCTTCTGCTTGTACGTACACTGGGAAGCTTTGTGGTGCTTGTCCTGAGCTCTAGGGTTGTGGACACAACGGTAGCATATATGTTGTAATGGCAGGAAGCCCTGGAGCAACCGTTTGGGCTGTCATTCCAGTCCAGGCAGATTGGTTGGTTTTGATGCTGTGGCCGTTGAGGAGGGTTCGGGTTAGGTGTGTTGTAAGGGGTAGATCTTTGTGGTTGACGACGCTGAATAGCTTTCTCTGGGAAGGTCATATTCCAGACGGTGACGTCTATAACTGACCACTGACTGATACGAGAGGCTGATGCTTTAAGTCAAAAGCGGCTATCATAGGTTACCCACTGGCCTTCACGACAGTCCTGTGATGCCCCTAGTATTAGACTTTGATATCCCAGGAGGTCAGCAACCTGCTTGGGCTTTTGGCGAGAGATGATTGCCATGTAGATTGCAAAGCACTGGACCCAATCAATGATGTGGGATACCACAGGGAGTCTCTTACGGGTACGCTGGTCATCAGTATTGAAGTCAGCTGAGTCCAGGTAGCTTGGCAAGAGCTCTGCCATCTCTACAAACAGTCCATCCTCCACACGCTTCACAAGCCTAAAAAGGATTGGAGGGAGGCCATTGCTTATTAACACCAGTGGATGTAACTTCTCGGATGGGAATGGAGTGTCTGAATCATCGCTGTCCATGCTGAGAAGTTCATCATAGTCCGAATGGAGTCCCAGCTGTTGGATATGGGAGAGTTGGCTGCCACCAGGGGTCTCATCATAGGCTATGGGACAGGACACAGAGGCAATGAGACAAGGGGGATATGACAGTATAAGCATACTGCCAGCTTTTACATTGTATATTATTTGGATTGAGTTACATTGTATTATAAAGGCTTAGACATGCATAGCACAAAGCATGGTGTACATTAATTGGGCATGATACACATTATAATTAAGGAATGGTGCGCATTACAAAGGAACATGAGCATGGTGTACATTATATAAAGCTTGGGCGTGGCGTGCCATCCAATAATTAACTGCCACAACACAATACATACTATATACAATAACTTACCGAAATCTTCATTCTCGGCGTCTTCTTCATCAGTGCTATCCTGGGGGTTAGTGATGGGCAGAGTGCTGCGGCTGCGCGTTGATTGGCTGGCCTGATCAGTAGCATCCTGCATGCAACGGCTTGATCTTCAGGGCATAGATGAAGTTGCATCCTGAGGCTGTTGCATAGCTTTCACCAGTGCCGACACGATGTCCGAGATGTCTGCTGCTGTTAAGGGGCATGTCTTTGATCTCTTCACAATGGGAGCTCCAGTGCTTTTGGTTTTTCTTCTCTTCTGTCTTGCCCTGGTAGAATCCCCGGACATTTCGCTGGCTCGCTATCCGGTCTTGGCTGGAGGCTTCTTGGGCGGAGCTTTCTTCTTCTGCCTTGTGGTATTTTCCATTGAATGTTTCACATTCGATTGAGATTTCTTGCCTTTTGGCTTCGGAGGCATCTTGATAACTCTTGACGGCCACTTGTCAAACGGCTGACGCCACGTGCTACTGCGCGTGCGCTAGTACTCTTATTAAAGCACTGTTATTCCTATTATTGTCTCGTGTCTATGGATGATTATTTGGGGCTGCCGTCATCTTCAACCTTAACTTTGTTTAAAGGTATTTTTTAAACTACATCTATTGCATTAAAGAATATAACAGCCAGTTAGCTATAACCTGCCTAACCTTCGTTGTCTCCTTCTACGACGTTCTTCCACTAGCATTCTTTTCGCACGTCAGACTTTTAACGCTTGTCCTATTGTTCTTCATCGTAAAGATTCGCTTGTCCTACTGACATAAAAAATCCAATAAAGGAATGTGAAGCATATTAATATGGTGAAAAGGTTCATTTTCCTCAGTTATCACCAATCACACATGATTACCACAAGCAAAAGAAATCTTCTACATGTGCTCATAATGAGCGCATAACATCATGCATGATATAATAATTACGAGGTGGAATTCGCATTGGAATGGCAAGTGTGAATGTGATGAATGCAAATTATTATTAATGCGAATTGATGCGCATTACCAATGCACATTATTTTTCTATAGTGTGAATGGGCCTTAATAGAACAGTCACCCAGAACCAAAAACAAACATGTACAAAAATTCCTAAGCAAAATAAATGTGTGGGAAGCAGACAAAATTTCAAATCCCATACCACTGTGTCACTGTTGGCAGTTACCCACCTTCCTAGTACACTTTCTTGAAAATACATCAATGCTTCTACATGTACTCATTACACATGCTTGGCTTGTTTAGCAATAATCTTAATAGCAAATTATACACAAGAGCAAATTGCAATAAAAGAATCAGTCAATTTAAATTATGACACGCACTTCATGATAGTAACATCATAATTATTAAAAATTTACAATAAAAACTATGCATGTTGCAAGGATGAATATTTGGATATTTGTAGATCAAAATTGAACAAAATATGTGACCGGATTTGTGAAAAGGTACCTTTTCCACACATTTGATATACCAGCAAACAAAATGATGTAACACTTGACTCCTTATACTGATTAACTTGCTCTTAGTATTAAAATGTAGCCAGATACTATAGCTACATTCATTGAAAATTTCAAGCAATTATTTTCCATGATCAAAAAGTTATGAAGCTTTAAAGTTCAAAAAATGGGTCACATTTTGTGTGTGAAAAAGGTACCTTTTCGCAAATCCAGTCACATAAAGTATGTACAAGAAAGTTTCTGGAAGAGAAGATGGCAATTGGTTTATCTGCAGTGTATTATACTGCATCAACCAGCATAAATGTTCTATGGCATTTGTTGCTGTTTTATAGTTGCAGCTATGTACTTAAATGCTTGCAATTTTTCTTACCTGCTCAGTATTTCATTGAATGATGTAAAATTTTAAAGTGACATTTGACTATGATAACCTATGTATATATATATGTTAGAGTTAAAGCACCGCCACGCGTGTGTATGGAAAATACAGTACAAGGGGGTGTGTCGAGAGGCTAATACAGTATGAGGTGAAGCCGAGTGTTGTATTTGCCTCAAGACACCCCCGAGTACTGTATTTTTCATACACACAAGCAAGGTGGTGCTTTAAGTGTTATATTGTACTTCCTGATCATCTGGCTTGGAGCGATTTTCTCTAGTACTCAAACTGCTGTGATTTTCGGTGATAAGGGTATCGGTAAGTGTTTAACTAATCTATTTCTTGTCATAGAACAAACTAATGGGATTAGTTTGGCTAGTTTTAGTGATGTAAAATGTCACACACGTGATCAATCATGCTGTCTTAATGGAGTCGTCTTTAAAAAATCTTCGTGATCAGACAATCCATACTGAAGTGTTTATATAATCTATTCTTAGCCGTAGAACAAACTCGTAGGATTATAGTTTGGCTGGTTTTAGTGATTTACAGTGTGTTGTTTACATAACATTCCTTAAACAAATTCTCTGCATGTCTGTACTGTATTTTCCAAGTGTACTGTATTTGCCAAATTAAGTGCATAAATGTACTGTATTTGCCCAATTAGCTGCATAACTGTACTGTATGACTCATACAGTACAGTTATGCAGCAGATTAGTACTGTATGGACAATACGATACGTGGCATCACTTTGATCCTCCCACGCAAAGTACAATATATATGTGTGTGTGTGTTTGTGTGTGTATGTGCGTACGTAAATAATGGCATAATGGCAACTCTCTAACCCTCATCCAATTTTCAATTCAACAAGGGCTAGAAACAGGAATACTACTTAGAATGACATGAGCTGAAAATCAGTGTCAATCCTAGTGGGAGGAGGCAACACAAATTCACCTGAATTTTTGTTATTAAAAACTTTGCCATTAACCTACCATGACAGCCATTTCTTGGCTGCCACCTTTGATTTCACATCTTTTTTCACCCTGGCTTTTTTGGAAGGCCACACCCTTTTTTACAGCTTGGCTGCTTTTGATTAGATATCACTTATTTTGTAATTTCATACTTAAAGCCAGCTACAGGGGGGGTGTATAGCCAGCTTTAGGTATTTCTCTTAACTTGTCTTTTTCTTTACCAAAGATCTAGAGAGAAGATTATTGTGAAGAAGGTTTTAATGATTTGTTTAGCTACATGTACATTTAGGCAATAATTTTAATTGTGTTGATTGATCATAAAAATAAGTCACATGGGTTAAACTGTTTGCAGCTGAATACTCTACAGAGAAATGTGTTTGTAGTTCTACAGGGAGCCTCATAATGTAACTGTACTCTTTGACTACGTAGTGAGATGGTTTGTAGTTGAACTGACCACATGGTGAATGGTTTGTAGTTGAACTCACTACATGGTGGCATATTTCTAGCTGAAAAACTCTATGAAATGTAGCTGAATTTTCTCCTGTTTCCAGCTGATCTCTCTACAGGCTGACTTGTTTCTAGCTGATCTCTCTACAGGGTGATTTGTTTCTAGCCTATCTCTACAGGGTGAATTGTTTCTAGCTGATCTTTCTACAGGGTGACTTGTTTCCAGCTACACTCTCTACAGGGTGACTTGAAATGTAGTTGAATACCATACTGGGTGACTTGATCCAGCTGATTTCTCTGCAAGGTGATTTGTTTCCGGCTGATTTCTCTACAGGATGATATGTTTCTAGCTGATCTCTCTACAGGGCTGCTTGTTTTTACTGAGTTCTCTACAGGGTGACTTGTTGAACTATTTGCAGGCAACAGAGTAATCTAGCCTAACTGATCTCTCTACAGGGGGATTTGTTTCTAACTGAGTACTGTGCAAGGTGATTTATTTCTAGCTGATCTTTATACTGAGAGATTTGTTCATAGCTGGATTCTCCTTGGGGTGACTTGAAAAGTAGTTGGGCTCACGCTGATCTCTCTACAGGTTGCCAGCTGATCTCTCTGTAGAGTGAATAGCTAATCAACCTACAGCATGATTTGTTTCTAGCTGATCTGACTTATTTCTAGCTGAACTCACAGAGAAGAACCTATGAAAATGTGATGGTAAACCATGATACTTCTTGTAGTTTTCAAGGTCACTGCCTATAAAAATTCATGGACACTGCCTATGAAAATTTGATAATTCATGGCCACTGCAACCATGAAATGTTTTGTGCCATGAAATAATTTGTCAGTGTTATAAAATTACCATGAAATCTCCACTTTCATGACTATTTCATGGCATGGATATTACAATGAAATATCAATGAAATGACTTTCACGGCACTTAAGCACTTTCTTGACTTTCACAGCACTTTCTTGGGGATTATTTTACTATTCATGAATAATCCATAAGCATTTCATGGCACTCTTCTCTGGTAGTGCTACACAGTGTGGGTTTCATTCTACTGTATCTGGTCTCTCTACAGGGTGACATGTTTCTGAGTAATCTTTCAATAGAGTGATTTGCTTCAAGCTGATCTTACTAAAGGGTGATAGAAATGTAGCTAATCTCGCTACAGGGTGACTTGTTTCTAGCTGATCTTTCTACAGGTAATTTTTTCTAGCTGATTTCTCCACAGGGTGACTTCTTACTGGCTGAACTCTCTACAGGGTGACTTGGTTCTATCATATCTCTCTACAGGGTGATTTGTGTCAAGCTATTCTCTCTACAGGGTGATTTGAAATGTATCTTATCTCTTTGCAAGGCTATATAGTGACTTCTAATGTAGTTGAACCCTTTGTAGGATAACTTACTTCTAGCTGATCTCTCTACTGAAAGAGTTTGTTTGTAGCTGAACTCTCTACCGGGTTGCTTATTTCTAACTGAATCACTCTACAAAATATAGCTGAATTCTCTCTAGGTGGTTTGTTTTTAGCTGGTTTCTCTATGGGTGACTTGTTTCCCGCTGAACTGTCTACAGGGTAACTTATTTCTAGCTGATCTCTCTACTGAATGATTTGTTTCTAGCTGATCCGTACAGGGTGAGCTGTTTCCAGCTGATTTCTCTACAGTTTCCAGCTGAACTCTGTACAGGGTGACTTGTTTCTGGCTGATCTCTTTAAAGGGTGAATTTTTTCTAGCTTATGTCTCTACAGGGCGACTTGTTTCTACCAGATCTCTCTCTACAGGGTGATTTGTTTTGAGCTGATCTCTCTACAGGATGATTTGAAATGTAGCTTGTCTTTTTACAAGGTTACTTGTTTTGAGTGATCTCTCACCAGGGTGATTTGAAATGTAACTTATCTCTTTACAAGATTACTTGATCTCTCTACAGGGTGACTTCAAATGTAGCTTGTCTCTTTACAAGGTTACTTGTTTTGAGTGATCTCTCACCAGGGTGATTTGAAATGTAACTTATCTCTTTACAAGATTACTTGATCTCTCTACAGGGTGACTTCAAATGGATTTGAACTCTTTGCAGGATAACTTGCCTCTAGCTGATAGTTCTACTGAAAGTGTTTGTTTGTAGCTGAACTTTCCACACGGTTGCTTATTTCTAGCTGAAATACTCTACGAAATGTAGCTGAATTCTGTATAGGGTGATTTGTTTCTAGTTGATCTCTCTATGCATGGCTTGTTTCCAACTAAACTCTATACATGGTGACTTGTTTCTAGCTGATCTCTCTACAGGGTGATGTGTTTCTAGTTGATTTCTACAGGGTGAATTGTTTCTAGCTGATCTCTACTGAGCTCTTTACGGGGTGGCTTGAAACATAGCTAAACTCTCTATGGATTGATTTGCTTGCTGCTGAACTGTCTTCAGGGTGACTTGTTTGTAGTTGAACTCTCTACAGGGTGACTTGTTTGTAACTGAACTCTCTAAAGGGCTATTTGTTATTGATACTAGTTGACTGGTAACTTAATTGCAGTTGAACTCCCTATGTTGTTAGTTGAACTCTTTACATGGTGACTTGATTGTAGCCGAACGTTCTAATAGAGTGACTTATTACACAACTGAATGTTCTATTAGGGTGACTACACTATTAGAGAATCTTGATTGTGCAACTGTTACACCTAATTCACTTTCATAGTGTAGCTCAGTGGATTTCATGTATGTATGTATGTATGTATGTATGTATGTATGTATGTGTGTGTGTGTGTGTGTGTGTGTGTGTGTGTGTGTGTGTATGTATGTATGTATGTATGTATGAATGAATGCATGCATGCATTGCATGCATGATTAGCTATTATACAACATATCACTGTTACAACACCCCCCTTTTCTAAAAAAAAGTGTCCCGACTTTAACACAACTTAGTGACTCAAAGTCATTATATCTAGAAGGTTCCCAATGCTCTCACCTTGGGTATCTACTAGTTGGTGTAGGCTGCTCTGTAGCTGCAGTCAGATCACTTCTTCCAGGGGGTGCTACTTCTGACATAGGTATTCCATCAAAACCACCGTCATCATCCACTAACTGTAAATCATGTCCCACAGGTGCTCTCTCTTGCTGCTGCAGAACTTGTGTTGTGTGTGGTGGCTCTTCTCTTGTGATGGTTGATTTTCGTCTAAGCGTATCTTCTTAGGATACAGTTTTAAATGGTCAAAATGGACCACCTTCCTATCCCTTCTTCCTTAATTGCAGCTTCTCAATTCTGTAGTTGCAATCTGACAGTTTCTTTACAACCTTGTATGGGCCAAACCATGGATGACATAGCTTTTTGCTGGGTCCTCTACAATTACATGTAGCTGGATTGTAGGTCTCCATTGCTGTATGGCTCACTGCTTGAAGGTCCTTAGTTTACTAATTTGTTAAGCTGCTTTACTGTAGTTGTACCCATAGTAAAGTGTCAGTAACTTTAAGTATATGGAACATAATTGTTTTACTAAGTTTTAAACTCTCAGTAAAACATCAGTGAATGCTGGTTTACTGAAAATCTACTAAAATACCAAACAATTAACTGTTCCATATACTGGGGATATACCACTCTAGTAAACAAAGAAATTTCAAGCAGTGGCTTCCCATGTACTTTTCTATCATAAATTTCTTTGTACCTAATGTGGTTTGTGAGAGAGTGTTCCCCGGCCAAACTAAATGCCTTGTCCATTTGTTTCCTTAGAGTCACAGCATACTCATGAATAGTCTGTCTGCTGGAATTTGGAATTCCATACATCACATCAACAGGGATTCTTGCTTGTCTACCAAACATCAGGAAGAATGGAATATACCCTATTGAAGCCTGTACACTTGAATTATAAGCCATGCACACCTATTGTATGTAGTTCTCCCAGTTTAATGGATTGTCTTTAGGCAATGTAGCCAGCATCAATAGCATAGTTATGTTGAATCGCTTGACAAGCCCATCACTCTGAGGATGATATATAGTTCAGGTTTTATGCACATGTAAGAGTTTGCATACCTCACTCACTAACTGCAATTTGAACTGCCTCCCTTGGTTTGAGTGCAGCTATTCAGGAGCAGAGAAGCAAAGGAATACTTTATCTACTAGCTTGTCTGCCACTGTAGAAGCTTCTTGGGTGGGTATGGCTATGACTTCCATCCAGTGAGAGAAATAATCTTCCACGACCATGATGTAACTATTCCCCTTCTCGCTCTCCGGTAAAGGACCAACTAGGTCAACAGCCATTACTTGGGTGGAATAGGTAGTGGAAATTGTACCTAATGCTGCTTTAAGTGAGTGTGTCGATGATTTTCGAGAAGCACAAGTGGCACATGTTTGACACCAGTCTCTTATGTCATTGTAATGGCCTGGCCAGTAAAACCATTCTTTAAGATGGTGAAGTGTCTTATCTTGGTCCAGGTATCCAGCTGCAACTCCTTCATGGATGTCTTTCACAATCTTCTCTCTCACCTCTGTTGGGACAACTAACTGCAAGTGGGTTTGATCTTCATTAGGATGCATGAATTGTCTATACAATACCTCATTAACAATAACCAGTTGATGCAACTGCTGAAAGAGTCGACGAAATGGAATAGGTTGACTCTTTGCAAAACTACATGAAGGTTGCTCTTCCTTCTCTTTGGAAGTGAGTAGCTGACCAATACATTCAACAGCTAGTTGCATTGAGAGTAACTGTTGGGGTGAGTAGCCACATACCATACTGTTGGACGTAAGCATTCCAACAAGTGTGTCACTATTGTGAGAAGCTCTGCCACACTGCTTTCATGGTAGCCTTGAGAGTGCGTCAGCATTGAGGTGTTTCTTGCCTGAATGATAAACAATGGAAAAGTTATACTCTTGCAGTTTTTTTTAACCATCATGCAAGCTGACCTTCAGGATTCTTAAATTCCTGTAACCAGGCAAGAACACCATGATCAGTACGCACTGTAAATGAATGCCCAAGTAGGTACTGTCAAAAATGCTGCAGAAAAGTGAGTGCTGCAAGCAACTCCCTACGAGTAATGCAATAATTTTGCTCTGCCTTTGTTAATATGTGGCTGGCATAGGCCACTACATGTTCTATTCCTTGGGAATCTACTTGTGAAAGCACAGCTCTTAGACCAGTATCACTGGCATCCGTGTCAATAATAAAAGGCTGTGACCAATTGGGCATTGCTAGGATTGGAACAGATGTGAGATAAGTCTTCAGGTGGTCAAAAGCTGTCTGGCATTCAGCAGTCCATCTGAAGACAGTCTGTTAATTGGTACAAGGATAGCAAAGTCTTTCACGAACCTTCGGTAATAATTGGCTAAACTAAAAATTGCTGTGTTTCTACTCTGGAAGATGGTACTGGCCAATGCTTTACTTTTGAAGTTTTTGCTGGGTCAGAGGCAATTCCATTTGGGGAAATAATGTGTCCCAGAAAAGTTACTTTCTGCCGCAGGAACTGGCATTAGTTGGTTGCACCTTTAGTCCTGATTGTTTAATATGTTCAAGGACTTGTCACAGATTGGAGAGATGTTCTTCAAAGGTGCTGCCAACATTATGTCATCGATGTACACAGGGTAGCTACTCCATTGTAGTCCTGCAAGCACTGAATTTATCAGCCTCTGGAAGGTAGCTGGAGCATTGCAAAAGCCTAACGGCATAAAATAAACCCTCCTGTGTACAAAATGCAGTCTTCTCACGATGCTTCTCAACTACCTCCACCTGCCAATACCCACTTTAACCATACTGAACCTGCCAGTGTGTCCAGGGTACCATCAACCCTTGGGATCGGATAGGCATCCCTCCTAGTGACCTCATTAACCTTGCGATAGTCCACACAAAAATTGTGTACTCCCATCCTTCTTCTTGACTAACACTATTGGGGAGACCCAGGGACTCTTGGATGGTGAGATGACTCCCTTCTGTAGCATATCTTGTAACAGTACATGTACCTTCTCGCAGTGAGGTAGAGAAACTTGTCTAACTTGTTGCCGAATTGGCTGGATTCCACCAGTGTTGATCTCATGATTCAGAACAGTGGTACATCAGTTGTAATGCTATCTGCAATAATAAATTTCTGTAGGAATTCTGTTTCAGCTATGACCATGGGAAGACTAGCTGACCTACGAACCTTAATAGGATGGCCATCTACTCCAACCAGATTATGAAATTCAGCGACTTCAATATTGATACTCCATTCTATCCAACACTTTTCCATTTAGTAGTGATACACCTGCACCAGTGTCAACAAGAAATGAGACAGATTCACCTAACACAAGGCCACTCAGATATAAACTGGTAACACCATTCATCGGTACTGTTTGTGCTGGCTGAATCTGTGAAATCCGGTTATCAATTACAGTAATATATTTGTGAATTCTACCTGATGCACAGCCTCTAGCGTAGTGACCTGGCTGCTTATACCTTCAATATGACAGTACAGTCTCCAGACATATTTCCATAATGGGGATGTGGGTGTTTGCTCCGACCATTCAAAACTGGGGATGTGGTAGTTGCTGTCCTATGAATACCAACTGCTACAACTCAGAAGATCAATCAGAAACTATGCATAATATTTTATTTGCATACAAAACTGCAAAGATTATATACAATAAAATGTGTATAACTTCTGAGAGAGTATAGACATTCCCCCAGATCCCCTGCTCTAATATGCCTATGAGCTCTGGAACACATAACACTTCTTCATTTACTTTGTATCACATGAAGAAGGTTCCTGTACAAAGAAAAAACACAAAATAGAAGCATAATACATTTCTGAAAAGCATAAAAATAAGCATATAGGCAGAAAAAATTGTGGAAATGCCAAAAAGCATAATAAGCAAATTTTGGAGCATAATACACTCAAGCCTACTCTTGGATCTCATGAGTTAAGAGGCTGTAAGCCACGCGAGCTCTTCCAGTCACACGAGCCCTTGTCCACAGCACCTTCTCGTGATCGCTGCAACCATTGATCTTTGATACGCATACAAAATGACTCACCCACTCATCGTAGTTCTGACTGCCATAAAACTTATCTGGCAACAGCGGTAGTGTGGTGTCACCTTGAGCCATCTCGAGTTGCAGCCAGGGGAATGATCTACAGCACAAGAACAGCAGAGGAAGACAAAGCAATTACCTCTCTAGGTACCATTATCAGGGTTTCCATGGTACAACAGATTTTTCTTGTGTGGTTAATATCCAACCTGGTGCAGCCTACAGAAAGTAGGTGACTCGCTGAAGCTTCTTCTGCAACTAATGCATCCACGCAGGAACTGCTACCGACTACACCAGTGTGAAACTTATACACTACTGTATATACCTACACTACCACATGTACAACAGTCTTAACCAGCCTCTATTCTATATAATTATTATGTATCCCTACAAAAGCTATCACTACCTACATGTGTTAACAGGTACATTCCTTAGTGTGTGCATGCATGATTAGCTATTATACAAAATATCACTGTTACATATGTATGTATATATCTATCTATCTATCTATCTATCTATCTATCTATCTATCTATCTATCTATCTATCTATCTATCTATCTATCTATCTATCTGTCTGTCTCTCTCTCTCTCTATCTATCTATCTATCTATCTATCTATCTATCTATCTATCTATCTATCTATCTATCCATCTATCTATCTAATACTCTCTTAAAGTGTGCAATATTGAAATTGTGCCTCATGCAGGCTATAGATGCAATAATAGTATCAATAACATCTAATCATGCCAACTTTGTCTCAAGACTAAGAAAATTGGCATTGAACAGAAGGTGATAACATGCCAGTGTAGGAATTTCCAAATAGTCACTATGTACGTATCATAACGTATGTTGACATAGCTACCATTTATTTTTTTCACTACATTTTATCAGTGGAACACTACTTCATTTTTAAACAAGCAAGTACAAAGAATTTTAAGTTCGATTAGAGATAGTAAAAGCAATGTATAGTGAAATGAGGGAGGTCACCTACATTTGAAGGTATACTAATGGATATCATATCCCTGCTTCAGTCATTTACAGTATAGACTGAAGTAGATCAGGCTTATTGCTTTCGTTTGAAAGCAAGTCCAAACTATCAATTAGTGAAATAGTCATTACACTTTGTTTCAGCTATACTCAGCAGTGTTACAAACAAAGAACACTACAGGAAGGAGCTTTGCAATCAATCCAGTCACAACAGAAAATTCGATCTATTTGCAGGGAAGCCATCACATAGCGCTACTGTGAATTGACACCTCGTGTTGTCAGCAAAGATAAATGGGATACAAAGGAGGACACAGGTAAGTCCTTGAAGCATGCACTATATGTTTGGTGTTGTGCCAAAAAGCACCTGTCAGGCCGGAGCGATGTACGTAATATAGTGAAAAAATTCAAGCCTATAGCCTTAGTACACTGTTAAAAATAAAGAGCAATCACCACCCTGAGAGTTCCCAGTGTAGGGAGAATTTAACACCCCATGGAGAGTAACTAACACTCTGAAGAGAATAACCATTACTCTGAAGAGTAAGTGACACCACCTTCAGAGCACGTGATACTCCCCAGGTACTCCTTTAGAGTAATGGTTACTCTCCAGGGGTGTTAAATCCTCCCTACACTGGGAACTCCTTGAGAGTTGTGGTTACTCTTCATTTTAACAGTTTGCCTTAGCCATTATTGTGTTATGTTCAGGTAGTCAGTCAGTACTGTAGGTAGAACATTTCAGTAAATACATTCTTATTAAAAAGTGTGTGTACTGTAGCAAGCGCTGGAGGTCATAACTTTTGGAATTGGTTATGCCTAACCAATAGCTATGCCATGAGGCAGTTTTACCATACTGCACATTAGGAATTGTGGAGGTTTTCACTTTCTCACAAAAGTTGTACAATTATACAGTACAATAGTACTAAAAAGTAGGAATCATGAAAATTTTGGCTTTTCTGGCCCAAATATTACCCAAAACCAGCCTTTCAATTAGTGCTATGAACTGCAATGCAGACTGGTGTTGTCTAGGTCAGCCAATCACTCATTATGAAGCTTTTAAACTGGTTTTTCCCGCCCACTTGTTAAACCATAAATTACCCCTGCTGACAAGTGTTAACATCATAACATAACCTCAAAGCATGTGTAAATATGTGATTCTAATAACTGTTATTGTAAGACAGGATGTCGATGGTCACTTTGGTACCACCCTAAAGCTTCCAGCAGGCTTGTTGAGTACCTATTATGTCTGCCTTTACTACACACAACCAATTAACCGGTTATTACCAATCACAGCTGGGGCTAACGAGTTACAATTTTGTAATGCATTATGTAATAATATTGCTTACATTGTAATGAAGCAATAATATAACACATTACATGACAAAGTAATGAGTATTATTACATCCAGAAATTGTAACGCGTTACTTCTTTGCAATGCATGTTGTATCCAGCATGTGATTTGCTGCATTGTGGGTCCTAACAGCAGTGAGTATGGCTGTACAGGCAAGAACAAAGAGTGATACTGTATGGAAAGTGCCCCTGAGACTAAGATACGACAACAAAGTGCTGTTTATGTTAAAGATGGCAAACAAAAGAGAAAGGTATACATTTACCTTTTCACATGTGCTGTAACATGTACAATTCACCTTGAAATAGTAGTTGACCTTACTTTAGAAACCTTCTTACTGGCCTTCTGGAGATTCTCCAATAGGAAATCAGTACCATATACAATGATACCTGACAATGCATCCACATTTCTTGCTACTGCAAGGTACTGAAGAAGTTGATGATATCAGGGACACTCAAGGAAGCTCCAGAAGGTCACAATGTAAGATTGCACTTTATACCCAAAGGTGTTCAGTGGTATGGTGGCTTTTGGGAGCACATGATTGGTTTAACCAGGAGCCCATATTATGGGCTCCTGGTTTAACAAACCAAACACTGAAGGAAACCTTAGAAAGAACATTTGTCACATTGAATGAACTAGAGACAATCACTGTAGAGGTCAAACAATGCTAAATGATCAACCTCTGACATATGTTTTGCCTGACTTAAATCATCCACAACCACTCACTCCATCTCATATATTATAAGGCCAGAGAGTTTGATCAGTTTCTTACCCCATAGATGACACAGAAGTGTTAGAGGATCCAACTTATATCAATGGTAACAGTATGAGGAAGAGAGTAGAACAACACACTCAATTCATCAATCAATTTTGTTTATGATGGAAAGGGAATATTTGACCGTATTGAGAAGTTTAATAACTCCCTCACCGCCAAATTTGTGCAGACTCTAATCTACTGATTCTAAACTGCTGTAATTTGCACACCATACCATGTAATCCTATAATAGTCCAAATTACTCACTATAGAACTAGGAATTCGATTATCAAGTTGTTGTTAACACAAGAGCAACCACAAAGCCATTATACAACTTTAAAGTGCAAAAACCTATCTAAGTGAATGTGAAATTTCACAACTTTACAGGCTAGCACTGTTTATATAATAATACAATAATCATTGCTAACCAGTTTACGGATGAAGCGACTATCACTAAGTGTGGTTTTCCAACATTTGAGCAAGTGCGCATGTACATACAAGCACGAGGTCACTGTTTTGTGACATACAAAAGTAGCAACATGCCTTTCTAACCTGTATAATCCCTCTCCTTACTATTTCTTTTTATTAATAGTGCCATTAACAATTTGAATAGTCATCTACTATGCTTGTTATCAACATCAAAAATTATGTAATTGCATCATCTAACCTTGCAATAGTGCACAAGAAACTTTTTTTTTTCAGCTATCCCTGTAATGTTCACTTAATTATAAGGGCGTGCCCACTACAGGATAAGTGCAGGAGCTACCAAAATGCTCAGTTTAATATACAGAGTGTTTAGAATGTGATGCTATGGGCATTTATATATTGAAAAATGCCATACAGCGGTTGTGGTAGTGCAAGGGTTAATTAATTAATAACAAGATTTCTGGACACAACCAACAGGCCATAACAGTAGGTACATGATGACAAGCCCAGATTACAAGGGAGATTAGCTATTGTAGAGGAACTCATAAGATGAAGGGACAACTTGGTTTGTGCCACCCACATTAGAGTGGGAAATTATAGAACAACTTGTCCTTTAGTGAAACTATATCCCCTGGACATCTCCAACTCAGATGACAATACTTCTCAGAAAACCCCTTGATGATAATACTCAATGTATACAAGACTCTGAACTACAAATGGATGACTCCAGCACATCCTTTAGTGAAGGTCGTGTACATAGGAAGGCATTACAGAAGGTCTCAAGCTGGACAGCCATGTTACACCGGGCCCTAAGTATGTAGAGAATCCATAGAAGAATTATACTAATGCAATATAGTAGTCATGTGTGATGGAATACTGTGTGTGATGTGCATTATTATTCAGCCCTATCAATCACACCATCCCGAGTTTTCTCTCATAGCTTTGGACCTCCCCGTCGCCATATAGACACATGGTAAATTTTGCAAAGTGTGCTAAAAGAAGAAAAAAACCAAGAAAAAACCGAAACATTTTGGACACTCGTATCTCGGAAATGGTGGGGAGATTTTTTTCAAAATTTACTATGTAGACTCCCTTCCCAGACAGGCAATTTTGTACCAAATTTGGTTCCAATTGGATAAGCGATCTCGGAGCTACATATGAGTGAAAATGAAGTTTTCTTCCTGTCAATATATTCACAGTGTTACATGCCAGCTTTTTGGGCTGCACAACACACTACTGTGTGTCTTGATACAGTACTGTTTATTGGGGATCATGGAGATTGGGTTTTTTGGACCAAAAACTAGCTTACAAAGACCATCCTGGAGCCTTGTAAATATTGGCTAGGTATAACCAAGCCCAAAAGTGCCTTCAGTACAATCTTTAATGCTTTTGATAAGTAGCTACAAATTTTTTAATATTCACTGGAATTTTCTGACTGACTAACTGCCTGCCTGCCTGCCTGATTCCATTGGACAAGCATAACTTGATAACAACTAAGGCTATGGGCTTGATTTTTTCACTGTTAATTGTCACTTCATCCCGAGATGTGCCTTTTGGCACACTCCAGCATGTAAAATGCACACATCATGGACTTACCTTTGTCCTCCTTTGTATTCTATTTCTTTTTGTTGACAGCACCAAGAGTTGAATTGCAGTAGTGCATTGTATGGCTTCCCTATATGCTTGGAATTATTCAATATTTTCCATAGTGACTGGATTAATTGCAGGGACATTTCTAATAGTTTTCTTTGCTGTGTAACAGGCTGAACATAGCTGCAAGCAGAGCGGAATGGCTACTTCACTTTTGAATAAGTAATTGATAGTTGGGGCACATGAATCATCCATATTTTTTTGTGGTGACTGTATTTCTCCTACTGTTCTTTGTTTGTAGTGCTGTGTAATGGGCTGAACATAGCTGCAAGCAAAGCAGAATGGTTACTTCACTTTCATGTCAGTAATTAATTGCTTGGGTGAACATTCAGATAAAAACATTAACTCTGGCCCTGTCCTTTCTTTTGATGTAGTATGCACAGGTTCACCAGTCATAGCAGTGTTACAAAAATGTAAAAAAAACAAGTGTGAGGAAAATTTAAGAATTTTAAGTTTGATTGATTATCCAAATTGACGTCAACCTAGTATATCTGCAGGTGTAGGTGACCTCCCTTGTTTCCCTACTTTTTTTCTATGATCCCTAAGAGATCATAGAAAAAAGTAGAAAAACAAGAGAGGTCATAGAAAAAAGTAGAAAAACAAGAGAGGTCACATAAGGGATATCATAGAAGAAGTAGGGAAACAAGGGTAGGTCTAGTGTGACATCAATATGATAAGGTCCATTGTACGTATGTATTGAAATTTTATACTGGTAAAATAAGGGTAACATACTGAACAATTGAATAAGTTATTGAACTGTAAAAGTATTGTGAGTATGGTTTCTGGTCAACATTAATTTTATTTTTTTGTAAGAAAGTGTCATGATCCCTACTATACAGTCTAGCACAATGGCATCTGATGATTAAATTTTATTTCACAGATATCATTGTTACCATTGTAAGTGATCCTCCTGGTAACCTTGTTGATGATGGTAATAATACTTTTGAACACCTGATTGGATCCAACATCACTTTCACCTGTGAGGTCAACTCTACACTGACATTTAATGATAGTGATTTTATTTGGGCTTGTTCTACTGGATGTTTTGCTGACATGGAAGTGGAACAAACTATTAACATCACTGAAATAGAAGTAACTGACAGTGGAATATTAAATTGCTCTATTATCATTGATGGTGCGGAGTACACCAGTGAACCATATGACTTACAAGTATCAGGTAATGCATAAGTTACAAAAACAATGTAACTATTTGTTTATGCTCAATCTGTATAGTATGTATATGAGAAACCAGAAGACATGTAACTTGCTTAAGTCATAAGGAGAACTTCAATCATGGTGTGGCTCTAAAAGGATTTGTTTTCCCTACTGATGGTTTAGTCTGAATTCATTCAAAATTCAAACAATATTTTTACTTCATTAAGGACGATCAAATGCTATCCATCTAAAGTACATGGATATTACTGATTTATTGAATGCACTATGGTGAATTTAAAAAGAGGTGCAATTCTTTTAAAATGGTAGTGTATAAACCAGTGCAACATACACATATAAAATGCCTTGATGCTATATTGAATAAGCTGTAGTTTTTAAAATAAAAGTTAAAGAACATCTACCTTCTTCCTCTCTACTATTGAGCATACAATTTACAAAGCTTGTTGTGGCAATTACACTATGCAGGTATATTCCTAAATAATAAGCATGGTGTAACACATTACATTGTGGTATTTGTTTTGCAGAATTTATTCCAACAATTACACTACAACCATCTGGAGTCATGCAAGCAATGGTTGGTGAAATGCAGGACATTGTTTGTTCACTAACAATAGGTTTTGGGACAGAAACAAGTGAAGTAACTCTTACCTGGGTAGGACCTGATGGAATTATAATAGAGGATGATAGAGTGTCCATTATTCCAACATTTTCTGATGGTAACACTTACGCAACAATCCTTCAATTTAACTACCTGATGGAAGGTGATGAAGGAGTGTACACTTGTGATATAAAGATTGGTGAAGATGTTGATTCATTATCTGTGGAACTGCAAAACCTTATTAGTAAGTACTGTACATGATAACAATCAACATTGATAACGAGTCCAGCTAGTTGACAAATTTTTAGCATGCACATTCACTGTTTTCTGGTTACTTCTTGATCATGAAAGAGAGGCATTAAAAGAAATACATGATTAATAAAAACAAATTGTTGGACAAGTACAAAAGTTCATCCACACAAAAACAGCCAAACTGTGAAGGAAGGGTTGCAACCTGGGTAAAAAATTATGAAATCAAAGATGCTGGCAAAGAAATGGCAGCATTATAGTTAAAGCTAATTAAGGTGGCATTCAAGAAAAATCGATGCATTGACTAAAAGATACTAATATTTTGCACTGCCATTATCAAAATTTATTAAGCCTGAACATCATTGCTATTAAAATTTATTAGCATTAACATCATTGCAGCCATTTCTTTGCCACTACTTGTGTGATTTTACAACTTTTTAGTGAATGCCATACCATTTTTTTGCAGCTTTGTGGATTTCATAATTTCATATTTTGTACTCTATGGCTGGCTTTGGAGTTTGTTACCCAATTTTTCATATTTAGACAAAATGATGGTTATTGAAGACAGAAGCTGTAATCGTGCTGTTTTCATTGACTTGTTCGTTATACTACTCTAATAAAGCACACACTTTTTGAGGAAGTAGGCCACATAAACCCCTCAAAGAAGAAAAATATAACTTTATTTGCCTGTATCTCACGAATGGCTTCAGCGCATCTAATCAAATTTGTTGTGTGGCCTCCAGCCTATCTAGCAAACAGCTATAATGCAAAAAAGTGCTATACTTTGGAGAAGTGACCATGGAGTTATGCAGGCATAAAAATATGTTTTCTTTCTTCCTTCCAATAAACACACATTGTGACTCACCAGCTTTCTTGGCCACACAATACACTACCATGTGTCTTGATCAATCATGTGACACCTGTTAATATGTATATTGTTTATTTGTAGTTCCAAGTCCTGTGGTTCATCTGAGAGCTGTAACTGATCAGATTTCTGATCAACCACTCACACTGGAGTGTAATGCAACAACAGTGAGGGGTGTCACAAGCAGTGTGGATATATCAATATTATCACTGGAAATATTTGAAGATGTAGATCCCATCATAGTTGGTAACTCAGCAGTGTACAGTGCAAATTTCACACTGGAAGAATTGACTCCCTTTGATAATGGCAGACTTCTAGTCTGTTTGGTAAACATAAATGGTACCACTTCAAATGATACATTAATTTTGGATGTCTTAGGTAAGTATAAAATCATAATGTGTATTTGTATGTTTTACTTAGTTTGACTGTTTAAGAGGTTTGTATACAAATTGGCAGCAGTTTTTTTTGTGTATCTTCCCACACATTATACTATGAATAATGTATAAACAACATGCATATAGTATGTACAAGTTGAGCTGAATTCTGAAAAATGGCTAAAATTAAAAGTGGATTTTTTTCCCAACAGAGTTAACATTTCAACCAACCAGATTATTAGTGGTAACAGCAAAGGCATTAACAACAAACACGTATGGTTTGGCTCCATTACAAGTTTGGGAAAGGGCTGCAATGGATACTGTACTTACATGGCTTCCCCATAGGAAATGTATTGTAAAAATTTTGATTGGTCATAAATATTATGTCAGACATTTGAACAAAACGATTTTGAAATATTTTTAGCAGGTCAAGCAGTACTACAAATGAGCTAAATTTTAAGATCGTGTGTACTGTAATTGTATCCATGAGTTATTAAATGGTTTTGAGGATTCAGCTCAATGTATACATACTATAGTAGGTGTTAATTTTGTTGTACAGTGTAAGAAAAATAGCATACGCTAGTGGCATACATTTTTATGCACTTTTTTGTGAGCAATATTACAATCATAATAATTATTATGTGACTGGGCCTGGAAAAATAAGGCATGTGGGCACATACATTTTGCCTACCTTTTCAAACTTTATTGATGTATAACTTTTTATGTCATTATTCTAAGCCCATGAAGTTTTCACCAATTATTTAAAAATTGGTTGGCTTTATACTGCAAGAAACAGAATGGAAATTTGTGATCCCAGTGCTGAGATATAACCTGCTATGTGATGGGGTGTAGTTTGTGCCCATATTATCACAGGCCTGGTCACATATGATTATGTGTGATAGTTTCTATAAAAGTTATGTTATTGCAATCAATTGTTTTCAGTGATTTGTAATCCAGAAACAGCAACATGTTTATCTGAGGTATGTATGTATATCAATGTATGTGTGTGTTTAGATCATTGCATAAAATATAATAGCAACAGTTTCCTTGCAATGCTGCCATCACTGACTGCTAAAATTCATTGTGCTTGGTTAACACATGGCTGCTAGACAGTATGTACTTCAAAATTATTCATGCACACATACAGTAAATGTGCCAATGTCAGTTACCCACAATAATTAGAACAATTGGTTACTGCTTCATAATTCATACAGCTAAAATGTTCCACTCATACATTTTAGGACATTTTTGTTTAGAGTTTACTGTAGAATCCTAGAATAGGCTTTGTGGCAGCTCTATGAAAGGACTTTTTTATAAATTTCATATTATTGTACATCATTTCCTCATGCAAAGCAACTTCAGGGTTAGTATTATAGCACTAGCAAGCTAATATTTTTAGTTGTCAGGTGATTATGGAAGCACACTATAGGAATAAGACAATCATGTACAGCAAAACTCATAATAATGATAGTATATAATTCCACATTTACTCTGCCTTAATTGCTCTATCTTTACTCCATCTTGGGGCTATGATTTCTAAATTTGAAAAGTAATGACCCCTTTGTAGGGCTTGTGCCACTTATGCTAGCAAAAGTATCAGCATAATAGGAAAATTTCAAGATTTTAATTAAAATGTGCTAGACATGCACTACAAGTACAGCAAAGAATTAGTACATTTCACTGAATGAAATCGATACACTCTAATAGAGCAGTCACTTATTCTAATACAGAAGTCAGAAAATACTCTAATAAAACAGCCAACTGTTGTGCATAATCCTGGATGTTTGAACACTGCTCAAAAGTATCATACCCTGTAGGCTATTTTGGCTTTCCTATCATTGGCTCAAGCCTAATGATAGGACCAGTAATCTGATTCTGCCTCAGTCTAGGCAGTATATAGTTGAAAGGGCAGTCCTAAGACAGAGCATATGGAGTATGATACTCAATCAGTTTTAGTATGTTAGTTCTGCCATAATGCCAGTATTAATTTCAGTCCTTGAGTAGGTAAATATGCATAGGTGTTGGCAGTATAAATAAGAGAACTTTAGATAAACACATAAAGTGTGTCTGGCTGCTGCAATAGAGCTGCCAGAAATTCTGTTCTGAGAGGCTTCATTAAACCCTAAATAAAACTGCCATCAAGGGGAATCACCCATAATTTTAGTATTTTCACAAGTGTACAGTGAGTACTCTTTGCTCTCCTCCTAGAAATAAGTCATCCTGTAGAGCGTTCAGCTACAAACAAAGCACCCTGCAGAGAGAACAGATAGAAGTTACCTTGTAGAAAGTTCAGCTACAAGGAAACCATTATGTAGAGAGTTCAGCTGCAAACAAATCACCCTGTAGAGAGTTCAGCTACGAACATATCACCCTGCAGAGAGATCAACCAGAAACAAGTCCTCCTGTAGAGAGATCAGCTAGAAGGGTCACCTTGTAGAGAGTTCAGCTACAAATAAATTATCCTGCAGATAGTTCAACTAGAAACAAGAGAGATTAGCTGTTACCTTTAGAGACTTCAACTACAAAGAAACAACCCTGTAGAGAGTTCAGCTGCAAACCCATAGAGAAATCAGCTACAAACAAACCTTTAGAGAGTTCAGCTACGAACAGATCACCCCGAAGAGTTCAGCTAGAAACAATTCACCCATAGAAAGATCAGCTAGAAACAAGTCACCCTGTAGAGAGATCAGCTAGAAGAAGTTACCTTGTAAAGAGTTCAGCTATACAAAGAAACCACCATGTAGATAGTTCAACTGCAAACAAACACCCAGTAGAAACTTCAGCTAGAAAAAAGTGACCCTGTAGAGAGATCAGCTAGAAGAAGTTACCTTGAGAGAGTTCAGCTACAAAGAAACCAGAGTTCAGCTACATTTCAATTCACCCAGCAGAGAGATCAGCTGTAAACAAGTTATCCTGTAGGAAATAATTGGCATGCAATAAATATATGTAATTTGTATAATATTACTGATAAAATCAAAAATAGTTAAAAACCCAAAAATAAAAGCCCACAGAAAACTTTTCAGAAATGTGTGTTTACACAATATTGGCATCCATGGCGACACTAGGTGGGGTAACTTAATTCTTATATCCTACAAATACACATAGATTGAAAGTGTGTTTACTGTAGGCACCAGCCTATTATGCTTTTAATTTTGCCTATTTTGCTACGCTGAAATGCTCAAAAATTTTGCCTATTATGCTCATAATTATGCTCAAAAAGCTTGTCACAGTTCCCATGTTTTGTTACTTTCTAATGGATAACTATAAACTGTGGCTTATGAACAACTAGCTAGATGTAAAAAATGCTCATCGTGCATTAAGAATTTGGCTGCATTGTAAACTATAATAACAGTTGTGTCAAGTAATCAGTGCTCCGCTGCCATGTCAATGCCATCAATTGCTCTATTAGTGGAAGTCAACCAGTCAACCTTTTTCTATGGCATGCATTTTTGTTTACAGTATGAATTTTTCTGCCTATTATGCTAGCATTATGCTTGATGCTTTCAGGCATCTAGTATGCTCAAAATTGTGCCAGCA
Organism: Dysidea avara; assembly: GCF_963678975.1. Classification (NCBI taxonomy): domain Eukaryota; kingdom Metazoa; phylum Porifera; class Demospongiae; order Dictyoceratida; family Dysideidae; genus Dysidea; species Dysidea avara. The sequence continues at coordinate 14,728,069 of NC_089272.1, forward strand.
TAATAGGCTAGTGCCTAGTTTACTGGGCTACTTGGAGAAGGTTAAATGAACACTGTAACTACAGTGGCTTACTTGTTTTGAAGCGGTGAACAGTGACGAGTCACGTCTCCGTGTTTCTAAAGTCTTGCTATGTGTTTAATTTCGATTGTGGGTTTATTCATGTGAATCGTATATGGCCTGATACAAAATTTAATGACAAATTGAATGGAAGCTGTTGCAAGACGATAGTATCAACAACCATCGAGTCATCAACAAGGTATGTAAAGGGTTTGCGTGTTTCCTTACCAAAAAGCTATTTTCATGGCTAGCTTTGGCCTCGCCATCTGTAGGTATCATTTTAATCCTTGCTACATCACAAGTAGAATGACATAAATTGCATAGCCATAGGATGGATGCTTCAAAAGCTACAGAGCTTTGTGCAAGTATGCGTATTTATTAAGTATAAATCCAGTTTTCTGGATTACGTGGGTATAAGGGTTAATAGTACAAGTACAATCCAGTAGAAGTAATATATGGCCTGATCAGCATTTCACAAAGAGTTGAATGAAAGTTGTTGCAAGGTGATAGTATCAACTATCATCGAGTTATCGACCATTTTATAAAGGTATGTAAAGGGTTTGCATGTTTCCTTACCAAAAAGTTATTTTCATAGCTAGTTTTGGCTTCACCATTTAGCATTAGGATAAAACCCTAGGGATCACGAGTAGAATGACATAAATTGCGTAGCCATAGGATGGATGCTTCAAAAGTTGCAACACTTTGTGCAAAGCATGCGTATTTATTAAGTGTAAATTAGGCCTGTGAATCGGTTATGCAATAATTGGTTAATCAGTCGGTTATTGTTGAGGGTGATTGATAATCTTGCTATGTATACAACAACCAATTATACAATTGGATCACAAGACCACAGAATTGTTTACAATTTTAACCATAAAGTGTGCACTAAAGTGAGCAAGGAGGCTATTTATTGTTTGTTTACTAGGAATTACACATCACAAAGCCACTCTTTCCCCTTACTTCTTATGTCAAACAGTACATTTGATTAAGAAAGCACTGTTAATGTACGAAATGACATTGAAAATGTAAAAATAATCATTAAACCAATTAATTGGTTAATCAATCGGTTATAGGAAGCTAATAATCGGTTATGTAAATTTGGTCCAGGTCACAGCTCTAGTGTAAATCCAGTTTTCTGGATTATGCGGGTTTAAGGGTTAAAGTATTAAAAATCTGCTTTAAATCTTGATTATGATTATGATTAAATCTTTTTCTTCTTCCTGTGGTAAAGAAAAAAGATAGGTTAAAAAAGCCCAAAAAGAAGTGATATCTAATCCAAAACAGCCAAGCTGTAAAAAAAGAGTGCAGCCCCCATGAAGGCTATGATGAAAAAAGAAGTGTAATTCAAGGTGGCGGCCAAGAAATGGCTGTGGTTGTAGGTCAATTGTAAAAATTTTAATAACAACAATTCAGGTGAATTTTGTACCACTTGGTCTTGGCACAAAATTCACCTGAATTGTCGTTATTAAAATTTTTACCATTAAACTACAGTAACATCACAGCCATTTCTTGGCCGCCACCTTGGATTTTGCATCTTTTTTCACCATAGCCATTTTGGGGGCCACACTCTTTTTTTACAGCTTGGCTGTTCTGGATTAGACTGACTTTACATTACTTCTTGCAATACAGTTACAGTATAATACATGTATTCAAATCTTTGAAATGTTATGTATGGTTCATTCTCATTCTTTCTAATAGTTTTACCCATTTGGGTTAGACGCAAATGATAATACAGTAGAACCAACTGATGATGGTTCCTCGCCACCAGTTATTCTGAAAGAAGACTTCATCTTTTTTGACCGAACATACAGAAGATTATTTGTAAGTGAATCATGATAATTATAATAGTGATGTTTGTAACTGTGTACTAGCATACAGTGGAGTTTCACATATTTGGTTTGAATTAATATATTTTACATAGAAATGCATTAAGAACTTCTCGGTCATTAGAAAGCACCAGTACATGTTTCCTTATGACTCATAGCAAGAGTCCATGGACTCTTGCTCATAGCTAATGACCTACCTTAGTATAGTTATATTAAAGCATCACTGTGAGTGTGTGAGTGCTATGAAGAAATAAAATACCAGGTGTGCAGCCAAAATTCTAATAGTGCATGAGGCAAGGCTAAGCGCTTAGCATCAAGGCTAAACACCAAGTGAGTATAGTATAAGCAAGGCAATGCTTTAAATTATTTATGGCATGTTCTAGTGCATTGAAGTGCCGTATGCAAATCACCCTAAAATGGAACCTTCGTTGTACACTTACTGTACATGCTTGCACATGTTAACAGTAGTCCAGGTGAATATAACAGTCCAGGTGTACATTATTGCTAGAGTTCTGTGGTTCTTGTAGGCCTGTTAATTAGTGCAATGATCATAAACCTTAGTATTTTTCTCTGGACTAAGCTGCTGATTACTGAGTTCCAGTATGATGTTGGCCACACCCAGCTATACTGAGGATTGTTGACAGCAAACCACTGATGCATGTGTTTTATAGTCAGTACAAGTTCACCTGAGCCCTCACCAAAACCAGTAGTATTAATGAGGTGAACATGTGTTTGCTCCCAATGGATTTGTACTGGAACAAGCATGTTTTATATTTCAAATCTTTTGTGCATCTGAATCATCCATACTAAATGTATGGGATATTTTTAAGCCTCATAACTCACTTGTATCATTTACAATTATTTGTGCAGCTGGCCCATGTAACAAGAGTTAATTAACAAAAAGTGAGGGCTTAGGTGAATGTGAACTGACTAGTAGTGTTGAAGATTCATAAAGTAGTTAGTGGACAACAAAGTGCAGTTTACATCTCAACTGTACTATATTGAAAATAGAGTGCACTTTTTCATTTGATGTCACAAATGCAAAGTTTTCAAGTACTGTATTAGACTACGGTATCAAGACACACAGTAGTGTAAAGAAGCCGGCGTGCCACACCGTGAGTATATTGACAGCAAGAAAGAAAACAGAAGGAAGACAGGTTAATAAGCCTCTACTTTGGTGTAAACAAGCACAAACACTTTGGTGTATACAAGTACAAAAAGAAATGATATCTAATCCAAAACAGCCAAAATGTAAAAAAAGAGTGCAGTTCCTAAAAACACCATGGTGAAAAAAGATTTGAAATCCAAGTAGCGGCCAAGAAATGCACTGTGATGGTAGGCTAACAGTAAAAATTTTAATCACTACAATTCAGTTGAATTTGGTGCTGCTTGGTCTTGGCACCAAATACACCTGAATTGTGGTTATTAAAATTTTTATCATTAACCTACCATCACAGCCATTTCTTGGCCACCACCTTGGATTTCACATCTTTCTTCACCATGGCCTTTTTGGGAACCGCACCTTTTGTACAGTTTGGCTGTTTTGGATTAGATATCGTTTCCCTTTACCATACATTACTCTGTTATCCAATTATAAAGCTTGTAGACACATTTATAATACAGTAAGCATTATAGCATATGCCCGTTTCCTATGATCACGTAGTGTATATAATCAGTAGCTACTAGCCAGTGAATGTTTATTACAGGTCAACAACAATGGGATAATTAGTTTTGGAAGTAGATTTAGTCAGTTTGATCCTAGCAGATTTCCTAGAAATGCTACAGAAGCATTGATTGCTCCATACTGGGCTGACACAGACACCCAAACAAATGGGAGTGGAACTGTGTTTTTTCGAGAGACCACCAATCTTACTTTTCTTCAAAGAGCTTCAAGAGAAATACAGGATGGGCTGTCAGTGTCATTTACTCCAATCCACTTGTTAATAGCTACATGGGATTCCATTGGTTACTATAACAGTGGAACTGATCGGGTAATTGTACATGCATAATTTATATAATGCGTTTGTGTTGCAATTGTGTTACATATAGAGCTGCAAAGCTGAAGGCTATTGTACTTGCTTGGAACACTATTGTTATGCATTTTTAGTAGCTGTAAATCTTCAATTGTATTTTTAAAAAGTTATAATTTAAAATGAGGTAGGGGTACAAATAATAAAAAGCAATGAAACAAAAGATGAGAATAATTGTATTACAGCATAGCTTTGTTTGAAAATCCTACATTGGTATGTTATAGCAATATTACCATTTTGTTCAACTCCAAAGTTCCTATGGATATAGTTACATGAAAATAACAAGGAGAAAACATCCTGACCACCTGGTAGACTCCTGTAAGTGTTCAAGCGTAAATCGGATGGCTGCAGGTTCGAGGCTACCTAGGTCCAGTCATGGATTTTTTCTCCTTTCTCCAACTTTTCAAACACAGCTTAAGTAGCTAAAGTCTTTGAGCAGGCTGTAGGACCAGGTGTCCTACAGACCTTCAGCACTTGTGCTGTAAAGCAGCATTAATAATAATAAATAAAAGTAGGGATTTTCCCACTGAGTTATGTTCATTCATCGTTTGTTTCACTACTTTTGTGTGCCTACCTCATTGTAAACTAATAATCTTTAAATGTCCTAGTTTGTTTGGTTTTTGTTAGAACATACAGCTATAAATGTGTAACTATTCTCTTAGGGTGACTGCTGTATTAGAGCATCTTGAGTCAGCCTTTCACCTACAAGGGTGCATGTGACTGTTTCATATTTTCACTGTGCTAGCATTATAAGTACAGCTAGACTAATAATAGGGGTGTGTGGTCATCATGACCAAGTACTGTAAATAGATTGTTAAGAGATATGGTCTCACACTCAATCATTATTAATCCATTAATGGATGCGGTCTCAAACTAATTGTGAAGTTACAGGTACAGTATCTGCCCAATATATACACTTTAAATAATTTTGCAGTGTCTAAGTACTATATGCTGCTCAAGAAAAATTTTGATATGGAAAGTTAACACCTCAATATGGTTTCATTGCATAAAGAAAACAATGACCAGTCTGACTGACGATATAAGTAAAGACAAGGCACAGAGGACACACATTCGTCAGATCACCAAAAGGTACATGCCACTAAGAGTTTGTTATTGTGGTGTAAAATGCTGGTCATGTGCTGCTTTGTTTGGACTCCACACTTGCCGGAAACTGTGGTCAGGCAAGCAGGCAGGTTGGCAGACAAACTTCGAGTTTTGGTGATTTTATATCAGCTAACAGTATTCCTCCCACACCATACCATACCCATACACACCCACTACTTAATTCATTGTGCCACCACAGAAGGTTGGCTATTAATAATGGTTGACCGCTAGCATACATACAAATCCTTTACAACAACTAACTAATACTTAATCAGATCTTGCATTACAGAAAAAAACTGCATGAGTAATGAAGTGGGGGCTAGCAAATTAAAAATAAGCTCAACAAAAAAAAATTCTGAGCACCCAGCCCAAGGCAACTCAAGGGAAAAACCTGCTGGCCTTTTTTTCTTTTTTTTTTTTTGACCGTACAGGAAAAAACCCAAAAAGCTCCACTCCAGTGCGTGTATATGTTAAAGTCAAAAGTTCTCCGTCTGTCTGCTCCGGTTATCTGATGTGAGTTAAGGAATTTCACAGGGGAGGGTGGGTGGGTCCAACCTGTTTCAACACACATGGCCTAGAGTGAATTATAACACACCACAACACACTTTTTATACTAGGCGTCACGTGCAGACGTGGGAGCTTATTTTCTGTCTAATTCATTGCATTCAAATGCCAGAAAATACACTTGTTTTTTAATGCTGTAGTTGATGTTAGACGGACTAATATGATTACATAGAGATGATTTTCATCACATAAGATGTCTTTAGAATAGTTTTAAAGGCAGAATTTTTAACGGTACAAGTCATTTTTGGGGCAGTCCCTACTTAAAATTACTACCGTACTGTTTGATTAGGCTTAAGCCAATTTATGCTTTAAAATAGTTTTCTATCGGGTGCAATATTTAATGGACTAGATTACTGGTCTGGACTATTGGTCTCAAGTAGTTCAGCCACTTCAAGTCTGTTATAATTCAACACCATCCACCATAACACATAAAGCATGCTTACTATCGACAGTAAAATCACATAAGAGTTCACTGAATAGCACACATTGACGTAAAATTCAGTCAGTTTGCAATCATATTTTAACATAAACAGTGATATTGCATTACAGTAGTCTGCATAATCACTTGATTTGGCAACCTTGCTAGCAAATTGCAACAATTATGCAGTGTTAACAATTAGCCAGGGAAACATTTCCCATACACACACAACTATCTAGCAAGCATGTAAGGATGCATATATTTGTGTACATTAATATTATTTTAGTGACATTAGAAGAGTGTGAACTCAAATTGAGTAACAGATCACTAAAACTAGACCACAGTTAGCTGTATGTGCCTCTAAATGTAATTTATTGCAATGCAATAAATTGAAGTTAACATACCTTGGTGTGGACGTAAAATGGATACAGTGCAAATCTATGTACCATACTATAGTAAATGAAGCCAGCATCCTTTAGTGATAAACTAGCCTTTCGAGTAAAGTAATCAAATTCAGCAACACAGAATCCTTGAGTTGAGTGTAAGGTCCATTAGAGAGGCATTGTATATTAGCAGTGCTAGCACCACAAACTGAAATCAACACTTGTTTCAGGTAAAAGTTGAACCAATCTTGTGGATACATGAAACGTAATGACGTCATAATGATTCATTGTAATAAACTGGTTTGACAGGTTTGAGATCACGAAATCATGCCATATAGTCTCGCGTAGCCGCTACTTTTCTTTTTTTGTGTGGGCGTTTGGAAAAGTAGGGTCTGGTACACCTGCATTAAGAATTCTGTGTAACGTTCCATTGCAGTCAGGGTGAATGTTGATTGCTGCTGATTGGCGAAGCCCTAAACTTCTAAAAGTGCTGCTGCGTACCGTTCTCGTGTTGCTGCTGTAGGGCGCGCGTGACGCTTTTGCAGGTCTAAGAAGTTTAGGGCTTCGCCAATCAGCAGTAATCAACATTCACCCTGACTGCAGTGGAACCTTACTAATGCAGGTGTACCAAATCCTATTTTTCCAAACGCCCACACAAAAAGAAAAGTAGTGGTCTAGCTATGCGAGACTACATGCCATAGTGCATGGCGTGTTGGTGGACAGAAAAACTTTTGTCCTTGGTGGCAGGGGCGGATACAAGGGGGGGTCAAAGGGGGCTCTTGACCCCCCCTCCAAAAATTTTTAGTATACCAAGATCGAGATACTCTAATGGAGCAGTCACTCTAATAAAGCATTCACAGTATTAGAACAGCATGTAGTGAGCTATTAAGGATTGTTATGTACTTTATCAGCTATAAATGCGTGGTTGGTGAGGTGGTAGCTATTGCCAGCTGGCTGTGACCTTTTTTTTTTTTTGGTCTCACCTTATCAAACCAGAGACAATGTAGTGCCTCAGTTCATTTTTGACCCCCCCCCCCTTTCCATAAGTCTGGATCCGCCCCTGCTTGGTGTCACTGGAGAGTCGCTACTACTCAGGGTCGATCTGGAGCAAAGTTGGTGAAGTCTAGCGGAGGTGGCATGGCGATAAACCTTGATCAAATGGACAATGTGGATGCTCGGCTGCGTGAAGGATGAGCAGGCAGAGCCTTCTACCGATTCCGTGAATGTTGAATAGGATTTTCTCAGTTAGGTGATGGCTACTGCAGGCCTGCCAACCTGGAAAGTAAAAAAATATTGAGATTTCTGTACCTTTATTGTAGTATTGCAGTGTGTAGTAAAAAAAAAAACTGGTAGATGCTATGCTGAGACCAAAAAAAAAAAAAAAAAAAAAAAAAAGGTCTCGACTTTTTAATTTGAAATCCGTGAGATTCGATCTACTGCCCTTGAGCAGGGTAGTGAAACCGTGAGACTCACGGTAAATCCGTGAGAGTTGGCAGGCCTGCTACTCTTGATGATTCCCGGTGAGTCCGTTCCATTACAAAAAAATTTATATAATTTCCACGTGCTGTTGTGGTAGCTACGAAGTGTTAAACTATCATCAGTATTGCGAAATCGAAAGCGAGCTGGCATCTAGTTTGACACAACATATTGTTGTGGCTTGGCGCTTTCAGTGTTTCAGCAAATTTAGCGTTATTGTAGCGTAGTTAGTGCAGAGCTGTCTTACCTCTGCTCAAAAAATAAGGCCACTCCTCGGCCGCCCACGCATTTAACGAGCAAAAGCCTGCCATATGTTCATATTGGTATTTATCTACACTGGTTGTAGATGTACCATTCATAGTAAATTTGAAGATATAGACTATCATTATCTTCCACAAGCCTACAGCCAGGCTTATCTACAGCCAGGCGTATGACTATGTTCATCATAGTCTGAACCTTTCTTAACTTTCCACATGGTAGGCAAGCACCTATTTCAGTCCACTGGTACATTTTTGTTGGTATCTCATTTCTGTCATCTCGTGGTTTTGTGACCAATGTTGTGACTGACCAACACTAATGGATGGACTGTTGCTACCTCATTGTAGGGTTGATTACTGAGGGTTAGGGATGGTGTTATTGGGCACTTTAATACTAAACAGTGGCTTCGATGAATACCGCAAGCTAAGCAGCTTGTATTTGCTTTATGGATTATTCAGCATGATATTTGCATGCGTGCGCGTGTTATTGCATATGTGTTGTTTGCATGTGTGTTATCTCATGTGTGTTATCTCATGCGTGTTATTTGTATGCTATTTGTATGCGTGTTATTGCATGCATATTATTGCATGCGTGTTATTGCATGCATATTATTTGCATGCACGTTATTTGCATGCATGTTATTTGCATGTGTGTTATTTGCATGCATGTTATTTGCATGTGCATTATTACATGCGTGTTATTGCATGAATGTTATAATCACAAGATATTATGGCTGCTGCTTGCTTCTTTGCTTATACGTATGCGGTTATTACATGTTTAGCTTTATCTGTGATAGCAAGTATTTGGTGTTTTACAGGATACAAAACTTGATAGCTTGTGCATTCAACTTTCTTATGTGTAACCGCTATGCCATCCAATCCCCTCAGTTCCCAACTTTTGTGCATCATAGCACACGTTCTTTACACATTCTTCATACATTTCAGCATACAGCCTGCTTGATCACAGGACATCATGTACTAGTCTTAAGTATTACATGTATTAAATATTTCAATATGCAATTACAACTGGAAAACCTGTTGTCTCTCTGCCATGAGTGCTAACAGGTACACCAGCCTGTTGTCAGTCCTGTCTGCCCCTGTGACTGATGTAGGCGGATTATACCCTACACCAGCTGTCCTAAGGGATACTTATGGACCATCAGGATATACTTTTAGGATCCCTGTCATTCCTGCTAGCATTGGTGTCTCACTACACTCAGTTCCTGATATTTATCAAGCTTAAGAGATCGGAATGTTTTTGATGGAACAGTTGAATTACATTAGGGTAAACAAATGAATATCTCTCAGTCATTTATCCTCATTAATGCATGAGAGGTGTTTGCAAGGGCATCGTTATTCCTCCTTCTAATGCAGATAGACCATGCATTCACGAGGCTTGGTTTATTTGATTCATGTTTAGGAAGTATAGTATGTAGCTAATATCTTTGTATCTAATGTCTTTGAGCAGGCTGTGGGACCAGGTGTCCTACAGACCTTCAGCACTTGTGCTGTAAAGCTTTAATAAAAAAATATTAAAAAATTAATAAAGTACTATTGCATTGGGAAAACAGTTATTAATTGCACATACACAGTAAATATTTGTTAATTGTACATACATCACTATGTGGACTCCACAATACGGTTACGTAAGTCAATTACATAGTGCTTTGGATTATTCATGTTGAATTTTCTCATTTTCACTAAACACACAACTGATTGACGATATCTTTGCATATGTGATTCACTCATACCTCTTCTCCAAATATCTATCAGCATAATACACCAAATCAATACCCACAGATTTCGCTCATTAAATTATGTGTAAATTTCTTTTTGTGAGCTATGGTACGTGTTCGTTCCTATAACTTCTTCCAGCACTGTTATTGCAAGCGTATCATTACATACATGACATTGCAGGTGTGTTATTGCATACGTGTTGTTGCATGTGGGCTGTTGTACTGTGTTGGCATGCATGTTGCTGCATTTGCATTGGCATGTGTGATGTTCTGCTTTTAGCAGTATGAGTATGATCTGCTCACTTCCATACATACAAGGCTACGAATTACATCATTAGGACATCAATATTTGATCCTGCTTGCAGGGATCTCCAGCTGTTTGCTTGTGTTTTGCTACATCCTACCAGGAAACGTAATCTCATTGTATTTTGTCAATTATTGCAATAGCGATACATTTACTGCAGTTTATTCCCACATATAAATATATTATTTCCAGCTACCTATATACTGCATGCGTGTGGTCAGCAACCATGTTTCTGGGCTAGATGAATGACTTGACTTTCTGCTCTTTGTGTTGCCAATTTGCTTTTGTTATTTGTGGCCTTCGCAATACACTTTTTGGAACGATATGTGTTTGGACTAAAAGCTACTTTTCATTTCACATAAATCATATTCTGCTGCAACAAGCATCATTACTTATGACTGTTACATATTCCTAATGTGCATAATTTCACCATGCGTGTTTTATAGGTATTTGCCCATTGGATATATATGGTATAGTGTTGCTACAACAGGGTGATAGGGAACTGAGGAAGTTTGGGGAGAATTTGGGTGGATGAAGTGCTAATTATCTGTGCATTGCCAAACAAACCAATTACGGTAAATTTAACTTATATGATTGTTCATTGGTTGCTGCTATCACGTTGTGTTGCTGTGCATATATGGTGCGTTGCTGCAATCTTGTACTAATTGGAACAGATATTTGCTTCATGGTCAACTGTAAATCCAGTTATGCTATATCCACAATGCTTGTCTGCGTAGCTTGTGCAAAAGTTATTACACCCTACTCCAACAATTTCCTCAGTTGCCCTTTCCCCAAAGTACTTGTGCATAGATATCTGTATGGATGTTATTTGTGTTTTGTGCTGTTATCTATATTTATGGCAATGGTGCAATGTTATGTGGTATATGCATGAGTGTTTGTTTGTTTGGTGTCGTTGCGTACACGCTATGGCTTTGTGGAAAATGTTATTGTGGTTAGAACTAGGAAAAGGTAGGCAATAGAGCTAGGTGCAGTGGAAGGGTGGTGTGTATAGCTAGGAAAACATTATAGTCATGTCTATTTTGTATGCACACATACTAAATACATGGTAAATGGTGATTGCACCCCAGGGGTGTGCACTGCTCGAATATGCCAAGTGCACACTGCCCCGGGGTGTTTCCACACCAATCAGCATGTTAATAAACAAGACAATACATTGAGAACCTTAATTATGTGGACTAGAAGGTAATGGTCATACAAATACAGGTGTTTGAAAAAAATTTATATGAGTCCTATAATCCAGCTCAGTAATACACTCAGAAATCCATTGTTAGCCTTATGAGCAATGCTCAAAAATCAAAGCATAATTATTATGTTCAAAAGTATTGTGCTCAAGAGCAGCCGACTGCTTTATTACAGCATATCAGTAATCAGCTGCTTCATTAGGGTGACAGTTTTATTACAATATTTTGATTTTTGATTTAATCTCAGCGAAGTGTGAATAGTCAGCAAAGAAACAGCAAAATAATACACATTAATATGAAATCAGTAATAATCTATATTTAAGCGTATTTTGGCATGCACATTGCAGTTACGAGTACAGTGTCTGCTATCTAAAACACCATAAATGCATTAAATAATTTTGTAGCATCTAAATATGGAAGTGTCAATGCAGAAAATTAATGTTTTGATATGGTTTTGTTCTGATGACCAGCTCGAGGAAAGGTAAGGCACAGAAGACAGACAGTCATCAAAACCCCAAAAGGCACATGCCACTGGTGAGTTTATTATTGTAATGCAGTGGTCATACGGTTTAGCCTCCAGTTGCGACTGTGGTCAGTCTGGCTAGAAAGCAGCAGGCAGGCAAACTATATAAAAGGTTTAGATAATTTCCTTTTTAAACTCAGTATTCATTCTTCTGTACAGTGTTTTTCTGTTTTTAAAAGAGATTCTTCCATATATAGTTGCTTTTCATCATGTAAGATGTTTCTACGTAGGTTTTCATGGGGGATGCATCATTTAAGGGAGGATCCTTATTGTACAGGGTAAAATACTACCGTACTATATGATATGCACGTTGGTCTATGACAAACAAGTATAAAAGGGAGACCAATACTTACCATACATTCATATAGTACATTGGTGTACACAACATACAATGTGTTATAGTTAAAGCACCGCTGCATGAGTGTATACAAAATACAGCACAAGGCAATGTGTTGAGAGGCTAATACAGCACAGGGCGACGCCGAGTGCTGTATTTTCCTTGAGAGATCCCTGAATGCTGTATTTTTTGTACCCGAAAGCATAGGCAGTGATTTAAGTGTTTTATTGTACTTCCTGGTCATCTTGCTCAGAGCGATTTTCTTGGGTACCTGATCACTTCAATTTTTGGTGATCAGACTATCAGTAAGTTGTCATAATTATAATCTATTTGTAGTCGTAGAATGAACTGGTATGATTAGTTTGGCTAGTTTTAGCATTTGTCAGTGTCACGCACATGATCTATTGTGCTGTCAGACTGTTCATGTAATCTATTTCTAGTCATAGAACCAACTTGTAGGATTAGTCTAGCTAGTTTTAGTGATTTACAGTGTCATACACATGATTGATCATGCTGTCTGAGTGAGGTTGTTTTCATAACACTCCTTACATAACTGCACTGCATAACTGTACTGTATTTGTCCAAACATATTGTATTTACCCAGTTATCTGCATATATATACTGTATTTTCCAAAGTAGCCACATAACTGTGCTGTATTACTCATAGAGTACAGTTATGCAGTTAATTGGTACAATATAGAAAATACAGCATGTAACAGCACTTTGAGCCTCCCACACAAAGTACGATAAACTGTGATTAGCCATTTTTGGTACACGATTGTTCCAGTGAATTTATATCTAAATTCTGTGCTTCTTTGCTTGTAGAGGAACACATTTCAATGCGTGCTTGCTACTGATGGACTATGGTCTTTTATAATATTTCTGTATGCTGATGGACTAATACAATGGACTACTGGTGATTCCTCTGGAGGAACAAATGGACTTGGTGGGAATGCAGCAACTGCTGGATATGATGCTGGTGATGGAGAGAACTTCTTCACTATCCCGGGATCGGGGACTTCAGAGATCATTGGTATTACAAGGACCAGCAATGTGGATAATCTCGGAATGTGGATATTTGGTACTACTCGACAAGGTATGTAATGGTCCATCTACTGCCCTGCATACTGTATATGTGCATAATATGAAAATACCATGTATACACTTTCACTCAATACCAATAATAAGTAATAAAGTTATGGTGAACTACTCCTGAAATAAGAATCTCATCCAAAACAGCCAAGCTGTAAAAAAAGTGTGCGGCCCTCAGAAAGGCTATGGTGAAAAAAGATGTGAAATCCAAGGTGGCGGCCAAGAAATGGCTGTGATGGTAGGTTAATGGTAAAAATTTTAATAACGACAATTCAGGTGAATTTTTGTGCTGCTTCACAAAATTTACCTGAATTGTCATTATTAAAATTTTTACCATTAACCTACCATCACAGCCATTTCTTGGCCGCCACCTTGGATTTCACATCTTTTTTCACCATAGCCTTTCTGAGGGCCGCACACTTTTTTTACAGCTTGGCTGTTTTGGATGAGATTTCATTTCTTTTTGTATTTGTATACCAGCTTTGGGACTTTTTTAACCTACGTTTTTTTCTTTACTACAGGAAGAAGAAAAGATGAAGTAGATGTACTTTAAATATTTTATCAGAAAATGTACAAATTATATATACTGTATAATACATATTTGACTGCATTTGCGAAAAGGGGTCTTCCACACACATCCAATTTGCCAACTTTGACAATTGATAACTTCGGATTGGAAAGAGCTATTGCCTTGATATTTGGACAGTGGTGAGCACCACTATAGCTGAATACATGGTGAAATTTTCAGGTTAATATGTTACTTGAACACTGAGTTATGGTCTCCAACGTTTACGGAATTGGATGTGTGTGGAAGACCCCTTTTCGCAAATCCGGTCACATATTATATTGATTACAGAAATCTCCATGGTGGTTTCTTTGTAACTGGACACTCTACAAGGTGACTTCTTCTAATTGCTCTCTCTACAGGGTGAATTGTTTGTAGCTGAACGATCTACAAGGTAACTTCTTCTAGCTGATCTCTCTACAGGGTGATGTGTTTGTAGCTGAATTTTGTATAGGTGATTTGTTTGCAGCTGAGCTCTTTACAGAATGGTTTCTTTGTAGCTGAACTCTCTAAAAGGTAACTTCTTCTAACTGATCTTTCTACAGGGCAATTTGTTTCTGGCAGAATTTTCTACAGGGTGATTTCTTTGCAGCTGAACTCTCTACATGGTGGTTTCTTTGTAGCTGAACTCTCTACAAGGTAATTTCTTCTAGCTGATCTCTCTACAGGGAGATTTGTTCGTAGTTGAATTCTGTACAGGTGATTTGTTTGCAGCTGAGCTCTTTACAAAATGGTTTCTTTGTAGCTGAACTTTCTCCAAGGTAACTTCTTCTAACTGATCTTTCTACAGGGTGATTTGTTTGTAACTGAACTATCTACAAGGTAATTTCTTCTTGCTGATCTCTCTATATGGTGATTTGTTTGTAGCTGAATTCTATACAAGTTATTTGTTTGCAGCTGAGCTCTTTACAGAATGGTTTCTTTGTAGCTGAACTCTCTACAGGGTGATTTGTTTGTAGCTGAAATCCCTACAAGGTAACTTCTTCTAGCTGATCTCTCTACAGGGTGATTTGTTTGTAGCTGAACTCTCTACAGGTGGTTTCTTTGTAGCTGAACTCTCTACAATGTGACTTCTTCTAGCTGAACTCTCTACAAGGTGACTTGTTTCTAGCTGATCTCTCTACAGGGTGACTTGTTTGTAGCTGAACTCTCTACAGGTGATTTGTTTGTAGCTGAACTCTCTACATGGTGGTTTCGTTGTAGCTGAACTCTCTACAAGGTAACTTATTCTAGCTGATCTTTTTACACTGCATATTTGTTTGTAGCTGAGTTCTCTACAGGGTGATTTGTTTGCAGCTGAACTCTCTACATGGAAGTTTCATTGTAGCTGAACTCTCTACAATGTGACTTCTTCTAGCTGAACTCTCTACAGGGTGACTTGTTTCTAGCTGAACTCTCTACAGGTGATTTGTTTGCAGCTGAACTCTCTTCATGGTGGTTTCTTTGTAGCTGAACTCTCTACAAGGTAACTTCTTCTAGCCGATCTTTCTACAAGGTGATTGAGTTTTTTGCAGCTGAACTCTTTACATGGTGGTTGCTTTGTAGCTGAACTCTCTAAAAGGTGACTTCTTCTAGCTGAACTCTCTACAGGATGATTTGTTTGCAGCTGAACTCTCTACGTGGTAGTTTCTTTGTAGCTGAACTCTCTACAATGTGACTTCTTCTAGCTGAACTCTCTACAGGGTGACTTGTTTTTAGCTGATCTCTCTACATGGTGGTTGCTTTGTAGCTGAACTCTCTAAAAGGTGACTTCTTCTAGCTGAACTCTCTACAGGATGATTTGTTTGCAGCTGAACTCTCTACGTGGTAGTTTCTTTGTAGCTGAACTCTCTACAATGTGACTTGTTTCTAGCTGAACTCTCTACAAGTGATTTGTTTGCAGCTGAACTCTCTACATGGTGGTTTCTTTGTAGCTGAACTCTCTACAAGGTAACTTCTTCTAGCTGATCTTTCTACAGGGTGATTTGTTTGTAGCTGAATTCTCTACAGGGTGATTTATTTGCAGCTTAACTCTCTACAAGGTGACTTCTTCTAGCTGAACTCTCTACAGAGTGATTGATTTTTTTTGCAGCTGAACTCTCTACATGGTGGTTTCTTTGTAACTGAACTCTCTACAGGGTGATTTGTTTGTAGCTGAACTCTCTACAGGGTGATCTGTTCATAGCTGAACTCCCTATAAGGTAACTTCTTCTAGCTGATCTCTCTACAGGTTGATTTGTTTGCAGCTGAACTCTACATGGTAGTTTCTTTGTAGCTCTACAATGTGACTTCTTCTAGCTGAACTCTCTATAAGGTGACTTGTTTCTAGCTGATCTCTCTACAGGGTGACTTGTTTCTAGCTGAACTCTCTACAGGTGCATTGTTTGCAGCTGAACTCTCTACATGGTTTATTTCTTTGTAACTGAACTCCCTGCAAGGTGACTTCTTCTAGCTGATCTCTCTACAGGGAGATTTGTTTGTAGCTTAACTCTCTACAGGTGATTTGTTTGCAGCTGAACTCTCTACATGATGGTTTCTTTGTAGCTGAACTCTCTACAAGGTAATTTCTTCTAGCTGATCTCTCTACAGGCCGATTTGTTTGTAGCTGAACTCTCTACATGATGGTTTCTTTGTAGCTGAACTCTCTACAAGGTGATTTCTTCTATAGCTGATCTTTCTACAGGGTGATTTGTTTGTAGTTGGACTCTCTACATGATAGATTCTTTGTAGCTGAACTCTCTACAAGGTGATTTCTTCTATAGCTGATCTTTCTACAGGGTGATTTGTTTGTACCTGAACTATCTACATGATGGTTTCTTTGTAGCTGAACTCTCTACAAGGTAACTTCTTCTAGCTGATCTCTCTACAGGACAATTTGTTTGTACCTGAACTCTCACATGATTGTTTCTTTGAAGCTGAACTCTTTACAAGGTGATTTCTTCTAGCTGATCTTTCTACAGGGTGATTTGTTTGTAGTAGAACTCTCTACAAGGAAACTTCTTCTAGCTGATCTCTCTACAGGGAGATTTATTTGTAGCTGAACTCTCTATACATGATTTGTTTGCAGCTGAATTCTCTACATGATGGTTTCTTTGTAGCTGAACTCTTTACAAGGTAACTTCTTCTAGCTGATCTCTTTACAGGGTGAATTGTTTGTAGCTGAACGATCTACAAGGTAACTTCTTCTTACTTATCTCTCTACAGGGTGATTTGTTTGTTTCTGCAAGGAAACCTCTTTTAACTGAGCTCTGTACAGGGTGAATTGTTTGTAGCTGAACTATCTACAAGGTAACTTCTTCTAGCTGATCTCTCTACAGGATGATTTGTTTGTAGCTGAACTATCTACAAGGTAACTTCTTCTAGCTGATCTCTCTACATGGTGATTTGTTTGTAGCTGAATTCTGTATAGGTGATTTGTTTGCAGCTGAGCTCTTTACAGAATGGTTTCTTTGTAGCTGAACTCTCTACAAGGTAACTTCTTCTAGCTGATGTATCTACAGGGTCACTAGTTTGTAGCTGAATTCTCTACATGGTGGTTTCTTTGTAACTGAACTATCTACAAGGTGACATCTTCTATAGCTGATCTTTCAATAGGGTGATTTGTTTGTAACTGAACTCTCTACAAGAAAACTTCTTCTAACTGATGTCTGAACAGGGTGAATTGTTTGTAGCTGAACTCTCTACAGGGTGATTTGTTTGTAGCTGATCTCTATACAGGTTACTTATTTCTAACTGATCTCTTCAATTCTGTTCAGGGTGACTGCTCTATTAGGATGACTGCTCTATTAGAGTATCTCGATCTCGCACTTGCTACACCAAGTTGGATTTCGTGTTATAACTCCGTGGCTTTAAGTCTGATTTTTCTACACCATTGAAGAGCCTTTCTAAGATGATAACTCCATCTGTACAGCGATTTTCAAAGCATTACCTCAAGTGGTTTATCTGGTAGGCGTGGCAAGCATAATAATAATAATAATAATAAAATTAAAAAAATAAAAATTAGCTAATCTCGATTGCGTAATTGTTACACACTGTTGATTTTTACGCTGTATCTTCCTGGTTTTTAGCTCGATTTCTTTCAAACCACAAAGGGTTTGATGTTCAATAGTTAACCTATTCACCCACCGATTTTCAGCTTCTTCCCATGCGCGGTTTACCCTGTAGGCGTGACAACATATTGGTGTTATTTTTCGTGCATAATCGCTCATAACTCTTTGCCTGTTTATGGTATTCCAGCCAAAGTTGGTACCGAGATGCGCCTTTATACCCCCCTTCTGTGTGCCAAATTTCAAGGCAATCGGATAACGCGTTCGCGTTTTATAGCAGTTTTTGTAAGTGTGCGAAAAGAGGAAGAAAAATAAGAAGAAAAAAACGAAGAAACTAAGCCAATTTTTGAAGTCGCATATCTCAGGAATGCCTAAAGCGATTTCGCTCAAATTTGGAATGTGGAGTACTGAAGGTGGAGGGAATCTACACAGCAAAATTTGTCTTGTTTCATCAAAGCAGCACAGAGCTACGGAGGTGCGAAAATTGCGTTTTCTTTCTTCCTGTCAATATACTCACGGGGTTGCGCGCCGGCTTCTTGGGCCGCACGACACACTACCGTGTGTCTTGATTATTCATCAGAAACATGAAGAGTGATAGAGCACAATTATGGAACAACTAACAAATGTTATAAATATAGTACACAAAACTAATACCATGCCTGTTTCACTGTCCATACAAAAGTCCCAATAGTAGCAGTGAAATTTATCCCATATTTCACTGACAGTAGTGAAAAAGTTGTAATTGCAATTTCATTGGCTAGAATTTATGTTAACAATGTAGCGCCAATTAGTGTTGACGCATGTTTAGTACGTAGTGACAAATTGTGTACATGGCAACACTAATGCACAGCATGCGTATATGCAGCGAGTATGGTATTAACTGGGAATAGCATGGGTAGCAGTGAAATTTGGGATAAACACCACGAGTGTTGTATTGGAAATGGTAAATTTCACTCGGCTTCGCCTTGTGAAATTTATCCCCATTTCCAATACAACACTAGTGGTATTTATCCCAAATTTCACTGCTGCCTATGCTATTACTAGTACATACAGTATTGTAGATCATCAATTCCTCTTTATGCACTTAACAAATAAATTATTATGTACTTATCAATGATCAACTTTAATAAATGAAGACTAAATTATTGCAGAAGTTGCTATTTTTGTTTCTGATAAACCACAAAGCTTACCATTATACCTACTGTACTGTAGAGCTTATTACGGGGTTCGCTAAAAGTATAACAGAAGCAAATTAAAAGATAACAACACTTTCTACGCAATAATTATTCCTATCGGAACATTTAAGATGTTGAAAATACTATAGGATGGTTTCTTGAGAAACAAGTGTTTTAGGCACTGAAATTGATAAAACTATTATTAACTAAATTTGTGACTGGATTTGCAAAAGCATACCTTTTCCAAACCAGTGAACAAAATGTTATAACAGTTGACTCCTTACACTGACCAAGCTGCTCTTTGCATCAAAATGCAGCCAGATACTGTAGCGTTATTCATGGAAAATTGCATATGCAATGATTAAAAGTTTTGAAGTTGTAAAGTTAAAAAATAGGTCAAATTTTGTGTGTGGAATTTTGTGTGTTTACCATTTTACCACTTGAAATTTCAATGAAATGTGGAGTGTTTAGTCTTTGCTGAACATAATTATGTAGTTAACTACTGGGTCTTTGTAGTCAACTGCTGGGGAACTTTACTTCTGCATCTGACGTCTGTAACCAAATAAAATTACTAGAATCACTACTGTATTTTTAGTAGGCTTAAGCCAATTATGCTTTGAAAATAGCATAATTATTATGCTTTTGAGCAGTGATAAAAAATCCTGGCTATTATTGCTGTGTTAGAGTAACTTATTGCTCCATTAGACTTTCTTGATCTTATTTCTGTACAATGTGAATAATCACAATAAAACAATAACATTGCACTTTTTTGATATGAAATGCAGTATTAAGGTTTAGTGTGTACATATTTTGCTGTATTTTTGGTGTGTAATTACACAAAATCTTGAAAATCACCCTATTATGCTGACATTATGCTTGATGTTTTTGCTAGCCTATATGCTTGAGATTATGCTGGCATAATTGGCACAAGCCAAATATCTAGCAGCATAAATAATGTTACTTAATGACACATGAAAATGACATTGACAAACAATGCTACAGTAGCTGATTTTCTGTAACCACACACTTTTAGAAGAAAGTCAAATAAAAGTTTTCCAGAGCACTAGAAGCCACTATAAAGCTACACTAAAACTAAAGCTGCAAATTGTTATTACATAATCTCACATCTATGATCCATAGATGTATTTGTTACCATTGTAAGTGATTCTCCTGGTAACCTTGTTGATGATGGTAATAATACTTTTGAGCACCTGATTGGATCCAACATCACTTTCACCTGTGAGGTCAACTCTATACTGACATTTAACGATAGTGATTTTATTTGGGCTTGTTCTACTGGATGTTTTGCGGACATGGAAGTGGAACAAACTATTAACATCACTGAAATAGAAGTAACTGACAGTGGAATATTAAATTGCTCTATTATCATTGATGGTGTGGAGTACACCAGTGAACCATATGACTTACAAGTATCAGGTATTATATGTGACCGGATTTGCGAAAAGGAGTCTTCCACACACATCCATTCCATAAACTTGGGAGACCATAACTCAGTGTTCAAGTAACATATTTACCTGACATTTTCACCATCCATTCCGCTATGTTGGTGTTCACTTCTGACCAAATTTCAAATCAATAGCTCTTTCTGACTTGAAGTTATAAATTATCAAAGTTGGCAAATTGGATGTGTGTGGAAGACCCCTTTTCGTAAATCCGGTCACATATGTACTATATAAGGTATAAAACTAGCTATAGTTGTTTATGCATTACATAGTATATAGGAATATACATAGGATGTATAATTTTCTTAATTTTTAATGTTTATGAGGAAAAATTCAACCATGGTGTGGCTCTAGAAGGATGTGTTTTCCCAGTGATATTTTAGTCTGAACTCATTCAAACATTGTGTTCACTTATATCAAATGCTAGCTACTCATTGACAGTATGTGATCTTGGATATTTATTGCATGAATATGACAATGTTTCACCTGTTGAAAAGATGCAATCATTTTAGAAATGTTAGTTTATAAACCATTGCAACATATCATAATGCTTTGATGCTGCATTGAATAATGGTTCTAAAATAGAAGTTAAAGAAATTGTATCTTCTTATTTTTCAATCATGCAATTTGGAAGATTTGTTGTGGCAATTATATGCAGATAAGTTCTTAAATAATAACACTTTTACAGGTGAATTTATTTCACTGTTTGTTTTACAGAATTTGTTCCATCAATTACACTACAACCATCTAGAGTCGTGCAAGCAATGGTTGGTGAAATTCAGGACATCGTTTGTTCAGTAACAACAGCTATTACAACAGACACAAGTGAAGTAACTCTTACCTGGGTAGGACCAGATGGAATTATAATAGAGGATGATAGAGTGTCCATTATTCCAACATTTGCTGATGGTAACACTTACACAACAATCCTTCAATTTAACTACCTGATGGAAGGTGATGAAGGAGTGTACACTTGTGATGTAATGATTGGTGAAAACATTATAACATTGACTGTGGAACTACAGAACATTATCAGTAAGTATATGATAACAATCAACTTGTTAATGAGTCCAACTACTGAAATTATTGCAACTACGTAGTTGAAAATTTTTGTAGCATGTACCTTCATTGTTTTCTGGTTGCTTCTTGATCATAAAAGAAAGGTATTGAAAGAAATACATGATTAATAAAAAACAAGTTGTTGCTACTAAAGGTTGTCCATACAAAAACAGCCAAACTGTGAAAAAAAGACTGCGGCTGCATGGGTAAAAAGTTATGAAATCAATAGTGGTGGCCAAGAAATAGCTGCAATGATATTAATGCTAATAAATTTTAATAATTTTCACAACCATTATTAAAATTTATTTAGCATTGGCATCATTGTAGCCATTTCTTGGCCACCATCTTTGATTTCATAACGTTTTACCCCATGAAGGCTTTCGAAGGCTGCAGTCTTTTTTTCACAGTTTGGCTTAGGCCTGAGGCTAATATGCCTTTGCAATTGCCTATTATGCTTTTGAGCAATGCTCCAAAATTTCTCCTATTATGCTCCAATTATGCCCAGTTGTGTCCCATTATACTCCAAATATGTTCATACAAAATTGTGTCTTGACTGCTCTATTAGAGTATATAATGCATCTGTGAACGTTCTATTAGGATATTTCAACATGTGGTAACTGTTCTATTAGAGTATATCAATCTTTAACTAATCTTTTCTTCACAATGTAGCTGTAAATCTGATTTTTACCATGTTTGCATGCTATCCTATTCTGCATCATGCAAAATAAGAAGAGTTTCAGCCTATCTGATAACCGATGCACAAAAATTGTGCCTATTACACTGGCATTATGCTCAACACTTTTGGCTACTATTATGCCCCAAATTATGCTGGCATAATTGGTGCAGGCCTAGATTGACTATTTTGTTTCATTTTTGCAGTTATTATGACCCCAAAAGCAGGCTTTTTGGGGGGGGGGGGGGGGTTTACTCAATTTTATTCATGTCTAGACACAAGGATGATTACTGAAGATATTGTAGAAGTTATTATCGTATTGTTTCATTTGACTTGCTAAATCAAGACTCATAGTAGTGAGGTACACGGCCAAGAAACTACAAAGTGTATGCTCAATTAAAAGATGTGTGGCCACTACTGTGAGTTATTTATCTGTTGGGTCAGTTTTGCAATATTAGTCCTAGATTATGCAACATCTCTCAATAGATTTGTATTGTGTTACATGGTAAAAAAATCTTTAGGAGTCGTCATAGTTTTCTTGCAACCTCACTAAAATAAAAAAATAGGCCTCATTAAAATTAAAATAAAAATAGACACATTTACACATATGTGACCCAGTCTGAGAAAACCGGTCTTATCGCCCATGTCAGCAGATTCGATTTTTCACCCAGGACACACAGCCACATGAATAAACTATCTAATTCCACATTTAAAATCAGCTAGACTTGAGTGGTCTGGTTTTGCTGGCTGCTTTTCACAGCCCAGTGGCGATCCATACATGTGGTGTGGGGCCTTAATGGAGCTCTGGTCAGTCTGGGAATGACTGTATGTGACTGTACAGCTCTGTGGTATTGAATAACTGCCTCTGCTGTGAATTTCCTTTCATTTTAGCCAGTTTTGAGACCTCAATGGCTCAAAACTTGGCCGAATTCTCCCTTGGCCTTCCTTTTCAATTTTTGAACACCATCTTGCCTGCCTTCCAGGGCCCCCGTCTCCCACCCAATGTGCAGCTCGCCTGATACAGTCAACCTCGGTTTAAAAACTATCTAAAATGGCGGGAAACCTAGTTGTTGGATACTTGCACAGTGGATGCTCTGGAAGGTAAGGAATTGGTGTAAAACGTGTGAAAATTTGGTACACATAGTTTCAACCATCGGCGAGCTACAACACACTAAATCCTTAAAACCGGCATTTCTCGATACTTTTAAATAGGCGATAAGCCCGGTTTTGTCAGACTGGGTCGCATATTTTGTTTAATTTCTCTACCTTATGTTACACCTACCATCACATTATACCAGTCAACTTACCTGTTTTTATACTGGCCATCTAGCACCGATTCTGGCTTGCCCTACGCATATTTTCTCCATTGAAACCTGAAATCCCTACAATAACTCTTAAAGACATGATGTGGACACAAACTCTAATGTCTGATAAATAAGTTGTGAAAGCATGCAGAACTGTAAGTTCCCTAGGGGTGGCATTTTAAGCAGAAATGTTTTAGTTTCCATTTAGTTCCATGCCTCCATGAGAACATTTATAATTATTGGATATCATATATAAACAAGGTGTGAAGAGTGTTTATCATCGCCAGATGCCTTATAAACAAGCTTTGAAGAATATAAAGTCACTAGAGAAGGTGTTATAAGCATAATCTTCAATTTCTCTTTAATTGTTATTAGATTAACCACAAAAACTTTATCCTTCTCACAGGTACTTAGTGCAATAGCATTTAATAAGGTAAGGTAAATACAAAAGGCAACAATCCTAGCTATAGGTGTTACCACCTCTATGTAGTGTGCACCATGGAGCTTGTGCTGTGTCTTTATATTATGGATGAAATGTGGTTTGCCAGTGATTGTGTAAGACCTGTGGTGGCTTTCAAGTTTTGTAATGGATTGCTGGAATGTGGTTCATGGTTTACCAGTAACTGTGTATATGAGTTGGGGTGTTCCACACAACTTGCACAATATTCAAATTTCATGGATAAGATGGCCGTGAAATCCATGAAAATTTTTTACCTTATGGTAAGCATACAACAATGCTATTACAACATATAACACAGCTTTAATCAACATCAAGACATTACTAAAAATAGTTTAACACCAATGATGATTTTTTGGCTGCATGACAACACAAGATTAAGTGAGATCCGTAACAAGTAGGCACTGAACTTTACCTTAAATTAAACACACATGTAACTAACCTGGAACATTGGTCACAACACCAAAGACACTTGCTTGGATATCTGACAATGTTATCAGCCTACAATATATATATATATATATATCAACAAGTGGGCATTCAGGGCCAGTGGAAGCTCTTAGTGGCTGGTTAGGCAACAAGCCAGGTTTTGATTCAGGGATTGTGATGAGTGTGCGAAGCACGATGAGTGACTGCGCCACGAAGCACTCTGGCAGGGGGTCTGGAGCATGCCCCCCAGGAAAATTTCGAATTTTTAGTGTTTGCAAACCACATTCTGAAGCAATTTTAGCACTTCACAAGAGTTGATTTTAAGATATTGCTACATACATACACTGACTTTTGTAACTTCCCTAGTTGTCACACGACCTTTCTATATGTTGTAAAGTCTAATTTCGTTTATACAATTGATCAGGTTTTTACAGGCTTTGCCTTCTTACCTGTACCCCCAATAATAATAATAATAACCTACCTTTCAGCAGAGCTGGAAGAACGTCCACCGCACTGGTCATCACGTGCTTCGATCATTAGATGCACGAATATAATAGAGGATAATCAAGTGGTAACGTGAAGTCGGTTGCACATCCTTTTACTGCATTAAAGGTTAGAATGGTTGGTGTCTGTCTAGAAACATATAAATTAGTGTATGTCATGACGACGTAACTACTATACGGAGCTACCTTATTAGTGTGTAGCTATATTAGCTTAGCTAGGCATGCACTCACATGACTGGCTTGGGCTGTGAAAATCTGCTACAGCAGTGGCCATAGTGGCTGTAGTGCTTACACCGGCCCTGGAATTAAATACAATATGCCTAAAACCTGGATATTGGAAAATATCTTTATATGCACCTATCAATATCAAACCCCACCTCCACCCCTGGAGTCCCCATACACCTATTGGGGATTCGACATCTACACTAGCCCCATCCCTGGGGCTAGTGTAGATGTCAAATCCACTTGCTCCATCCCTGGGGTTTGACGGAAGCAGTTTGCTGAACCAATATTTTATAGGTAAATCAAATCCCCTATAGAAACCCTCTATCAAGGTGGGGGCATAGTGGGGTTTTGACAAGCTTCTTAGCCCCAGTACTGGGGAATTTGACAATAGACTTTGTCAAATCTATGATGTTGATAGGTGTATAAAACACAACATGTAAACTGACAGGGGTATTAGTTTGGTGCCATTATAACAGTACCTCTGATTCAGAAACAATAAACAACTATATTCCTTAGTACATACATAGACCAACCTGGAAATTCACTGCACTCTTTATGCCACTACAATCGATCCATGTACAGTTGACAATTGAGAACTATAAAAATAACACACAAGGTAATACAATTCCTCTGTATGTAAACTGACCTGAAATTCATGACTTCCTTACCTGGTCCCATTGCCCAAGGTATGTATGTACCATAACCACGTCCAACTGCATGACCAGATTATCTGTAAAAACTGACAGGCTGGCATTAAATACAACACACCCAAACTCATGTCACTATACACGAATGACACATTTGAGGATTTACAATTTGGCCTGGCAGTGACCTTACTACACTGTATCCTAATTAGACAGGTTTCACTGTAGATAAATTCTTCCACCTACAGTTCTGGGACTTCTAACTTGGCACCAGAATGACTGAAAGTTATTTGGTCTGTATGAGTACACCTTGTCAACAATCCATCCATGGGATAATTCCAAGCCAGATAATACTGGTACTTGCTGCTACTCATTTGGTACCATCAGAAGTATTCAGCTTGGTCTCAGTGAATTTTCACTAGTCAGTCCAGATGTCTAATAGTCTAAAAACCAATTGCAAACATGCAGTTAATCAGTGTGAGGTGATGTAGCACTTTACATACTAGCCCCATCTTTCTTCACTCCTCCTTTCATTACTGAACCTCGACTGCTCGTTTCATTACTGAACCTCCGCTCCTCGTTTCATTACTGAACCTCCACAACAATCTGAGTTCATTAGTATTCTCTACTCTTTAATATCCATTCGACTTCTTCAAGCAGTATACGTATTAAGGCTTTTAATCAACACTTTACCACTCCATTGAAATCCAGTTACAATATGACAAATGTTTATCATCCATACTTCCCTCTCAAGACATGGACTGCCATCAATAATTAATATAAACCATGCATCATGTGCGTTCAATTGAGATTTTACAGGAGATTTCTCTTAACCCTCTAACCGTCACAACCGCCATATGGTGGATTTTCTAATAATGCATTCATCTAAAAGAAATCTTTCAATTTCATTCCTTATATATATACGTAATATGCCGTCGCTGCATTGCGTAAAAGATTACGTCCCTGCACCTTTGGTAACTAGGATAAAAGGGTCCTTCGCACAAAGATTTGTCATTGTGCGCGAAAGATATGTAATGGCGTTATCACGAGTATTATCGGGTGATATTGTTGAAACAATGTTTGATGAAGATTTTGGCCTTTCTGGAGAGGAGGAAAGCTATGATGATGTTGTAGACTATAGAAATATCCGCGCTTTGGTAGGGGAGACTATCCTCACACACGATGATATAGCACCACAAAGAGATGAGAGAAGTGAAGAGGATGAAGGACAAGATGCCACTTTGTTTGGCGAAACTACGACTGAAGTGGTAGACATCACTTCGAATCAACACTCATTGGAACCCAACACTTTGAATAATGAAGACAAGGCTGTTAAAGATCGACTTCTTGAGAATTTTGTTCCCACAGAAGTTCATGAAGAGGGAATGTGCGAGGAAGAACATGACAGTACACCAAATGTGGTAAGCCAGCTGACTACTATAAATACAAATACTGATGTAACTTGCGGCAAAGTCAACAGAAACCATGTATTACATAGCTGTAAATTGACTAATAATACAAATAAATTGATATCACACATGACAGTTCAACTGAAACCAATTATTGTATAAGTGAAAATCAGTACAAATAGATATCATAATTATGAAGTAGCATGTGTAAAATACAGACCTGTACTAGCACACATAATAATTACAAACTGTTATCTTTGCAGGGACACAGAACATTAGCAAAGCAGCCACGACGTACAACAACTCATCTTCATTCTGAAAACACTTCCATGGTGAGGGAGGAATTATCAAACAGCGAATCATCTACTCACTCAAGGCATCATAAACGACCACGTACACATGGTGTGGTACCTCACTGCGAACGTGATGATATCTCAGAAACAAATTCTTCCAGTGATGATGAGAGCAGCTCTGATACATCACATAGCACTGACACTGATACAGATCCTTCATCAAGTTGAAACACAAATTCTTCCAGTGCATCACCTGATCCTGATCATAATGACACTGCTTTGGCTACCTTGACAACAGCACATGGAAGAGGACGTGGACGAGGTCGCGGATGTGGCAGAGGAAGTGTTCCTGGTAGAGGTCGTGGTGGAGGAAGTGATTCTGATAGAGGACGTGGACGAGGTAGAGGATGTGGGCAAGGTAGAGGACGTGGACATGGACGAAGCAGAGGACGTTGATGAGGCAGAGGACGTGGACGAGGTACAGACCCAGGACATGATAGTACAACTCCGAGACGTAGTCGTAGACGACAATCCAACAGGACTATTCCAGATTTGCCAACTTTAGAACCTGTGGATGAGACAGCATGGGTTATACAAGAACCAACTTCTTACTGCTACAGTTACACAAAAACACCTGACCTAACAACAGACTTTTCTGATGACACAACACCTTTACAATTTTTTATGTTATTTTTTACAGATGAAGTTTGGGATCTACTTGTGACAGAAACAAACAAATACGCAAATAACAATCAATCTACAAAACCTACCCCAAGAGCATGGAACACCATTACTTCAGATGAGATGAAACTATTCATAGGAGTGCTGATATTGATGGGTATCATCAAGTTTCCAAGACTTAAAATGTACTGGCAGGTAGCAAATGAGCACATCAAGACACCTGGAATTTCACGTATAATAGGCAAAACAAAATTTGAACAAATCTTTCGATTTTTACATCTTGCTGACAATACAAAAGACCCTGGTAATGACAAACTTTACAAAATTAAACGTTTTGCAACTCTACTGAAAACACAGTTTGAAGCTCAATACACAGTACATCAACACGTCACTATAGATGAAGCCATGATCCCTTTCAAGGGCAGACTTTCTTTCAAGCAACACATGAAGGCAAAACCAACAAAATGGGGCATAAAGGTTTTCATTCTAGGCGATGCAACCAATGGATATGTGTATCGGATACAAATATATACTGGGAGGGGGGGTGGAGTCTGATGTTACTACTGGCCTCTGTTCAAGGGTAGTATTGGACTTGGTGGAAGGACTAGAACAGGATGGACTCCATCTTTTTACGGACAATTACTATACCAGTCCACAACTAGCTCAGGCCCTTTACAAGAAAGGGATAACACTTGTGGTACTATCCATACTAATAGGAAAGGGTTTCCTAAAGATCTGGTAAAATCAAAGAGGGAAAAACAAAGAGGCTACCATGATTATCGTTCTAATGGACCTCTGTTAGCTGTAGTCTGGTTTGACCACAAATTTGTACATTTTATCAGTACAATGCACAATGCAACAGTGAATGGAGACTTACCAACAATAGTGAGAAGGAATAAGGATGGAACTCAGGAGGCTGTCAGATGTCCACCACTTCTCCGTGACTACCAACAATACATCAAGGGTGTGGATCGTGGTGATCAGATGATAGGTATTACAATGTGGGCCGCAGATCACGAAAATGGTGGAAACGGTGTTTTGCTTATCTGTTGGAATGTTCATTGCTGAATGCTTACATCTTGTATAGCAACAAATTTCCTGACAGCTGCAACCAGAGGGGTCGCAAATAACTTGACTTTCTTTACCTTCCGTCTGAAAGTTGCTAGTCAGCTCATTGGTACTACTGAGGCTCGACAGAAGGCTGGAGGACGTCCGAGATCCGATGATTATCAATAGCTTGAGAGACTCAATGTTGAGCTGAGGCACTGGCCTGTACACACAGAGAACAAAATGGAATGCATTGTTTGCTCTACAATACGAAGTAAAAGAAACTCGACAAGGAAAGAGATGTGTCATGAAAGCAGAATAAAATGTTGTAAATATAATGTTCATTTGTGCACAGATGAAAGTAGAAACTGTTTTACTTTGTACCACACAAAAAGTAAATGTGACCGGGCCTGCAATAATAGGGCATGTGGGCACTGGATTTTTGCCTACTTTTTCACACTTTCATCACTCATACCTTTTTGTACCATTCTGCTATGGCATTGCAATTTTCAACACTTAGTGCACATTTAATTGGCATCATGATGCAAGTTATAGAATAGAAATATACATTTCCAGTACTGAGATATGATCTGTACAGTGATGGGATGAAGTTTGTGCCCACATGCCCTGTTTTTGCAGGCCCGGTCACAAATATTAGTTGAGTATTTGAATTATACATTTTGTAAATTATGCATACAAGTTTTTGTTGAGTTAAATACCAACCATACCTTGCTGTTCTAGCATAGTAGCGGTAGTAGTTACACTCTTAGAGGAATAACGAAGCTCTAACACGAGTATTGACATGATTTGTCCTCCTTTGCTAATAGCACATTGAATATCATCGTCCAAACGAGATGTTAGAATAAAAGAAATACTTTCTCTGTCATATTTTCTTGAAACTCACTGAGAATAGTCCTCTGTTGTAGAAGCGTAACTGACCACATGTCGTCGCCATTGTTTCATTGTAAGAACGCGTGATCCCAAATGTATGCGCAAGCCGTCCAGGAAGAAACAAAAAGATGGGTGCCAACTCGGGACGAATTTTCATGAGGCTGATGAGGATTCACAAAGTTCTATGGACGATTTTGTAGATCTTATAATACGAAGAATGCAGGCGACAAGTAAGTTTGGTGTTGCCATATTGTTTAGTGGGGCCACTTCTTCGACGAATCGAAAGTTTTGAAAAACTAGCTTGCCATCATAACAAGATGTATTTTTACACAACAAACAAAGTACAGTAGCATTCCCAAACCTTTAAGCAATGCCTTTAGCTATGGTTGCTATGTGGTATTCCTTTTAGTTGGCTTGTAAAATGTGTATGTTCTTACCACTCTATTTTTTGTGGCAAACCCGATGGTTAGAGGGTTAAATAGATCACGTGATCATTGTCAGTCAGGTGGAACTTGCTCTTAGCCATGGCTCTACAATGCGGTACACGTACTTTATATAATTTTAGTATAAGCTGTCAAGAACTGTTTATGCGCTGCTGAAAAATTTTTTTTTTGTGTTTGTGCTCTGCTGAAGAAATGTTTAATTAGGAAGGTGATCAAGAGTAATCATTGTTTTGAACATCTTTTATAATTATACAAATTTTATATAAATAAATAGACAGACAGTATGTAACTATGCAACATAGATACAAAAGTAGCTGAATTCGCTACAAGTTACTTGTTTATAGCTGAATTCACTACTAGCTTGTAGCTAAACTCCCTACAGAGTGAATTGTTTGTAGCTGAATTCTTCACAGGTGATTTGTTTGTAGCTGAACTCTCCCTGAATAACTTGTTTGTTGATGAACTCTACACCAGCTGACTTGTTTGTTGCTAAACTCTCTACAGGGTGACTTGTTGTGTAGCTGAACTCTCTACACAGCTATGTAGCTGAACGCTCTAATATAGCACTTACTGATGAATGCTCTAATGGGTCACTGTACTATATTTGATCATGCACTTGCTATACGTGGTTGGATTTAGTATTGTAATGCAGTGGCTTTTACTCTGAATCTTCTATACTACGGCAAAGGACTTTCTATGAAAATTAATCCATCTATATACTGGTTTTCAGCTCACTGTTCTAAGTGGTTTGCCTGGTTGGCATAAAAACTAATAGTTTTTATTCACGAAACTTGATCACGTAATTGTGACAGGGGTTGGGTTTTGTGTCATCTTTCCATGACCTTTGTCTGATTCCTTTCAAACTGCAAAACACTACTCATTGTGACAGGGGTTGGGTTTGTGTCATCTTTCCATGGCCTTTGTCTGATTCCTTTCAAACTGCAAAACACTACTCCTACAATGGTTACTCCATCTACATATGTAGCAACTTTCAACTCATTCCTTCAAGAGGTTTACCCTGTGGGCATGACAAAAGTGCAATCTTTTTTGTATGACTACTTGTTTTATGGCAGATTTTGCAAAGTGTGCAAAATGAAAAAGAGAAGAAAAAAATGAAGAAATTAGAATAAACTTTGACCACTCATATTATCTCGGAAATGGCCATGGTGATTTTGATCATGGAACAACATACCTTTTCCTTCTTCCAGTCGATATAATCATGGTGTGGTGTACTGGCTTCTTGGACTGCACAACACACTACCGTGTATCTTGATCCAATTAACAAAGTACTGAAATACTAGGAGGGTATAATAATCAGTCACATTGTAGCTAGCTGTGCTACAACAAAAAACCAAACAAACTAGTATTTTTAAATTTTTAAAAATGAAGCAGGGATCTATGCAACAAAAAGTAGGAAAACAAGAGATGAATGATGGTATTACAACATAGCTCAATGGTAAAGTCCCTACTTTGGCACATTAGCTACAACAATCATTTTTCCCAATACCAAATTTAAAGTCCTTTGTTCTAAGTCTCTAACCTAGATTAAATGTATATATATGAGTTCTGTATACTTAAATTTTTGTTTATCTTTTGCTTAGCAAATACATCTTCAACAGCTATAATACCCCTTACAACAGATACACCCCCAATTGCAATGTTTACATCATTTATACCAGTTACAACAGTGGTGGCATTTTCTACACCAGTTACAACAACAGTAGCATCATCTACACCAGTTGCAACAATGGTAGAATTGTTTACACCAATTACAACAATGGTCGAATCATCAACACCAGTTACAACAATGGTAGAGTTGTTTACAACAATTACAACAATGGTCGAATCATCAACACCAGTTACAACAATGGTAGAATCATCTACACCAGTTACAACAATGGTAGAATTGTCTACACCAGTTACAACAATGGTGGCATCACCTACACCAGTTACAACAATAGTAGCATCATCTACACCAGTTACAACAATAGTAGCATCATCTACAGTAGTTGCAACAATGGTAGAATTGTTTACACCAATTGCAACAATGGTCGAATCATCAACACCAGTTACAACAATGGTAGAATCATCTACACCAGTTACAACAATGGTAGAATTGTCTACACCAGTTACAACAATGGTGGCATCATCTACACCAGTTAAGACAATGGTAGCATCATCTACAGTAGTTGCAACAATGGTAGAATTGTTTACACCAATTGCAACAATGGTCGAATCATCAACACCAGTTACAACAATGGTAGAATCATCTACACCAGTTACAACAATGGTAGAATTGTCTACACCAGTTACAACAATGGTGGCATCATCTACACCAGTTAAGACAATGGTAGCATCATCTACAGTAGTTGCAACAATGGTAGAATTGTTTACACCAATTACAACAATGGTCGAATCATCAACACCAGTTACAACATCTACACCAGTTACAACAATGGTAGAATCATCTACGCCAGTTGCAACAATGGTAGAACCATCTACACCAGTTACAACAATGGTAGTATTACCTACACCAGTTACAACAATGGTAGCATCACCTACACCAGTTACAACAATGGTGGCATCATCTACACCAGTTACAACAATAGTAGCATCATCTACAGTAGTTGCAACAATGGTAGAATTGTTTACACCAATTACAACAATGGTCGAATCATCAACACCAGTTACAACATCTACACCAGTTACAACAATGGTAGAATCATCTACGCCAGTTGCAACAATGGTAGAACCATCTACACCAGTTACAACAATGGTAGTATTACCTACACCAGTTACAACAATGGTAGCATCACCTACACCAGTTACAACAATGGTAGAATCATCTACACCAGTTACAACAATGGTATCATCATCTAGACCGGTTACAACAATGGTAGCATCATCTACACCAGTTACAACAATGGTAGAATCATCTACACCAGTTACAACAATGGTATCATCATCTAGACCAGTTACAACAATGGTAGCATCGTCTACACCAGTTACAGCAACGGTAGCATCATCTACACTAATTACAACTATAGTACCTCCTACCACAACTGTTTTTACTACCCCTTCACCAACTCCCATTGGTATGTTAATCATATTATGTCACCATACTTATAAGAAATTGCATTTGTGTTACCCGTTTACTGTAAGGAATAGTTATAACAAACCCATGAGATTTTTTTACAAATTGACAGCAGGTTTGATCTGCCCACATATAGTACTATGTAATCTAAAACAGCCAAGCTGTAAAAAAAGAGTGCAGCCCTCAAAATGGCTATGGTGAAAAAAGATGTGAAATCCAAGTTTGAGGCCAAGAAAAAGCTGTGATGGTAGGTTAATGGTAAAAATTTTAATAACAACAATTCATTTTGGTGCTGCTTGATCTTGGCACAAAATTCACCTGAGTTGTCGTTATTAAAATTTTTACCATTAACATACCATCACAGCCATTTCTTGGTGACCACCTTGGATTTCACATATTTTTTTACCGTAGCCATTTTGAGGGCCGCACTCTTTTTTACAGCTTGGCTGTTTTGGATTAGATTTCACTTCTTTTTGTATTTGTATACCACAAAGCCAACCTATGACCGGCTTTAGAGCTTTTTTATCCTATCTTTTTTCTTTACCACAGGAAGAAAAGATGAAGCAGATGTTAAATACTTTAAATATTTCTGATTTTATCAGTAAATGTACAAATTATATATATATATATATATATAATACATATATTTATTACATAACTCTACATGGTGGTTTCTTGGTAAGTGAACACTCTACAAGTTGAGTCCTTCTAGCTGATCTCTCTACAGAGTGAACTGTTTGTAGCTGAACTAACTACAAGGTAACCTTTTCTACCTGATCTTTCTACAGGGTGATTTGTTTGCAGCTGAACTCTCTACAGGTAACTTCTTCTAGCTGATCTCTCTGCAGGATCACTTGTTTCTAGCTGATCTCTCTACAGGGTGAATTGTTTCTAACTGAACTCTCTACAAGGTGACTTCTTCTAGCTGATCTCTCTACATGGTGGTTTCTTTGTAGCTGAACTCTCTACAAGGTAACCTCTTCTAGCTGATCTCTCTACAGGGTGATTTGTTTGTAGCTGAATTTTCTACAGGTTGATTTGTTTGCAGCTGAACTCTCTACATGGTGGTTTCTTTGTAGCTGAACTCTCTAAAAGGTAACTTCTTCTAGATGAACTATGTATAGTTGAACTCCCTACAAGGTAACTTCTTCTAGCTGATCTCTCTACAGGGTGAATTGTTTGTAGCTGAACTCTCTACAGGACGATTTGTTTGTAGCTGATCTCTATACAGGTTACTAGTTTCTAGCTGATCTCTTGAATTCTTTTCAGTGACTGCTCTATTAGGATGACTGCTCTATTAGAGTATTTCGATCTCGCACTTGCTACACCAAGTTGGATTTCGTGTTATAACTCCGTGGCTTTAAGTCTGATTCTTCTACACCATTAAAGAGCCTGTCTAAGATGATTACTCCATCTGTACAGCGAATCTGAAAGCATTACCTCTATCGGTTTTTCTTGTAGGCGTGGAAAGTGGTCGTTTTTTATGGAGTTTGTAAAAGACGGAATAAGGAATAGCGGAATAACGGAATAACTCGCATCACAACGAACGGGCATTTATATGGCTTATGCAATGTTAGGGTGATTGTACTGTTACAGCTGTGAACTCATCCGTCGTAGATATCCTTGCAATGTTAGGGCGATTGCGTGTACTGTTACAGTTGTGAACTACACTGCTTCGTCGCTCATAGCCGTCCTAGCGAAGTGATTAATTACTATACGCTCTTACTACTACTGTATGTAGTTAAGTATCATTGCGCTAGCACAGCTAGAATATACAGTAGTTAGCTATTAGTTTCGTTTTAAGTCTTCGTCCTTCCAGTGGAGGGATGAAACGAAACGGCTGTCACACCCCCTTTTGCTCGCGACATTGGTACCATACTTTACATACAGTAGTAGCTAGTAAGAGCTATAATCAAATGTAATTTTGCACTTCGTAAGCGGGTACTGTATGTTAAGTATAGTACCAACGTCATGAGCAAAGGGGGCGTGACAGTCGTTTCGTTTCATCCCTCCAATGGAAGGATGAAGACTCGAAAACGAAACTAATAGCTAACTACTGTATATTCTAGCTTAGCTACATACAGTAGTAGTAAGAGCGTATAGTAATCATTTCGCTAGGACATCTATGAGTGACGAAGCAGTGTAGTTCACAGCTGTAACAGTACACGCAATCACCCTACATTGTAAGGATATCTACGAGGGATGAGTTCACAGCTGTAACAGTACAATCACCCTAACATTGCATAAGCCATATAAATGCCCGTTCGTTGTGATGCGAGTTATTCCGTTATTCCGCTGTTCCTTATTCCGTCTTTTACAAACTCCCCGTTTTTTATTAGTTAATCTCGATTGCGTAATTGTTACACACTGTTGGTTTTTTCGTTGTATCTTCCTGGTTTTTAACTCGATTTCTTTAAAACCACAAACGGTTTGAGGTTCAATAATTAACCTATTCACCCACCTATTTTCAGCTTCTTCCTATAAGCGGTTTACCCTGTAGGCGTGACAATATATTGGTGTTATTTTTCGTGAATAATCACTAATAACTCTTTGTCTGTTCATCGTATTCCAGCCAAAGTTGGTATCTGTATAATACGTATATGGGAAACCAGAAAACGTGTAACTTTCTTGACTCATAAGGAAAAATTCAACCATGGTGTGGCTCTAAAAGGATATGTTTTCTCCACTGATTTTTTTAGTCTGAATTCATTCAAATAATGTTTTCACTTTATTAAGGTTGACCAAATACTATACGTCTAAAGTACATGGATATTACTTATTTATTGAATGCACTTAAGTGAATGTAAACAGAGGTACAATCCTTATTATAATGGTAGCGCATAACCAGTGCAACGTACACATATTAAATGCCTTGATGCTATATTGAATAAGCTCTAGTTTTTATAATAAAAGTTGAAGAACATCTACCTTCTTCCTCTACTATTGATCATGCAATTTGCAAAGCTTGTTGTGGCAATTATATTATGCAGGTATTTCTTAAATAACAAGCATGGTGTAACACATTACTAATTGCTTTATTTTGGTATTTGTTTTGCAGAATTTATTCCAACAATTACACTGCAACCATCTGGAGTCATGCGAGCGTTGGTTGGTGAAATGCAGGACATTGTTTGTTCAGTAACAACAGCTTTTAGGACAGACACAAGTGAAGTAACTCTAACCTGGGCAGGACCTGATGGGGTTATAATAGAAGACAATAGAGTGTCCATTATTCCAACATTTTCTGATGGTAACACTTATACAACAATACTTCAATTTGACTATTTGATGGAAGGTGATGAAGGGGTGTACACTTGTGATATAAAGATTGGTGAAGATGTTGATTCATTATCTGTGGAACTCCAAAACCTTATTAGTAAGTACTGTACATGATAACAATTAACATTGGTAATAAATTTTTAGCATGTATATTCATTGTTTTCTGGTTACTTCTTGATCATGAAAGAGAGGCATTGAAAGAAATACATGATTAATAAAAACAAATTGTTGGACAGGTACAAAAGTTTATCCACACAAAAACAGCCAAACTGTGAGGAAAAGGTTGCAACCTGGGTAAAAAGTTATGAAATTAAAGATGGTGGCCAAGGTGGCAGTCAAGAAATCGATGCAATGGTTTTAATACTAAAAGATACTAATAATTTTCACAGCCATTATCAAAGTTTATTAAGTCCGAACATCATTACTATTAAAATTCATTAGCATTAACATCAATGCAGCCATTTCTTGGCCACTACGTTTGATTTTACCACTTTTTAGTGAATGCCATACCATTTTTTTGCAGCTTGGCTGTTTTTTTTGTTGTGGATTTCATATTTTGTACTCTATGGCTGGCTTTGGAGTTTGTTACCCAATTTTTTCATATCTAGACACAATGATGGTTATTGAAGACAGAAGCTGTAATCGTGTTGTTTTCATTGACTTGTTCATTATACTACTCTAATAAAGCACACACTTTTTGAGGAAGTAGGCCACATACCCCTCAAAGAAGAAAAATGTAACTTTATTTGCCTGTATCTCACGAATGGCTTCATCGCATCTAATCAAATTTGTTGTGTGGCCTCCAGCCTATCTAGCAAACAGCTATAATACAAAAAATGGTATGCTTTTGGAGTGGAGTTATGCAGGCATAAAATTATGTTTTCTTTCTTCCTTCCAATAAATACACAGTGTGACTTGCCAGCTTTCTTAGCCACACAATGCACTGTCATGTGTCTTATCAATCATGTGCCAATTGTTAATATGTATATTGTTTATCCGTTATTGCAGTTCCAAGTCCTGTGGTCCATCTGAGAGCTGTAACTGATCAGATTTCTGATCAACCGCTTACGCTGGAATGTAATGCAACAACAGTGAGGGGTATCACAAGCAGTGTGGATATATCGATATTATCACTGGATACATTTGAAGATGTAGATCCCATCATAGTTGGTAATTCAGCAGTGTATAGTGCAAATTTCACACTGGAAGAATTGACTCCCTTTGATAATGGCAGACTTATAGTCTGTTTGGTAAACATAAATGGTACCACTTCAAGTGATACATTAATTTTGGATGTCTTAGGTAAGTATAAAATTATAATGTGTATTTGTATGTTTTACTTAGTTTGACTATTTAGGAGGTTTGTATGCAAATTGGCAGCAGTTGTTTATGTGTATCTTCCCACACATTATACGAATAATGTATAAACAACATGCATATAATAAGTACAAGTTGAGCTGAATCCTGAAAAATAGCTAAAATTAAAAGTGGATTTTTTCTCAACAGAGTTAACATTTCAGCCAACCAGTGGTAACAGCAAAGGTGTTAGCAACAGACACGTATGGTTTGGCTCTATTACAAGTTTGGGAAGGGATGTAATGACCACTGTACTTATATGGCTTCCCCATAGGAAATGTATTCTAAAATTTTTGATTGGTCATAAATATTATGTCAGACATTTGAACAAAAAGATTTTGAAATATTTTTAGCAGGTCAAGTAGTACTACAAATGAGCTAAATTTTAAGATCGTGTGTACTGTAATTGTATCCATGAGCTATTAAATGGTTTTGAGGATTCAGCTCAATGTATACATACTATAGTAGGTGTTAATTTTGTTGTACAGTGTAAGAAAAATAGCATACGCTAGTGGCATACATTTTTATGCACTTTTTTGTGAGCAATATTACAATCATAATAATTATTATGTGACTGGGACTTCAAAAATAAGACATGTGGGCACATATATTTTGCCTACCTTTTCAAACTTTATTGGTGTATAACTTTTTATGTCATTATTCTAAACCAATGAAGTTTTCACCAATTATTTAACAATTTGATGGTTTTATATTGCAAGAAACAGAATGGAAATTTGTGATCCCAGTGCCGAGATATAAGCTGGGGTGTAGTCTGTTCCCATATTATCACAGTCCTGGTCACATATGATTACGTGTGATAGTTTCTATAAAAGTTATATTATTGCAATCAATTGTTTTCAGTGATTTGTAATCCAGAAACAGCAACATGTTTATCTGAGGTATGTATGTATATCAATACATGCATGTGTTTAGATCATTGCATAAAATATGATAGCAACAGTTTCCTGGCAATGCTGCCATCACTGACTGCTAAAATTCATTGTGCTTGGTTAACACATGACTGCTAAACAGTACGTACTTCAAAATTGTTCGTGCACATGTACAGTAAATGTGCCAGTGTCAGTTACCCACAATAATTAGAACAATTGGTTACTGCTTCATAATTTATACAGCTAAAATGTTCCACTCATACATTTTAGGGCATTTTTGTTTAGAGTTTACTGTAGACTCCCAGAATAGGCTTTGTGACAGCTCTATGAAAGGACTTTTTTATAAATTTCATGTTATTGTACATCATTTCCTCATGCAAAGCAACTTCAGGGTTAGTATTATAGCACTAGCAAGCTAATATTTTTAGTTGTCAGGTGATTATGGAAGCACACTATAGGAATAAGACAATCATGTACAGCAAAACTCAGAATACTGACAGTATATAATTCCACATTTACTCTGCCTTAATTGCTCTATCTTTACTCCATCTTGGGGCTATGATTTCTAAATTTGAAAAGTAGTAACCCCTTTGTAGGGCTTGTGCCAATTATGCTAGCAAAAGTATCAGCATAATAGGAAAATTTCAAGATTTTAATAAAAATGTGCTAGACATGCACTACAAGTACAGCAAAGAATTAGTACACTACAGCTCATTACTGCATTTCATATCAAGAAAATGTGTAATGTTATTATTTTTATTGCTTTTGACTGATGATTTATACTTCACAGAATGAAATCGATACACTCTAATAGATCAGTCACTTATTCTTATACAGAAGTCAGAAAATACTCTAAAAAAACAGCCAATTTTTGTGCATAATCCTTGATGTTTCAACACTGCTCAAAAGTATCATACCCTGTAGGCTATTTTCAAGGCATAATTGGCTCAAGCCTAATGATAGGACCAGTAATCTGATTCTGCCTCAGTCTAGGCAGTATATAGTTGAAAGAGCAGTCCTAAAACAGAGTATATGGAGTATGATACATGTCGGGATCAATAAGTTTTAGTATGTTAGTTCTGCCATAATTCCAGGATGAATTTCAGTCTTTGAGTAGGTAAATATGCATAGGTGTTGGCAGTATATATAAGAGAACTTTAGATAAACATATGAAGTGTGTCTGGCTACTGCAATAGAGCTCTATTCTGAGAGGCTTCATTAAAGCCTAAATAAAACTGCCATCAAGGGGAATCACCCATAAGTTTTCACAAGTGTACAGTGAGTACTCTTTGCTCCCCTCCTAGAAACAAGTCATCCTGTAGAGCGTTCAGCTACAAACAAAGTACCCTACAGAGA
Source organism: Dysidea avara (assembly GCF_963678975.1). NCBI lineage: Eukaryota > Metazoa > Porifera > Demospongiae > Dictyoceratida > Dysideidae > Dysidea > Dysidea avara. The sequence goes on from NC_089272.1 coordinate 14,768,639, forward strand.
GGACAGATAGAAGTTGCCTTGTAGAAAGTTCAGCTACAAGGAAACCATTATGTAGAGAGTTCAGCTGCACACAAATCGCCCTGTAGAGAGTTCAGCTTCGAACATATATGACACCCTGCAGAGAGTTCAACTAGAAACAAGTCCTCCTGTAGAGAGATAAGCTAGAAGGATCACCTTGTAGAGAGTTCAGCTACAAATAAATCATCCTGCAGAAAGTTCAACTATAGAAACAAGTCAACCTGTAGAGATCAGCTAGAAGATATGTTACCTTTAGAGAGTTCAGCTACAAAGAAACCACCCTATAAAGAGTTGAGCTACAAACCCATAGAGAAATCAGCTACAAACAAATCTTTAGAGAGTTCAGCTACGAACAGATCACTCCAAAGAGTTCAGCTAGAAACAATTCACCCATAGAGAGATCAGCTAGAAACAAGTCACCCTGTAGAGAGGTCAGCTAGAAGAAGTTACTTTGTAAAGAGTTCAGCTATACAAAGAAACCACCATGTAGATAGTTCAGCTGCAAACAAACACCCGGTAGAAACTTCAGTTAGAAACAAGTGACCCTGTAGAGAGATCAGCTAGAAGAAGTTACCTTGAGAGAGTTCAACTACAAAGAAACTACCCTGTAGAGAGTTCAAATACATTTCAATTCACCCAGCAGCAGAGAGATCAGCTGTAAACAAGTTATCCTGTAGGAAACAATTGGCATGTTATAAATATATGTAATTTGTATAATATTACTGATAAAATCAAAAATAGTTAAAGTATTAAAAATCTGCTTTAAATCTTGATTATGATTATAATTAAATCTTTTTCTTCTTCCTGCGGTAAAGAAAAAAATAGGTTTAAAAAGTCCAAAAAGAAGTGATATCTAATCCAAAACAGCCAAGCTGTAAAAAAAGAGTACATCCCCCAAAAAGGCTATGGTGAAAAAAGATGTTAATTCAAGGTGGCGGCCAAGAGATGGCTGTGGTGGTAGGTCAATTACAAAAATTTTAATAACAACAATTCACCTGATTTGTCGTTATTAAATTTTTACCATTAAACTACCATAACATCACAGCTCTTTCTTGGCCGCCACCTTGGATTTTACATATTTTTCACCATAGCCTTTTTGGGGGCTGCACTCTTTTTTTAAAGCTTGGCTGTTCTGGAATAGATTGACTTTACATTGCTTCTTGCAATACAGTTACAGTATAATACATGTATTCAAATCTTTGAAATGTTATGTATGGTTCATTCTCATTCTTTCTAATAGTTTTACCCATTTGGGTTAGACACAAATGATAATACAGTAGAACCAACTGATGATGGTTCCTCGCCACCAGTTAATCTGGAAGAAGACTTCATCTTTTTTGACCGAACTTACAGAAGATTATTTGTAAGTGAATCATGATAATTATAATAGTGATGTTTGTAACTGTGTACTAGCATACAGTGGAGTTTCACATATTTGGTTTGAATCAATATAATTTTTTATTTTGCATAGAAATGCATTAAGAACTACTCTGTCATTAGAAAGCACCAGTACATGTTTCCTTATGACTCATAGCTAATGACCTATTTTAGTATAGTTATATTAAAGCATCACTGTGAGTGTGTGAGTGCTATGAAGAAATAAAATACCAGGTGTGCAGCCAAAATTCTAATAGCACATGAGGCAAGGCTAAGCACTTAGCATCAAGGCTAAACACCAAGTGAGTATAGTATAAGTAAGGCAATGCTTTAAATTATTTATGGCATGTTCTAGTGCATTGAAGTGCCATATACAAATCACCCTAAAATGGAACCTTCGTTGTACACTTACTGTACATGCTTGCACATGTTAATAGTAGTCCAGGTGAATGTTAACAGTCCAGGTGTACATTATTACTAGAGTTCTGTGTTTCTTGTAGGCCTGTTAATTAGTGCAATGATCATAAACCTTAGTATTTTTCTCTGGACTAAGCTGCTGATTACTGAGTTTCAGTATGATGTTAGCCGCACCCATCTATACTGAGGGTTGTTGACAGCAAACCACTGATGCATGTGTTTTATAGTCAGTACAAGTTCACCTGAGCCCCCACCAAAACCAGTAGTATTAATGAGGTCAACATGCGTTTGCTCCCAATGATTTTGTACTGGAACAAGCATGTTTTATATTTCAAATATTTTTGTGCATCTGAATCATCCATACTAAATGTATGGGATATTTTTAAACCTCATAACTCACTTGTATCATTGACAATTATTTGTGCAGCTGGCCCATGTAACAAGAGTTAATTAACAAAAACGAGGGCTTAGGTGAATGTGAACTGACTAGTAGTGTTGAAGATTCATAAAGTACAGTTAGTGGACAACAAAGTGCAGTTTACATTTCAACTGTACTATATTGAAAATAGAGTGCACCTTTTCATTTGATGTCACAAATGTAAAGATTTCAAGTACTGTATTAGACTACAGTATCAAGACACACAGTACTGTGAAGAAGCCGGCGTGCCACACCCTGAGTATATTGACAGGAAGAAAGAAAATGGAAGGAAGAAGGAAGACAGGTTAATAAGCCTCCACGTTGGTGTAAACAAGCACAAACACTTTGGTGTATACAAGTACAAAAAGAAATGATATCTAATCCAAAACAGCCAAAATGTAAAAAAGGGTACGGTTCCTAAAATGCCATGGTGAAAAAATATGTGAAATCCAAGTGGCGGCAAGGAAATGCACTGTGATGGTAGAGTAATGGTACAAATTTTAATCACTACAGCTCAGGTGAATTTGGTGCTGCTTGGTCTTGGCACCAAATACATCTGAATTGTGGTTATTAAAATTTTTAACTACCATTACAGCCATTTCTTGGCCGCCACCTTGGATTTCACATGTTTTTTCACCATAGCCTTTTTGGGAACCACACCTTTTGTACAGTTTGGCTGTTTTGGATTAGATATAATTTCCCTTTACCATACATTACTCTGTTATCCAATTATAAAGCTTGTAGACACACTTATACATACAGTAAGCATTATAGCATATGCCCGTTTCCTATGATCATGTAGTGTACACAATCAGTAGCTACTAGCCAGTGAATGTTTATTATTACTTTATACAGGTCAACAACAATGGGATAATTAGCTTTGGAAATAGTTTTAGTCAGTTTGATCCTAGCAGATTTCCTAGAAATACTACAGAATCATTGATTGCTCCATACTGGGCTGACACAGACATCCAAACAAATGGGAGTGGAACTGTGTTTTTTCGAGAGACCACCAATCTTACTTTTCTTCAAAGAGCTTCAAGAGAAATACAGGATGGGCTGTCAGTGTCATTTACTCCAACTCACTTGTTAATAGCTACATGGGATTCCATTGGTTACTTTGACAGTGGAACTGTTGAGAGTGGAACTGATCGGGTAATTGTACATGCATAATTAATGTGTTTATGTTGCAATTGTGTTACATATAGAGCTGCAAAACTGAAGGCTATTGTACTTGCTTGGAACACTATTGTGTAGTTTTAGTAGCTGTAAATCTTCAATTGTATTTTTAAAAGTTTTAATTTAAAATAATGTAGTGGTACAAACAATAAAAAGTTATGAAACAAACGATGAGAATAATTGTATTACAGCATAGCTCTGTTTGAAAATCCCTACATTGTTATGTTATAACAATCTAATCAAAAACAGCCAAGCTGTAAAAAAAGGTGCGGCCCCCAAAAAGGCCATGGTGAAAAAAGATGTGAAATCCAAGGTGGAGGCCAAGAAATGGCTGTGATGGTAGGTTAATGGTAAAAAATTTAATAATGACAATTCAGGAGAATTTGGTGCCAAGATCAAGCGGCACAAAATTCATCTGAATTGTCGTTATTAAAATTTTTACCATTAACCTTCCATCACAGCCATTTCTTGGCCGCCACCTTGGATTTCACATCTTTTTTCACCATGGCCTTTTTGGGGGCCGCAACTTTTTTTATAGCTTGGCTGTTTTTGATTAGATATCACTTCTTTTTGTATTTGTATACTGCAAAACCGGCCAATGGCTGGCTTTAGGGTTTTTTTCTTTACCACAGGAAGAAGAAAAGAACTTAAGAAGATTTTTAATACTTCAATAATTTTTGATTTTATTAGTGATTATACAAATTATATACATATATTTATTACATGCCCTTTATTCCCCACAGGATATTATTTTGCAGCTGATCTCTCTACTGGGTGACTTGAAATGTAGCTGAACTATCTATAAGGTGACCTCTTCTAGTTGATCTCTCTACAGGGTGATTTGTTTCTAGCTGAACTCTCTATAGGTGATTTGTTTGCAGCTAAACTCTCTACATGGTGGTTTCTTTGTAGCTGAACTCTCTACACGATGGTTTCTTTGCAGCTGAACTCTCTACAAGGTGACTTCTTCTAGCTGATCTCTCTACAGGGTGATTTGTTGTAGTTGAATTCTCTACAGGGTGATTTGTTTGCAGCTAAACTCTCTACATGGTGGTTTCTTTGTAGCTGAACTCTCTACATGATGGTTTCTTTGTAGCTGAACTCTCTACAAGGTGACCTCTTCTAGCTGATCTCTCTACAGGGTGATTTGTTTCTAGCTGAACTCTCTACAGGTTATTTGTTTGCAGCTAAACTCTCTACATGGTGGTTTCGTTGTAGCTGAACTCTCTACACGATGGTTTCTTGGTAGCTGAACTCTCTACAAGGTGACTTCTTCTAGCTGACCTCTCTACAGGGTGATTTGTTTCTAGCTGAACTCTCTATAGGTGATTTGTTTGCAGCTAATCTCTCTACATGGTGGTTTCTTTGTAGCTGAACTCTCTACAAGGTGATTTGTTTGCAGCTGAACTCTCTACATGATGGTTTCTTCGTAGCTGAACTCTCTACAAGGTAACCTCTTCTAGCTGATCTCTCTACAGGGTGATCTTTTTGTAGCTGAACTCTCTACAGGGGGATTTGTTTGCAGCTGAACTCTCTACATGATGGTTTCTTTGTAGCTGAACTCTCTACAAGGTGACCTCTTCTAGCTGATCTCTATACAGGGTGATTTGTTTCTAGCTGTGTGAACTCTCTACAGGCGATATGTTTGCAGCTGAACTGTCTACATGGCGGTTTCTTTGTACCTGAACTCTCTACAAGGTGACTTGTTTCTAGCTGATCCCTCTACAAGGTAACTTCTTCTCTACAGGGTGATTTGTTGTAGTTGAATTCTCTACAGGGTGATTTGTTTGTAGCTGAACTCTCTACAGGATGGATTCTTTGTTACTGAACTTTCTACAAGACAACTTTTTCTAGCTGATCTCTCTACAAGGTGACTTCCTCTAGCTGATCTCTCTATAGGGTGACTTGTATCTAGCTGAACTATCTACAGGATGATCTGTTCATAGTTGAACTCTCTACAGGTTAATTTGTTTGTAGCTGAAACCTCTTGTTTCAAACTGATCTCACTGTAGCATAACTTCTTTGTAGCTGAAATCTCTACAGAGTGATTTTTTTGTAGCTGAACTGTATATAGGGTGATTTGTTTGTACCTGAACTTTCTACAGGGTGATTTGTTTATAGCTGAATGCTCTGCAGGGTGATTTGTTTGTAGTTGATCTCTCTACAGGGTTTCTTTGCAGCTGAGTTCTCTACAGGGTGACTTCTTCTAGCTGAACTCTCTCTTGTTTCTAGTTGATCTCTCTACAGAGTAACTTGTTTGTATAGCTGAACTCTTTACAGAGTAGTATTTTGGTTGCTGAACTCTCTACACGGTGACTTGTTTGTAGCAAAATTCTTTACGGAGTGACTTGGTGGTAGCTGAATTCACTACAGAGTGACTTACTTGTAGCTGAACACTGTATAAACTATAAAGTGACTTGTCTGTAGCTGAACTCTCTTCAGGGTTACTTGTTTGCAGGTGATCTCTATAGGGTAACTTGTTTGTATAGATGAACTCTTTACAGGATAGTTTCTTTGGAGCTGAACTCTCTCCACAGTGACTTGTTTGTAGCTGAATTCTCTAGAGAGTGTAGCCGAACTCTCTACAGGGTGCATGACTTGTTTATAGCTGAACTCTCTTCAGTGTGGCTTGTAATGTTCTGAATCACTACAGTGATATATTTGTAGCTGAACTATCTATAGGGTGACTTGCTTCTTGCTGAACTGTCTATAAGATTAGCTGTTTGCAGCTGAACTCCCTACAGAATATGGTAATAGAATTCTATAATGGAGTAAATAAATTAGCTGAATGCTCTATTAGGGTGACTGTTCTATTAGAGTATCTCGATCTCGCATTTGCTACACGGAGTTGGCTTTCGAATCATAACTCAGTGGTTTGTAATCCGATTCTTCTATACTACTGCAAGGACTTTCAATGAAGATTATTCCAGCTATACACCGATTTTCAACTCATTGCTCTAAGCGGTTTGCCTAGTAGGCGTGAAAACTAATACTTTTTATTCCTAAAAATCGATCGCGTAATTGTGACACAGGTTGGGTTTTATGTCATATCTCCGTGGTCTTTATCTCGATTCCTTTCAAACCACCAAAAGGCACTCCTACGATAGTTACTCCATCTACATAGCAATTTTCAACTCATTCCATGAAGTGATTTACCCTGTAGGCGTGACAACAAATCGATCTTGTTTTACGCGAATAATCGGTCATAACTCCTGAATCATTCACCGGATTTGCACCAAAATTGATGCTAGGATTTGCCTTTGGACTCCCCTTCTGTGTGCCAAATTTCAAGGCGATCGGAGTACGCGTTTGCGTTTTATAGCAATTTTTGCAAGTGTGCGAAAAGACGAAGAAAAAAAAACGAAGAAAAAAAAAACGAAATTTTGGCCACTCTTATCTCGGAAATAGCTTGAGTGATTTCCTTCAAATTTGGAATGTAGACTCCCCTAGCTGGCGGGCAACTCTGCAGCAAATTTGGTTCCAATCGGATGAGGTATCACCGAGATACAAATGTGTGAAAATGATGTTTTCTTTCTTCCTGTCAATATACTCACGGTGTGGCGCGCCGGCTTCTTGGGCTGCACGACACACTATCGTGTGTCTTGATATTACCATTTTGTTCAACTCCAAAATAGGGATTTTCCCACTGAATTGTGTCATTCATCTCTTGTTTCACTACTTTTTATCATTTGTATGCCTACCTCATTGTAAACTATTAATCTTTAAATGTCTGGTTTTTGTTAGAGCATACAGCTATAAATGTGTAACTATATTCTTTTAGGGTGACCGATGTATTAGAGCATCTTGAGTCAGCCTTTCACCTACAAGGGTACATGTGACTGTTTTATATTTTCACTGTACTAGCATCAAGACACACGGTAGTGTGTTGTGCGGCCCAAGAATCCGGCGCGCCACACCGTGAGTATATTTACAGGAAGAAGTAAACGCGATTTTCATACCTTTGTAGCTCCGTGATTCTTAATCCGATTAAAACCAAAGTTGCTGCAGAAATGCCGGCTAGGTAGGAGATTCCAAATTTGAAGAAAATCACTCCAGCCATTTCCGAGATACGAGCGGCCAAAGTTTGGTTTTTTTTTTCTTCTACTTCTTTTCGCACACTTTGCAAAATTCGCCGAATGCGTGCTCCAATCAGACTGCAATTTGGCACACTTAAAGGGCTCATTAAGGCGAATCTCAGTACCAGGTTTGGTAGGAATCCAATGAACATTCACGGAGTTATGACCGCTTATTTGCGTAAAATAAGGTCGAAGGTCTGTCACGCCCACAGGTTAAACCGCTTGAAGGAATGAGCTGAAAATTGCTATGTAGATGGAGTAACTATCGTAGGAGTGCCTTTTTCTGGTTTGAAAGCAATCCAGTTAAAGGCCATCGAGATATGACACAAAACCCAACCTGTGTCACAATTACGCGATCGATTTTTATGAATAAAAAAACTATTAGTTTTCACGCCTACCAGGCAAACCACTTAGAACAGTGAGCTGAAAATCGGTGTGTAGCTGGAATAATTATCATAGAAAGTCCTTGCAGTAGTACAGAAGAATCGGATTACAAACTACTAAGTTCTGATTCTAAAGCCAACTACATGTAGCATATGAAAGATCGAGATACTCTAATAGAACAGTCACAATAATAGAGCATTCAGCTACGTTTATAATTCACTCCATTATAGAATTATATTGCATTGCAAGTTATTCTGTACGGAGTTCAGCTACAAACAATTAATCTTATAGACAATTCAGCTGCAAGCAAGTCACCCTGTAGAAAGGTCAGCTACAAATATGTTGCTGTAGAGATTCAGAACATTATAAGTCACACTGAAGAGAATTCAGCTATAAATAAGTCACCTTGTAGAGACAACAAGTCACCCTGTAGAGAATTCAGCTACAAACAAGACACTGCATAAAGGGTTCGGCTACAAAAAAGCTACCCAGTAGAGAGTTCATCTAGATCAGCTACAAATAAGTTACTTTATGCACTGTTCAGCTACAAGTAAGTCACTCTGTAGAGAGTTCAGCTACAAACAAGTCACTCTGTAGTACAAACAAGTCACCGTGTAGCTGGAGACTTTAGCAACCAATCAAAAAACCACCCTGTAAAGAGTTCAGCTATACAAACATGTCATAACTCTATAGAGAAAGTTATAACTCTATACACTGTTAAAACGAGGTGTTACAGGTACACCCATCGTAAAGGTGTTCATGTACACCCATGGTATTTACAACACCCTAGGGGAGTATTGTAGCACTTGGGGTGTTGTTGAACACCACAAATGACATTTTACTCCCCAATAATAGCTAAGCCACTGTAAGGGTGTTTGCCTACACCTAGGTATATTGAAACCCACAATTGGATGCTTCTATTGAAAATTAGGTTATAAGTACAGTTTGCTAACTTCTATAAGAGTGACTTGGAAACAACTATGTGGTAAGTATAAGGTGTTGCAAATATATTATTGTGTACTGCTAATGTGCTTTGTTGTTGGTAGTCATTGAGTATAAATTGAAATCAACATGAAGGTTACTGGAATGCTATAGCAAGCCTACATTTCTTTTCAACAAAATGTCACCATGGAGAGCACTAGAACACCTTTATAGCTATTCCTAGAACACCCTTAGGGAGTGTTGCAATGCCCTTGTAACACCTTTTAGGTGCTCCTAGAGCACACCTGGGGAATACTACAACTCCCTTCAAAGGAGTTTAATTTAAACAGCAGTTAGAACTCCCCCAAAGGTGATTGGATTACACCCTATTTTTAACAGTGTAGAGAGATCAGCTAATTATACAGTAGAGAGATCAGCTACAAGACATCACCTTATAGAGAGTTTAGTTACAAAGAAACCACCCTGTAGAGAGTTCAGCTGCAAACATATTACCCTGTAGAGAGTACAGCTATGAACAGATCGCCCTGTAGAGAGTTCAGCTAGAAAAAGTCATGCTGTAGAGAGATCAGCTAGAAGGATCACCTTGTAGAGAGTTCAACTACAAACAAATCACCTTGCAGATAGTTCAGCTACAAACAAGTCACCCTATAGAGAGATCAGCTAGAAGAAGTTACCTTGTACAGAGCTCAGCTACAAAGAAACCATCATATAAAGAGTTCAGCTGCAAACAAATCACCCTGTAGAAAGTTCAGCTATGAAAAGATCAACCTGTAGAGAGATCAGCTAGAAGAAATCACCTTGTAGAGAGTTCAGCTACAAAGAAATCACCATGTGGAGAGTTCAGCTCGAAACAAATCATCTGTAGAGAGTTCAGCCAGAAACAAGTTCACCCTGTAGAGAGATCAGCTAGAAACAAGTCACCCTGCAGCTACAAAGAAACCATCCTGTAGAGGGTTCAATTACAAACAGATAACCCTATAGAGAGTTCAGCTACTGTAGAAACAAGTCACCATGTAGAGAGATCAGCTAGAAACAAGTCATCCAGAGATCAGCTAGAAACAAGTCACTCTGTAGAGAGATCAGCTAGAAACAAGTCACCCTGTAGAGAGATCAGCTAGAAACAAGTCACCAGTAGAGAGATCAGCTACAAAGAAACCATCCTATAGAGAGTTCAATTGCAAACAGAAAACCCTATAGAGAGTTCAGCTAGAAACAAGTCATCCAGAGATCAGCTAGAAACAAGTCACCCTGTAGAGAGATCAGCTACAAAGAAACCATCCAGTAGAGAGTTCAATTGCAAACAGAAAACCCTTTAGAAAGTTCAGCTAGAAACAAGTCATCATGTAGAGAGATCAGCTAGAAACTAGTCACCCTGTAGAGAGATCAGCTACAAAGAAACCATCCTGTAGAGAGTTCAGCTACAATCAAGTTACACTATAAAGAGATCAGCTAGAAACAAATCATCTTGTAGGGAGTAAAGTTGCAAACAAATCACCCTGTAGAGAATTCAGCCACCCTATAGAGAGTTCAGCTTGAACAAGTCACCTTGCAGAGAGTTCAACTACAAAGAAATCACCATGTAGAGAGTTCATCTGCAAACAAATCACCCTGTAGAGAGTTCAGCTAGAAACAAATCACCCTGCAGCTACAAACAATAAGAGTTTCAGCTACAGTTCAGTTATTTAAGAAGTCACCTTATTAACTACAATATGTGATAATCTTCATTTAATGTTAAATATACAAATATTTCATCAGACAAAAGCTATACACACAATTACTTCCTTTCTTCCACAATTCCTTACAAGTTCAATGGAAGTAGCATCAAAGCCATATGGCAAGCTTTGTGACTTGCAATACAAAAAGAAGTGATATCTAAACCAAAACAGCCAAGCTGTAAAAAAAGAGTGCGGCCCCCAAGGTGAAAAAAGATGTGAAATCCATGGTGGTGGCCAAGAAATGGCTGTGATGGTAGGTTAAGGGCAACAATTTTAATTGCGACAATTCAGATGAATTTGGTGCCAAATCCTAGTGGAGGAGGCAACACAAATTCACTTGAATTGTCGTAATTAAAATTTTTGCCATTAACCTACCATCACAGCCATTTCTTGGCCGCCACCTTGGATTTCACATCTTTTTTCACCTTGGGGGCCGCACTCTTTTTTTACAGCTTGGCTGTTTTAGTTTAGATCAAGACACACGGTAGTGTGTCGTGCGGCCCAAGAAGCCGGCGCGCAACCCCGTGAGTATATTGACAGGAAGAAAGAAAACGCAATTTTCGCACCTCCGTAGCTCTGTGCTGCCTTGATGAAACAAGACAAATTTTGCTGTGTACATTCCCTCCAACTTCAGTACTCCACATTCCAAATTTGAGCGAAATCGCTTTAGGCATTCCTGAGATATGCGACTTCAAAAATTGGCTTAGTTTCTTGGTTTTTTTTTTTTCTTCTTATTTTTCTTCCTCTTTTCGCACACTTACACAAACTGCTATAAAACGCGAACGCGTTATCCGATTGCCTTGAAATTTGGCACACAGAAGGGGGGTATAAAGGCGCATCTCTGTACCAACTTTGGCTGGAATACCATAAACAGGCAAAGAGTTATGAGCGATTATGCACGAAAAATAACACCAATATGTTGTCACGCCTACAGGGTAAACCGCGTATGGGAAGAAGCTGAAAATCGGTGGGTGAATAGGTTAACTATTGAACCTCAAACCTTTTGTAGTTTGAAAGAAATCGAGCTAAAAACCAGGAAGATACAGCGTAAAAACCAACAGTGTGTAACAATTACGCAATCGAGATTAGCTAATTTTTATTATTATTATTATTATTATTATTATGCTTGCCACGCCTACCAGATAAACAACTTGGGGTAATGCTTTGAAAATCGCTGTACAGATGGAGTTATCATCTTAGAAAGGCTCTTCAATGGTGTAGAAAAATCAGACTTAAAGCCACGGAGTTATAACACGAAATCCAACTTGGTGTAGCAAGTGCGAGATCGAGATACTCTAATAGAGCAGTCATCCTAATAGAGCAGTCACCCTGAACAGAATTCAAGAGATCAGTTAGAAATAAGTAACCTGTATAGAGATCAGCTACAAACAAATCACCCTGTAGAGAGTTCAGCTACAAACAATTCACCCTGTTCAGACATCAGTTAGAAGAAGTTTTCTTGTAGAGAGTTCAGTTACAAACAAATCACCCTGTTGAAAGATCAGCTAGAAGATGTCACCTTATAGATAGTTCAGTTACAAAGAAACCACCATGTAGAGAATTCAGCTACAAACTAGTGACCCTGTAGATACATCAGCTAGAAGAAGTTACCTTGTAGAGAGTTCAGCTACAAAGAAACCATTCTGTAAAGAGCTCAGCTGCAAACAAATCACCTATACAGAATTCAGCTACAAACACATCACCCTGTAGAGAGATCAGCTAGAAGAAGTTACCTTGTAGATCGTTCAGCTACAAACAATTCACTCTGTAGAGAGAGCAATTAGAAGAAGTCACCTTGTAGAGTGTTCAGTTACAAAGAAACCACCATGGAGATTTCTGTAATCAATATAATATTATGTGACCGGATTTGCGAAAAGGGGTCTTCCACACACATCCAATTCCGTAACCGTTGGAGACCATAACTCAGTGTTCAAGTAACATATTAACCTGAAAATTTCACCACGTATTCAGCTATAGTGGTGCTCACCACTGTCCAAATTTCAAAGCAATAGCTCTTTCCAATCTGAAGTTATCAATTGTCAAAGTTGGCAAATTGGATGTGTGTGGAAGACCCCTTTTCGCAAATCCGGTCACATATGTATTATACAGTATATATAATTTGTACATTTACGGATAAAATATTTAAAGTACATCTACTTCATCTTTTCTTCTTCCTGTAGTAAAGAAAAAAACATAGGTTAAAAAAGTCCCAAAGCTGGCCATAGGCCGGCTTTGGGGTATACAAATACAAAAAGAAATGAAATCTAATCCAAAACAGCCAAGCTGTAAAAAAAGTGTGCGGCCCTCAGAAAGGCTATGGTGAAAAAAGATGTGAAATCCAAGATGGCGGCCAAGAAATGGCTGTGATGGTAGGTTAATGGTAAAAATTTTAATAATGACAATTTAGGTAAATTTTGTGAAGCGGCACAAAAATTCACCTGAATTGTCATTATTAAAATCTTTACCATTAACCTACCATCACAGCCATTTCTTGGCCGCCACCTTGGATTTCACATATTTTTTCACCATAGCCTTTCTGAGGGCCGCACACTTTTTTTACAGCTTGGCTGTTTTGGATTAGATTATAATTACAGCTAGACTAATAATAGGGGTGTGTGGTCATCGTGACCAAGTACTGTAAATAGATTGTTAAGAGATATGGTCTCACGCTCAATCGTTATTAATCCATTAATGGATGTGATCTCAAACCAATTGTGAAGTCACAGGTATCTGCCCAATGTATACAGTTTAATAATTAATTTTGCAGTGTCTAAGTACGCTGCTCAAGAAAAATTTTGATATGGAAAGTTAACACCTCAATTATGGTTTCATTGCATAAAGAAAACAATGACCAATTTGACTGAAGATAAAAGTAAAGACAAGGCACAGAGGACACACACTCATCAGATCACCAAAAGGTACATGCCACTAAGAGTTTATTATTGTGGTGTAAAATGTTGGTCATGCGCTGGTTTGTTTGGACTCCACACTTGCCGGAAACTGTGGTCAGGCAGGAAGGCAGGCTGGCAGACAAACTTCAAGTTTTGGTGATTCTATATGAGCTAACAGTATTCTTGTTTTTAATGCTGTAGTTGATGTTAGACAGACTAATATGATTCCATAGAGGTGATTTTCGTCACGTAAGGTGTCTTTAGAATAGTTTTAAAGGCAGAATTTTTAATGGTACATGTCACTTTTGGGGCAATCCCTACTTAAACATTACTACCGTACTGTTTGATTAGGCTTAAGCCAATTTATGCTTTAAAATAGTTTGCTATCAGGTGCATATATTTAATGGACTAGGTTACTGGTCTGGACTATTGGTCTCAAGTAGTTCAGCCACTTCAAATCTGTTATAAATCAACACCATCCACCATAACACATAAAGCATGCTTACTATTGACAGTAAAATCACATAAGAGTTCACTGAATAGCACACATTGACATAAAATTCAGTCAGTTTTGCAATCATACTTTTAACATAAACAGTGATATTGCATTGCAGTAGTCTGCATAATCACTTGATTTGGCAACCTTGCTAGCAAATTGCAACAATTATACAGTGTTAACAGTTAGCCAGAGAAACATTTCCCATACACACACACTATCTAGCAAGCATGTAAGGATGCTTATATTTGTGTACATTAATATTATATTAGTGTAAATTAGAAGAGAGTGTGAACTCTAATTGAGTAACAGATCACTAAAACTAGACCACAGTTAACTGTATGTGCCTCTAATAAACAAGATAATACATTGAGAAACTTAATCATGTGAACTAGAAGGCAATGGTCATACAAAAACAGGTGTTTGAAAAAAATTTGTATGAGTCCTATAATCCAGCTCAGTAATACACTCAGAAATCCGTTATTAGCCTTTTGAGCAAAGCTCAAAAATCAAGCATAATTATTATGTTCAAAAGTATTGTGCTCAAGAGCAGCCGACTGCTTTATAACAGCATGTTAGTAATCAGCTGCTTCATTAGGGTGACAGTTTTATTACAATATTTTGATTTTTGAATTAACCTCAGCGAAGTGTGAATAGTCAACAAAGAAACAGCAAAATAATACACATTAATATGAAATCAGTAATAATCTAAGTGTGACTATATTTAGCCGTATTTTGGCATGCACATTGCAGTTACGAGTACAGTGTCTACTATCTAAAACAGCATTAAATAATTTTGTAGCATCTAAATATGGAAGTGTCAATGCATAAAATTAATGCTTTGATATGGTTTTGTTCTGATGACCAGCTTGAGGAAAGGTAGGGCACAGAAGACAGACAGTCATCAAAACCCCAAAAGGCACATGCCACTGGTGAGCTTGTTATTGTGGTGTAATGTAGTGGTCATACAGTTTAGCCTCCAGTTGCGACTGTGGTCAGTCTGGCTAGAAAGTAGCAGGCAGGCAAACTATATAAAAGGTTTAGATAATTTCCTTTTTTAAACTCAGTATTCATTCTTCCGTACAGTGTTTTGTTGTTTTTAAAAGAGACTTTTCCATATAGGTGCTTTTCATCATGTAAGATGTTTCTACGTAGGTTTTCATGGGGATGCATCATTTAAGGGAGGATCCTTATTGTACAGGGTAAAATATTACCGTACTGTGTGATATGCATGTTGGTCTATGACAAACAAGTATAAGAGGGAGACCAATACTTACTATACATTCATATAGTACATTGGTGTACACAACATACAATATGTTATAATTAAAGCACTGCTGCATGGGTGTACACAAAATACAGCACAAGGGAATGTGTTGAGAGGCTAATACAGCACAGGGTGATGCTGAGTGCTGTATTTTCCTTGAGACATCCCTGAACGCTGTATTTTTTGTACCCGAAATCATAGGCGGTGCTTTAAGTGTTTTATTTTACTTCCTAGTCATCTTGCTCAGAGCGATTTTCTTGGGTACCTGATCACTTCAATTATTGGTGATCAGACTATCAGCAAGTTGTCATAATAATCTATTTGTAGTCGTAGAATGAACTGATACGATTAGTTTGGCTAGTTTTAGCATTTGTCAGTGTCACGAACATGATCTATTGTGCCGTCAGACTGTTCATGTAATCTATTTCTAGTTATAAAACCAACTTGTAGGATTAGTCTAGCTAGTTTTAGTGATTTACAGTGTCATACACGTGATTGAACATGCTGTCTGAGTGAGGTTGTTTTCATAACTCTCCTTACATAACTGCGCAGCATAACTGTACTGTATTTGTCCAAACATATTGTATTTACCCAGCTATCTGCATATCTATACTGTATTTTCCAAATTAGCCACATAACTGTGCTGTATTACTCATAGAGTACAGTTATGCAGTTAATTGGTACAATATAGAAAATACAGCATGTAACAGCACTTTGATCCTCCCACACAAAGTGTGATTAACCATTTTTGGTACATGATTGTGCCAGTGAATTTATATCTAAATTCTGTGCTTATTTGCATGTAGAGGAATACATTTCAATGTGTGCTTGCTACTGATGGACTATGGTCTTTTATAATATTCCTGTATGCTGATGGACTAATACAATGGACTACTGGTGATGCCTCTGGTGGAACAAATGGACTTGGTGGGAATGCAGCAACTGCTGGATATGATGCTGGTGATGGAGAGAACTTCTTCACCATCTCGGGATCGGGGACTTCAGAGATCATTGGTATTACAAGGACCAGCAATGTGGGTAATCTCGGAATGTGGATATTTGGTACTACTCGACAAGGTGTGTAATGGTCCATCTACTGCCCTGCATACTGTATATGTGCATAATATGAAAATACCATGTATACACTTTCACTCAATACCAATAATAAGTAATAAAGTTATGGTGAATTACTCCTGAAATAAGAATCATTCATCAGAAGCATGAAGAGTGATAGAGCACAATTATGGAACAACTAACAAATGTTATCAAGACTCATGGTAGTGAGGTGCACGGCCAAGAAACTACGGAGCACGAGCCCAACTAAAAGACGTAGCCACTACTGTGAGTTATTTATGTGTAGGGTCAGTTTTGCAATATTAGCCCTGGATTATGCAACATCTCTCAATGGATTTGTATTGCGTTACGTAATTAAAAAATCTTTAATCGTTTTCGTTTTCTTGCGGCCTTGCTAAAATAAAAAAATATAGCCATATTTAGACATATTTCAATTTATTTCTCTACCTTGTATTACACGTATCATCACGTTATACCAGTCATCTTACCTGTGTTTGTACCGGCCATCTAGGCCTGACATTATCTAGTTCTGGTTGGTCCTACGCGTATTTTCTCCATTCAAACCTGTAATCCCTACAATAACTATTAAAGACACGATGTGGACACAAGCCCTAATGTCTGACAAACAAGTTGCGAAAGCGTGCAGACCCGTAAATTCCCTAGGGAAGGAGTTTTGAGCAGAAATCTTTTAGAATCCATTTAATGCCACACCCCATGTGAGCATTTATAATCGGCAGATGTCTTATAAACAAGGTGTGAAAGCGTGAAGAATGTACAGAAACTATAAATCAGTAGTCAATACTCCATTTAGTGCCATGCACCACTTATGATACAAGAAATATTTTGTAAGTTGTGTGGAATGACCACTGAAAACTCATGTACAGTCACAAACCACGAACCACATTCCACACAAAACTTTGTTGCCCTACATTAGTTTACGTACATAATGAAAGCCACTACACTCCACCTTAAACTGATGATGCAAAGGGCAGATCCAGGGGGGGGGCTTTGGGGGCTGAAGCCCCCCCTTCATATTTAGGCTTTACTTGATAAATATGCTGAGTATTATAATGAAATTTTGTCATAGCATAATTATATGATCACTAATAATACAAATACTCATAAAACCACCTTATAAACATCTTTCCAAGGTATTATCAGTGGATTTATGCTAAAGTTTATGCAACAAGGACCCGGATCAGCATTGGAGATGTACAAGATCGAGATACTCTAATAGAGCAGTCAGCTAACTACTCTAATAGAACATTCACTGAAAACATGTAGTTGGTTCTGTTATGGAATTTTTCCAAATCTGCCTGCACCTATACATACAATGAAGTGCATTGGTCTGTTTAAAGGGCTTCATTCATCTACTTGTGTAGTTAATATGTATGGCAATACTTAATTCAGGTACACAATTTCCATTGAAAATGCTCTCAGATTCAATCTTGTATTGTTCAAATTTCAAAAATTTCCTCTTTCAACATTATTATTGTAACATGCACCTGTTCAGTGTTGTGCAATTGTAGAGGGGTGCATCATGTACTTGGTTGTCTGTGCCTACCCAAACTTTTCTATTAACAACATGCTTCAAAGAGCCATACCAATAATCTAAAGGCAGTATATAAAATATCTACAGGCAGAAAATATTATGAATTTTATGTGGAAATGTCTCCAAATTGCAGTAATTTAGCATCTATATTTAAAAAAATTCCTGGGGGGGTCATGCCCCCAGACCCCCCTAGTTCCAGCACGCTTCGCATGCTGGGAAGTGTGCTTCGCACACCTCTACCCAAGAGATTAGTACCTTCAGTTAGCCCCCCCCCCCCCCCCCCCCCTTTTATAAATCCTAGATCCGCCCCTGGGTGCTTTGTGGAAGTATGAAACTGCGGTGGAAGTGTTAACTGCCGTGACAGAACAAATGAGACAATTCTAATTGTGGATAAGATGGCTGCAAAATTCATGAAAATTTCTCGCGGTACAGTAAACATATAACAATGCTATTACAACACATAACAAAAATTTAATAAACATCAGTTTAACACCAAGTGATTATTTCTTGGGTATCTGCATGATGACACAACATTAAGTGAGCCCTTTAAAAGAACAAGCAGGCACTGAATTAACATTTAAAAAATTATATTTAAGACTATAAGTGAATCTGGTGTACCAGTGGCAGATACAGGAGGGTTGCAATGGTTTCAGCTGAATCCCCTCTGGAAATAGCATGCCCAAAATTTATTGACGAGTCATCGTATGGGTGTAAAATGAAAAACTTCATACTTTAGCCTTTGAAATCACAATTACGACATTCTACAGCAGGTTGTGACCTTTTTTTTTTTTACGTCTTTGACCTATAGCTAGGCTGAAGTTAAGTGCAATCTGAAATCCCCTCTGAAATTTCTAGATCCTCCACTGTGTACCAGAGGTAATGTAAATGTGTCTTGGTGCCTAAGTACATATACATGAACACAAGGAGACCTGTCAAACAACAAGTGGCCACCAAACAGAATGAACAACATGGTAAATATAATTTAATACAATACAACAACAGGAAATTCAGGATTGCAATTGTACCAATTCCCACTTTGAAGCTAAGTGAATACCTGACAATATTTTTTAACCCATTTTACAACCAATACCTGATCTTAAATAACATTAAGTTACACTAGTGCATAAAAGTACAACTTATAAAGCAATTGCTGTGAGCTTGTGCACACACATGAAGTCAAAGCTGCTAAACTGGCCAATTATCACTAGGGCTCGCATGGGTTTGTGGTCACCACCAAACACAACTTGCTTGGTAATCTGACAACACAACAGACCAATCATATGAAATTCACAATACTAATAAAGGTCCTATCTGGTCCAGAGTTACAACCACATCCACTGTTAGTGGGTGAATCACTATGACTAGATTTCCAGTAAAAACAGATAGGTGAGCATTAAATGCAATACACTTAAATTTATCACTTTTTACACAAAATAAACATTTGGGGATTTTATTCATTTAAACAGTTGACATTGTTACACAGAGACCTGAATAGATAGGCATATCAAGAAGTTTGCAGACATTTGCTATACTTTTGTTCATGGCAAAAATGCCAGTTGGAACAGCATGTCCAATACATTTCAATTGAAAAATCATTAAAAATTAAATTAATTATCGTGTACCACCTACCTCAAGTCTGTTTAATAACTTTCTGAATTTGATACATGTAGAGCAACTCTCTGCGAGTACAATGATGCCTCCAATTCACGGAAATATTGGCTTGTCAAAATGGCCTAAACGGACCGGGTGTAACAAATTTTGGGGTCATGCAATGAAAGGTGTAATAACCCACGACACATGATAGATACCTCAGATTCCGAACCAGATTTGGAAATAGTAGTGATTAGTGATTAAAATGAGCTATAGCAGAAGGAAATTAGGAAATTTAAGCTCGTCATTAACAATCTTACCAGTACTTCTTTCAAACTGCCTTATGGAATGGGCGTTGGGCTGCCCGCATGCCACCCAACCGCCCCCGAGCAATTATACATTATCAGCCATCCCCATGCCAACCTTAAGGCGGTTGTACTAGTTGACATGCACTAAATATCACAAACTAGGTACGACAAGCTACACACATACATGATTATTAATCACAATGGTATCAATACACAAGAAAGGCTCACCTTACCAGCAAACTATGTACGATTACCTCCATTACTACACAAAGAGAGAAAGAAGGATGGCGGCCTGTCCCTTTTCCACCCATCCGCCCCAGAGCTATGCGTACAATACAGACAGGCCGTCATCCAATCCTCCCTTTTAAATGTACCTGTAATATTGAATCATGCACATGCGACAATTCACTCTAGTCAAGCCTACCAAGTAGCTAAACAAAGAAGCCAGTTTAGTGGTCTAATTTGGGTGATAACTGGGCAACTGAGGGGGTCACGGGATGGCAGGTCAGCAGGTACCGAGCTGCAGTTGAAGCACATGCATTCACATGTAGAAGCAACAAACCAAACTTGTCTTGAATAACATTAACTGCGGCAATGGTGAAAGTTATGCAGCAGCATGCGTCAGCGCTCTCCAGTATGAGCAGCCATGAACATTTATGTAACAGTTAGCAATAGCTATCATGCAATAACAGCCACGACACTCATGCAGCAGCACCTCAATTCAAAGCAGCAAGTAACATGCACACGGTGGCATTCTTAGAGCAGCAGATAACAAGCACGCAGCGGTACTCTTGGTACAGCCGGCAAATAGCAGGCACGCAGCTGCACTCTCGGTACAGCAAACAGCATGCACGCAGCAGCACTCTCAGTACAGCAAACAACATGCACGCAGCAGCATTTTCGGTGCAATCATAACATGTACGCAGCAGCACACTCTGTACAATAATAGCATGTACGCACCAGCACTAATAACATGCATGCAGCAGCACTCTCAGTGTAGTGGGCAGCATACACCATCCATCCACAATAAATATTCATGTGGTGATACTTAGCATGCTTCGAGTTCTAACAGGCATGCAAGTTAAACTGCTGATACGCAATAAGCAACGGGTAAAAGTTGTTGTTGAAGTCAAGTACACAAAGCTGTGATCATTACACACGCAAACAGTTCAAGGCTATTTGGTTAAAACTTGCCCAAATTTTCTTTTCCCAAATTAGTTTCAGTTTCCTATAAATTTACTTCCCCCAGTTTCCTGAGTATTCATCCTCTACATGCAGCGCCAAGGTTATATTTTATATTACTTCATTTATTTATTTATTTTTAATTTTAACATTGGATAAGCAGTGGTTAACAGAATGTACATTTATGTTAACAAATACTAGCATATGGTGTGTCAGTTTAGCTGGTTAATGTGTCAATGCATACAATCTGGGTCCCATTCTGGTTGGTTGGATGCGTCCGTATGAGCTAATAATTGGTGAATAGCTGGAGTTCTTGATGGTTGGCAGTGAATATAAGAATAAGTGAGCGTTGCTTGACCAGCGTCCAAGGCTTTTAATCATCCATGCTGGAAGACCGGCAGCTGCTGCGGTGATAGCAGCACCTATTCTAAAGCTATGTGATGCATAGTCCATGTAATTAAGACCAGCCTGTGAAAGGAGCTGTCCAATTACTCTAGTGACTGCTGGACGGGACAATGGAGTAAACCTGCCGGCGTGATATTGAAAGGCATTAGGTGGTGTGCTGGTGACAGAATCCTTATAGCGTTTGAGTGCCTTAAGTGGGCAGGTAGATGAAGTGGTTTTAAAAATGTGTACAGTGTGGCCTCGTCTGAATGGATCGGTCTTTGATTGGTGTAGAGTAATTGACATTTGTTCTTCATCATAAGTTACATCATCCCAGCGGAGGTTAACATATTCACTTGCTCTGAAGAAGCCATAAAAGGCTATAGTGAATGCTGGCCACAGCATAAGCTTTTCTTGAAATGTGTAAGAGGACTGGCGGAGCTGCTCCTTTAAAGTGCGTAGGATTTTGAGGGTAATTAGTAATCTGTTCCACTGGTTATCGCCCTGATGACAACGAATGCCTCTACAGACTAGTTGCAATATGGTCAAGGCGAATAGCTGCCAAGTACACTTTAATGGTCTTATAAGAGATGTGGCAAGCGTCATGTACACAGAAGTATTGTAGCGTTAGAGAAGATGCTGGGTGGGTCTGGAGATTGTACTGGTCGCAAAAGGCGTGGAACTTTGTGAGGCCTGCACTGTACGTACGGCGTGTTGATTGGGCAACTCCATGATACCGGCATTGCAGGAGGCTTGCATGAAGGTCTGTGTCGGCCATGCAGGGGTGCTGTCCGGCCTCAGGTTGGCTGTTGGAGCTAGTTTCCAGAACCGGTCCATCTGAAAACGAGATAATGCATCTGCGATATGATTACAAACACCGGAGACATGCACTACACATACATTCAATTGGTGGTGCACTGCACAAGTCTTACTAAGGCCATAGTGTATGTAGCACGAGTTGACCCCTTGTCCCAGATGTCCACAACTGATTTGTTGTCGCAGTGAAATAGGATATTACGACGTGACCAGAATGAGTTCCATGCATGTACAGCAGATACTATGGCAAACAGTTCCTTCCAGGTGATATCCATCTTTTGCTGGGCAGGCGTCCAACAAGCTTGCAGCCATCTGCCCGACCAGTATGCCCCCCAGCCACGTGATCCTGAGGCGTCTGTATAGAGGTACAGTGTTGGTGATGGTGTCCATTCATTTTTCAGGATGAGGCATTTCCCTGACCATTTGGGTAAGTAGTTAATCCACCATTGGATATCCAGTTGTGCTTCAGTGGTTAAAGGGATGTGATGATTAAGTTTTTTCACTGTAGTGCTCAGGTCGATCATTTTACGGAGAAACATTCTACCCGCAGGGAGAACTTTGCAGCAAAATGATAGTTTACCGATGACTGAAAGCAGCTCCTTTTTAGTGCAGCTATCTTTATGGGTCATCCAATGAAGTTCATGAAGGAGATCTATTTTCTTTTCAGGTGTTATGCTAGCTTCCATAGTAACTGTGTCTAACTGAATTCCTAAAAATGTTAAGGTGGTGGAAGGGCCTTCCACTTTTGACATCTTAATGGGTGCATTGATCTTGTCACACAATGCAATCATAGCTTGCAGGTTCTGCTCACACACTGGAGAGTCGACGGGGCCGGCAGTAAAAAATCGTCAAGGTAGTGAAGTAAATGTTGAACTCCATATGTGTGCTGTAAAATCCAATGAATAGAAGTTGATAGTTCATTGAAGATGTGAGGGGCTGACCTAAGTCCAAAAGGTAAACATGTGTCTACATAGAATTGGTAACGCCAGCAGATTCCCAAAAGGTTCCATTCTTTGGGTCTGACTGGGATGAGACGGAATGCATTTTTTTAAGTCTATCTTACTCATGAGAGCTCCAGGTCCTAACGTGTTGATAATTCTATATGCGTCGTCTATGGTGCAGTAAGATAAGGAATATAACGATGGGTCGATGAAATCATTAATACTAAAAATTTGCGGTGCCAATAAGTGATAAATAATTCGCCACCCTCCATCATGTTTAGGCACAAGGCCTAAGCCAGAAGTGCGAAAGTTCGGGAGGGGTGGGTGTTGGAAAGGTCCAAGAATACGTCCTGCTTTACACTCCTCAGTGACGGTGGTGTCAATTACTTTAGGCTGCTGAGATGCAGATTGTAGATTGGTAGCAAAGTAGGTAAATTTAGGTCCTTCGTAGCCGATTTTACAGCCATGTCGTAGATTATTGATAAGTCGCCTGACAAAGGCTTTGTTAGGATGGTTGCTTAATTCACGTTCAAGAACGAACGGTCATAAGGGAGTCCACGGTAGTGGCTTATTGACACCTGGGCTGCCTACAGGAGAGGCAGCTCCTGACCGGGTAGTCACCTCCACAGTAGTCACATTTATGGAGGTAATTGCAGTATGGGCGGTGGCAGACTGCATTGTTGTAGTCGTGGCAAATTGGTGACTGCAGCTGGGTCCTTCTCGGGTGAGATGAGTGCCCTGGGGCTCGCCGCCTAGTTCCTGGTCCAGTATCTGAAGTTCCCGCATTTGAAATTCCTATGCTTGAAGATGACGGATGAAAAGGACATCTGTCAGGGAAACGGTTAGTGGCACCACAATGGGGGCATGGCCAACGTTGTGATTGCATGGCTTTCGAAGTCATGTATTCCAGCCACAAATCTGTGTCGTGGGTATCCCACCTAAGGGATGGGTCATTTGCAGCTTTGGTACGGAACTTTACATCGTAGTTGAGCCATTCTGATATAGGGTGATCGGAGTTGGCTGAAGTAATAATGCACTGGTACCATATTAATTCTGCCGCACAAGAAGGATTGAAAGCTGTGCGGACCGATAGGTATACATTCCAAGCCTCCATCCAACTAGCAAAGGAGGATATCCGTTGTGAGGAGGTGCTATGAGGAACGGCTGGCTGGACTGTAAAGGAGTCATCGTCAGAATTCAATCGAAGTGTAACTGATTGCTGGGACAAGGGGTTATGTGTACTAAACATTGATTTAGATAGCAGACTTGCAAAATCAATGTACTCACCTCTGGCGATTTTATCTCTGACTCTAGTTGGGTTAACCGGTAGTTGAGTCCTGGTGAGGTTGACTGGTAGCTGAGTCCTGGTGAGGTTGACTGGTGGCATAGGTGATGGCAGGGTAGGCAGAGCAGGTGTGATTGTCAGTAGTGAGGTTCTAGCAAATGTGGCACAAGGTGTTAAAGTAGCTGATGCTACTGCAGTAGTGGATGTAGCCATTTGAATTGGAGCTACCATGGTGGTGTGAGTTGGCCCCGATGCAACAGACAAGTTATCATCATCTACAGTGTTACCCTAGTTTCCTGCAGTTGTGGTTTGATGTTGCTGAAGATAGGTGGCCAGCTGTTCGACAAGTTGTTGTGGCAGGGCCAGAGTGCCAGAATGTGTGGATTGTGTGGTGGAATTTGCTGGTTGAGCATTGGAATTCATTGTATGGGTAACAGAAGTTGTTGATTGAGAGTCCGCAGAACTATTAGTATTTGCTACAGAGGTGGTTGTTTGTGAGCCAGCAGCACTCACAGGATTGGTATTTCCTGGTTGAAGTGAAGACAAATGATTGTGGAGGCGGTCTACTAACGCAGCCTTGTTCCCTGTTGTAGCCAAATGGTAATGCTTAAGGTGTGACCTCAGTGTATTTACTGTCAACGCTGCCAGTTGAGGCTTGGGAGCGCCTACTAGGGTGTAAGGCTCGGTTACAGGGAGATCCTGAGATTCGCGCCGGGTCACTGGCATTACAATAATGAAGTTACTACAGGTGTGAACAACAAATTCAAATGACACAACACAAATAAAACGGACTTACGCACTTGGAGCGTAGACAACATTGGGTATTTATCCTAGTAGTGATTGCGGCTGAATTCAGCTGTTTTTGGCGGCAGAACTTTCACGGTCCAACAAACACAATATTATTAGCGACAGTCTTTCTCACAATTTCAGCGACGGGTAGTAGCTATCCCACAGGGTAATACGCCAGCAGCAATTCCGTTTCTAAGCTTGCGATTTTTTCACACTTCAGTCAACATGGCGGTTCACGAGATACAGCGCATCATGTGAGCTTGGGTTTAGATTTGAATCTCTCTTAGCGCCTGATAATTTCCAGCTACTCTTAGCGCCTGATGCACCGGGTATGTTAACTTCAATTTATTGGTAACAATAAATTACATTTTTAAGGTTGAAAATCACTTGCCTTTTCTATGGCGAATTGAATTCCAGATATTAGGAACGCTCTGATCATAGATTTATAACCCCCAGGTACAGGATGGCACATG
Source organism: Dysidea avara (assembly GCF_963678975.1). Classification (NCBI taxonomy): domain Eukaryota; kingdom Metazoa; phylum Porifera; class Demospongiae; order Dictyoceratida; family Dysideidae; genus Dysidea; species Dysidea avara. Next base: position 14,794,213 of record NC_089272.1, read on the forward strand.
GAGCGGTGTGCCCAATACTTCTGTAGAAACAGTCCTCGTCTGATGAATTTTAAGAATTTGGCAAAATCGTGTTCAAGCGTTCACTAACCAATAGAGACAGGACATTATCCATAACACGGAGATAATATACTATATAGTATACTAAACAGCTTTATATAATGCCCACCAAAGTCTCTATTGTTACTACTTCTATACTGTCACAGCTGCCACCACTGTCACTGCTGTCACTACTGTCACTACTGTCACTGCTGTCACTACTATCACCACTGTCACTACTGTCACCACTGTCACTACTGTCACAGCTGTCACCACTGTCACAGCTGTCACTGCTGTCACTACTGTCACTGCTGTCACTACTGTCACTGCTGTCACTACTGTCACCACTGTCACTACTGTCACAGCTGTCACTACTGTCACAGCTGTCACAGCTGTCACTACTGTCACAGCTGTCACAACTGTCACAGCTGTCACAGCTGTCACAACTGTCACCACTGTCACAGCTGTCACTACTGTCACAGCTGTCACTACTGTTACAGCTGTCACTACTGTCACTGCTGTCACTGCTGCCACCACTGTCACTGCTGTCACTGCTGTCACAGCTGTCACTACTGTCACCACTGTCACTGCTGTCACCACCGTCACTACTGTCACTACTGTCACCACTTTTATTACTGTCACTACTGTCACTGCTATCACTACTGTCACTATTGTCACTGCTGTCACTGCTGTCACTGCTGTCACTACTGTCACCACTGTCACCACTTTTATTACTGTCACTACTGTCACTGCTATCACTACTGTCACTATTGTCACTGCTGTCACTGCTGTCACTGCTGTCACTACTGTCACCACTGTCACTGCTGTCACAGCTGTCACTGCTGTCACTGCTGTCACTACTGTCACAGCTGTCACTGCTGTCACAGCTGTCACCACTGTCACAGCTGTCACCACTGTCACAGCTGTCACTACTATCACAGCTGTCACTGCTGTCACCACTGTTACTACTGTCACTGGACGGTAGTGACAGTGGTGACAGTAGTGACAACAGTGACAGTAGTGACAGCAGTGACAGTAGTGACAGTAGTGATAGCTGTGACAGTAGTGACAGTGGTGACAGTAGTGACAGCTGTGACAAAAGTGACAGTAGTGATAGCAGTGACAGTAGTGACAGCATTGACAGTGGTGACAGCTGTGACAGTAGTGACAACTGTGACAGTAGTGACAGTAGTGACAGTGGTGACCATAGTGACAGAAGTGACAGCAGTGACAGTAATAAAAGTGGTGACAGTAGTGACAGCAGTGACAGTAGTGACGGTGGTGACAGCTGTGACAGTAGTGACAGCAGTGACAGTAGTGACAGCAGTGACAGTAGTAACAGCAGTGACAGTAGTAACAGCAGTGACAGCAGTGACAGTGGTGACAGTAGTGACAGTAGTGACAGTGGTGACAGCTGTGACAGTAGTGACAACTGTGACAGCAGTGACAGCAGTGACAGCAGTGACAGTAGTGACAGTAGTGACAGCAGTGACAGTAGTGACAGCTGTGACAGTGACAACTGTGACAGCAGTGACAGTAGTGACAGCTGTGACAACTGTGACAGCTGTGACAGAAGTGACAGTAGTGACAGCTGTGACAGTGACAACTGTGACAGCAGTGACAGTGACAACTGTGACAGCAGTGACAGTGGTGACAGAAGTGACAGCAGTGACAGTAGTGACAACAGTGACAGTAGTGACAGCTGTGACAGTGACAACTGTGACAGCTGTGACAGCTGTGACAGAAGTGACAGTAGTGACAGTAGTGACAGCAGTGACAGTAGTGACAACTGTGACAGCTGTGACAGCAGTGACAGTAGTGACAGTGGTGACAGGAGTGACAGAAGTGACAGTGGTGACAGCAGTGACAGTAGTGACAGCTCTGACAGTGACAACTGTGACAGTAGTGACAGTGGTGACAGAAGTGACAGCAGTGACAGTAGTGACAGCTCTGACAGCAGTGACAGCTCTGACAACTGTGACAGCTGTGACAGAAGTGACAGTAGTGACAGTGGTGACAGGAGTGACAGAAGTGACAGTGGTGACAGCAGTGACAGTAGTGACAGCTGTGACAGTGACAACTGTGACAGCTGTGACAGCTGTGACAGAAGTGACAGTAGTGACAGTAGTGACAGCAGTGACAGTAGTGACAACTGTGACAGCTGTGACAGCAGTGACAGTAGTGACAGTGGTGACAGGAGTGACAGAAGTGACAGGAGTGACAGAAGTGACAGTGGTGACAGCTGTGACAGTAGAGAAGTAGTAACAACTGAGACTTTGGTGGGCATTATATAAAGCTGTTTAGTATACTATATAGTATATTATCTCCGTGTTATGGATAATGTCCTGTCTCTAATGGTTAGTAAGCGTTCTGGGTGTTCAGAGGAAGATTTAAAGCCATTCTTGTTATTTGCTGAACTTGAATAGACCATCACTATACAGTAGTACTCTTTCGCTAGACTTTCAATGGGAAATAAGAAATGGCCGTACCGGTGAGTGGCAAATTTTGTTGACTTCTACTGCCTTACTGGATTAGTCTACGAGAAGTACATTTCGCTTAAACAGTAGTGTAAGACCTGTAGTTTTGCATGAGGATTTAGTCAGCACGTCTCTACTCTGTTTTTGTCTTTCACAAGGCAATATCAGTTCACTAAAATCACGTGCGTTATCACCTTGAACAAGACAAGAACTCACAACGATAGCACACTGACTACATCCTCATGCAAAACTACAGGTCTTAAGCTACTGTTTAAGCGAAACGTACTCCTCGTAGACTAATCCAGTGAGGCAGTAGAAGTCAACAAAATTTGCCAGTGAACACCCAGAACGCTTGAGCAAGGGTGGCAAAGGTGCCAAATTCTTAAGATTCATCAGACGAGGAGTGTTTATACAGAGCATTGGGTGCTCCGCTCCGTGTGCCATATCGTATCTGGGATTTATAAATCTATGCTCTGATCTATTTTGATGTCTTGGCAGCCATTATTAACCTTCACTACATTAGTGTTACAATTGAACAAAAGCACTGTGAATCAAGACACACGGTAGTGTGTCGTGTGGTCCAAGAAGCCGGCGCGCCACACCTTGAGTATATTGACAGAAAGAAAGAAAATGTCATTTTCACACTTTTGTATCTTGGTGATACCTTATCCTATTGAAACCAAATTTGCTGCAGAGTTACCCGCCAGCTAGGGGAGTCTACATTCCAAATTTGAAGGAAATCATTCAAGCCATTTTCGAAATATGAGCGGCCAACGTTTCATTTTTTTTCTTCGTTTTTTTCTTCTTCGTCTTTTCACACACTTGCAAAATTTGCTATAAAATGCAAACGCGTGCTCCGATTGCCTTGGAATTTGGCACACAGAAAGGGAGTCCAAAGGCGAATCCTAGCATCAAATTTGCTCTATACACTGAATATTAAAAAAGGCGGCTAAAGTACCAGCCAATTAGAGTTAAAAGAAATCAATTTATGATGCAGCAAGAGTGAATGTAGAACACAGCTGAAAGATAAAGGTTCGATGTTAAACTTTTTGTTAATTCCAATTAGTTGTATATCAGCATTCATTCTTGGCCGCTTCATATATCAGCTATTTCAATTGCCAGTTACTTTCATGGGTGCACTTTTTTTTACAGCCAATGCAAGGTGTTCATGCATGGATTAAAAATTTTTAGTATGAGTAAGATTGATTCTTGGCCGCTCCAGATATCAGCTCTTTAAGTTACCAGTTATTTTTACTTTTATAAAGTCTTTCTCTACAACTGAGCTGTTTTTAATTACATTGGATTACAGGTACTTGTAGTTTCTTGGACACACCTTTTTTTACAGCGAAGGTGTTTTTTAGGTGGACAAATATAGTACACAAAACATACAGTATTGTAGATCATCAAATTTCTCTTTATGCTCTTAACAAATAAATTATTATGTACTTATCAATTATCAACTTTAATAACATTAATGAAGACTAAATTATTGCAATATTTTAAACCAGTTGCTATTTTTGTTTCTGATAAACCACAAAGCTTACCTTTATACCTAACTTTATGTAAGATGATGTAACCTTCATGTACAGTACAATACTAAGCAATACACTACAATACATAATACTTTTGAGCATGTTGTATGTGTATGGATACAGTATATATAAACTCAAATTTACCTTTGTGTAGTTCCTATTCCAAATGTAAATGTGAGTGTCACTGATAGTCAGATAGTTGGTCAGTCGCTAACACTGGAGTGTAGTGTGACTACTGTGAGAGGTATCACCAGTAGAGTGGATATTGTGTGGAGTATCGATGGTGTACAAGTGGAGATGATTGAGGGAGCTAACATAACCATATTGGGTGAAACTTATGCTATGTATAAAGTTTATTACCACATACCATTACTGAGCACACCTGATGATGGTAGAGTGTACCAGTGTAAAGCAGTGGTCAATACTAATCCACCAGTTATGGGTACTGATGATGTGATTTTGGGCGTTATAGGTAATTCTGAGTGAATATACGTATCAAAATAAAATTATGCACTTTACAGTTCCTACTCCTATAATAACACTATCTGGTCCTATACAAGGAGTTATGGTAGGTAGTCCTCAAGATATCCAGTGTATAGTGAATGCAGTTAATGGAGTTGAGTTGAGTTCAGTAATAATAAGTTGGATGGGACCTGGAGGAGACACTATTACAAATGATAGTAGAGTGACCATCAACCCAACCAGTGGTAGTGGTAACAATTACACTAGTAGTCTCCAGTTTATGTATCTAATGGAGGAAGATGAGGGTACATACAAGTGCAGTGTAATGATACTGAACAGTAATGCTTCAGAATATGTTCAATTACAAAATCTTACTGGTGAGTGTACATGCTTGTGTTGATCACATTTTTGCACAACTAGCTAGTAATAATAAATTTCCATAGAACTACAGTTGTTTTATGACAAATTTGTATAATGTTGAATAATAGGAGCTACAGCCCTTTGGCTCCATGTTTACAAATCAGTTGCGAACCTCATGGGTTCATTACTAACTGAATATGGTATTCATACTCTTTGTTCATATCATTAGAAAGATATGCACAAAATATCTGGCAGTGTCAAAAATGCCTTTGTGGTAACTTCTTTATTAAGTAGTGACATCAGACCATTTTGATTTAAATATTTCACATACCAGGTTTGCAAAGGATCCATTTTTCCTAATGGAAAACTCAGTACAAAATGCCATACGCTGCCAGACATTTTGAGCCATAAAGTAACAATTGAATAATATGCTGAAATTCTGTTGTCAAACTGGTATTCTTAAAAGTAACATTGAAAAACTATACTGCTTCATTAAACGCAGTAGAAAAGAGGAAATAATTTTAATATATCCATGCGTAAGCTAAAAACAGTAACATAGCCATCACGTACATACTAATGCAGCACACTATAAAATACACAGTACTTCTGAGCATGTTGTATGCATAGCTGTATATGTGACCGGATTTGCAAAAAAAAGAGGTCTTCCCCACACATCCAATTTACCAACTTTGACGATTAATAACTTCAGATAGAAACAAGCTCTTGACTTGAAATTTGGCCAGTAGTGAGCACCAATATAACTAAATGGATGGAGAAAATTTCAGGTTTATATGTTAACTAAACACTACGTTATGGTCTACCACGTTCATAGAATTGGATGTGTGTGGAAAACCCCTTTTCACAAATCCGGTCACATATTGGTACTGTATAAATTAACCAATTATAAATTCTATGTAGTTCCTATTCCAAATGTAAATGTGAGTGTCACTGAACCTCAGATAGTTGGTCAGTCACTAACACTGGAGTGTAGCGTGACTACTGTGAGAGGTATCACTAGTAGAGTGGACATTGTGTGGAGTATTGATGGTGTAAAAGTAGAGATGATTGAGAGAGTTAACATCACCATATTGAGTGAAACTTATGCTATGTATGAAGCTGTTTACCACATACCATTACTGAGCACATCTGATGATGGTAGAGTGTACCAGTGTAAAGCAGTGGTCAACACTAATCCACCAGTTATGGGTACTGATGATGTGATTTTGGATGTTATAGGTAATTCTGAGTGAATATATGTATCAAAATAAAATCATAAACTTTACAGTTCCTACTCATATAATAGCATCATCTAGTCCAATACAAGGAGCTATAGTAGGTAGTCCTCAAGATATCCAGTGTATAGTGAGTACAGTTAGTGGAGTGGAGTTTAGTTCAGTAATGATAAGTTGGATGGGACCTGAAGGAGACACTATTACAAATGATAGTAGAGTGACCATCAGCCCAACCAGTGGTAATGGTAAAAATTACACTAGTAGTCTCCAGTTTATGTACCTGATGGAGGGAGATGAGGGTACATATGAGTGTAATGTGATGATATTGAACAGTAATGATTCAGAATATGTTCAATTACAAAATCTTACTGGTGAGTGTACGTGCTTGTGTTGATCACATTAAAGTTTATGCATACGTAACTACTGTAGCTTGTAATAAGTGAATCTAATGAACGGATGGAACTAGCTACATGCAATTGTTTTATGTCAGATTTGCACATAAATTATTATAACATACAATACTCCATATTAGGAACTACAGTCCTTTGACATTATGTTTACAAATCAGTGGGTTCATTACGCTTATACAATCTGTATTCATACTCTTTATTCATACCATTAGAAAGATATGCACAAAATATTTGGCAGCATCAAAAAATACCTATGTGATAAATTCCTGAATTTCTGACAGTAAATAGTGACATTAGACCATAATTATTTTAATACTTGTATGTATTGAATATTTCACATTCTAGGTTGTAAAGGAGCCATATTTATAGGCTTACATCAATCATGCTGGCATGATTTTTGGCATAATAGGAGATGAAGAGCATAAAGCATAATAGAGAGCAGCATAATCCGTGACATTATGTAATAACATTTGCTACGTACAACAGTCACAAAGTCAAGGGTTAATCTGTGTTTGGATGGTGAAATGATTTCTGATGAGTAGAAACAATGTACTAGCTCCTGTCTTAGTAATATTTTTGCACTTGACATAATGAATGCTTTTCATTGTGAATTTGAGTTTTATTATAGGGTAACACATTCAACCACAGGCCAACTAACTAGTACAAGGTATAGCAAAACAATTTAGATCTTTCAAAAAGATTGAGATACTCTAAAAGAGTAGTTATACATTCCAATGAAACAATCATCGCAGAGAATGAGATTCTTGAAGTGTTTATTCCCAGGATGCTATTGTGTTCATGGCATGGTGCTGTGTTTAAGTTATACTGAGCAATTGCTGTCCTATAAATACCAATTGCTACAGCTTATGTTTAAGTAGAAACAATGCAATATTATTACTATACAGTAACTTCAGGGGGCTAGATAAGCCTCCAAATCCCTGCTCTAATATACAATATTCTAAAAAGCACATCACTGTTTCAAACTATTTCTATTATTGGTATGTCACAGTTGATGTAACACTTCTTTGCTCACATTAATAATTATGATCAGACAGTTCTGCACAAAAGAAAAGCACACAGAATTTAATAGGCAAAAATTGAGAAAATGCCCAAAAGCATAATAAACAAATCTATAGACTCAAGACTACATATTTCCTAATGGGAAACTCTGTACAAAAATGCCTTATACTACTAGATGTTTTGGGCCACAAAGTGATAATAGAATAATTGTATTGAAACTCTGTTATCAAATCTGGTATTCTTGAAAGAAACATTGAAATACTACTGTTGTGTTAAATCCATTAGAAATAGGTCCGATACATACATGTGCAAGCTAATAACAATGATGTAGCCATCACGTACATACTAATGCACCACACTATAAAATACACAGTATTTCTGAGCATATTGTATGCATAGCTGTATATTGGTACTGTATAAATTAACCAATTATACCTTTTGTGTAGTTCCTATTCCAAATGTAAATGTGAGTGTCACTGAACTTCAGATAGTTAGTCAGTCACTAACTCTGGAGTGTAGTGTGACTACAGTGAGAGGTATCACCAGTAGAGTGGATATTGTATGGAGTAGCAATAGTGTACAAGTGGAGATGGTTGAGGGAGCTAATGTAACCATGTTGAGTGAAACTTATACTATGTATGAAGCTGTTTACCACATACCACTACTGAGCACAACTGATGATGGTAGAGTGTACCAGTGTAAAGCAGTGATCAACACTAGCATACCAGTTATGAATACTGATGATGTGATTTTGGATGTTACAGGTAATTCAGAGTGAAAATACGTACATATTAAAATAAAATCATAAACTTTACAGTTCCTACTCCTATAATAATATCATCTGGTCCTATACAAGAAGCTACGGTAGGTAGTCCACAAGTAATACATTGTACAGTGAGTACAGTTAGTGGAATAGAGCCACATTTAGTATTGATCAGCTGGATAGAACCAGGAGGAGACACTATTACAAATGATAGTAGAGTGATCATCAGCCCAACCAGTGTTAGTGGTAACAATTACACTAGTAGTCTCCAGTTTATGTACCTGATGGAGGGAGATGAGGGTACGTATGAGTGTAATGTGATGATATTGGACACTAGTACTTCAGTATATGTCCAATTACAAAATTTTACTGGTGAGTGTACATAATTGTGTCAATCACATTTTTGCAAAACTAGCTAGTAATAAGTTTGCACACAAGTTGTTATAACACAGAACACTACATATTACGAGCTACAGTCTTTTGGCAACATGTTAACAACTCAGTTGCAGGTTCATTACCCCCAAAATATGATACAAATTTGTATTCAGTCATGCTCTTAACATAATTATATTAGTGATATTGCAACCATCCAATGCCTGCTATAATTTGACCAGTGCTTTCCAAGGTTATTAGTGTGGTCTAGGAATTTGTATAAAGCACAGCCCAATTTGGTTATCCGCTGTACATCATTATAGGCATGATTTCATAATATTTGTATTGGGGAGAGTGTCTAACTGCCAGTGTGGCCTGTATAAACATACTGCTGCAAGTTCACTTTTGATAGCTTGATTCTACTGATGACAAAGAACTGTTGATTGGAGTGATGATTGGCATTGATAAGGCCAAGCCTTTCTTCCTGAGGTGTTACTTGCAGCTGTGCCTTGGTATAGGTAATCGGCTTTACTGTCACAATTTTAAAATATTAAAAAATTACATAAAAGTTATAATGAGTAAATATTTGCAATTCCATTGGCAGGAAATTTCATACATACTTCAAAGGGGCTCTGGAACCCCACTGAAATTTTAACTTTGCTAGCTTGCAGCAGAAATTCCAAAACTATCAATATCAGGCAGTACAAAGGTACAGAAACAGATGTTAACAGTTCAGTATGACTAACAGGAAACTTACTTTGATTTTTCAGATGTGCATATAGGGAGAACAAACGCATAAATGCAACTACAAGGAAGAAAACCTTTATGACAATCAAGATATTCTAATAATATATATATAACAGAATATTTTTGATAGCCACATCTCACGAATTGTCATGAGCCAACTATTTATCAAAAACAATTTGTATTATATAAATCTAGTAAACAGTAATCCACACAAAAACAGCCAAGCTGTGAAAAAAAGGTGTGGCCTTAAAAGCCTGGGTGAAAAAAGTTGTGAAATTAAAATTAGCAAGCAAGAAATGGCTGTAATGTTGTTAAGTCTAATCTAATCCAAAACAGCCAGCTGTAAAAAAGAGTCTGGCCCTCAAAAAGGCTATGGTGAAAAAAGATGTGAAATCCAAGGTGGCGGCCAAGAAATGGCTGTGATGGTAGGTTAATGGTAAAAATTTTAATACCGACTTCAGGTGAATTTTGTGCCGCTTGGTCTCATCACTGTGTTAATATTTAAAAAAAAAATATTCAGTGATTAAAGACTGTTGATTTACCTTTCAAGTGATCCATAAATTATGGGATATCAACTTATTTAAAGTATAAAAGGGCTCTGTTAAAAACTTCAATCCTTTATATTTCAAAAGGTGCTACTTTAATTTTTTTGATTTTTTACTGAATAATTATTGGATCATGGTCTATTGTTGATAAAATTTTTGTGGTGGGCCACAATGGGTTCAAGAAATGTCATTAAATATGTTGTGGTATGTAGTGGCTATTATTGCTGTATGGGAGCATACACCTCTAATAAGCACTCTTAATAAAGCCATGCCAACTTTGTCTTACACAGTGAAGATATCCAAGTACAGTGCAATTTGTATTATTGACCACCTGTATTGAAAGACCACCTTTGTGCTGTAATTATTTAGTCAGATTTACTGTTTTGTTTTCCAATGCAACTGGCTTATATAGCGATCCTTCTTGAATAGGTGGATTTGAAAATGCCTTTTATATTAAATAAATCCACACTTCACACTATTTACCGATATTGGGTATTTTATAAATGAATAAATTAGTAAACTTTCCAACATTTCCAAAAACAACAACATCTGTGCGGTGCATCATCCCTTAATTTGGGGTGGATGGCATACAACATTTACAATTGCATGATGCTATTATTGCCACAATGCTTCACATGGGCACATCATGTGGGTAAGATAATTCAAAAGCCCATTTAGAGAAAGGAGTGAAGATTAATCAACCCACCACTGGCACCACGATCTACTATACTGTCCATGAGTTTATGCCATCATTTCAAATTGAGTATATATACAACTTCTTCATAGCAGTGTAGCATTTTCATCTAAAGTGAACTGGTGCTATTACTTTATTTACAGCTAAATTCCAAAATGTTTTAGTTTAAAAACAGCTGACAGTTTTTGAAGTTTTGAAAAATTAAATTATGTGGGTTACATAGGTACAGTGGAAAAGTAAAAATTAATGTAGGTAGCTTGATAGCCAGGACTCCTGTTAGTTTCCCCAATTAACAATACCAAAAGAATTAACAATTAAGCAAATGCATGCACTCATACCTTTGGCCAGACACTTTATGAGTTTTCTAATACGAACTATTTATCATGGTTCCATATAATCAAGACTGCTTGTACTGTATTCAAAGTGCGCACAATAGTGAAATACATTTTAAAATGCCTTAACATGCTAACTTGAGCACGTACAAACATACCACAACACATTACTGCATGCTTTCCTACACAAACCACCCTTCCCCCGCACCAGGCTCTATAACATTACTGCATGCGACCACAACATATTACAACAATATATCACTTTACAGACCAGTTATACAGACATACATACATATACATACAACTCTTTGGGGAAGGTAGGGCAACTGAGGTATGATACATCAGCCCAAATAGGCAATGAGTATGTGTTATCACTGTCACAGCAAACTTTACATAATACATCCAGTATTACTTACGTCAACCCAGCAGCAGCAACATTCAGCAACCACAATGCAAGCATACAATTGTAATGAGGATTAGCACATTCAGTTGTGACACATTAAATTTAATGAAAGTTAGCATTTTGTGATAACACACACACAGCCTTGGAATAGGCAGTTATTGACTTTAATTATTCAGCAATTTGCACCCACACCTCAGTTACCAGAAGCAACATATAAGAAAGCACGCTATCAGGGTGGGTGGGTGGGAATTTTTGATATTGTTAACTTCACTAGCTGAGATCCTCTACTGCCTGAGGAATATTCAAGGATCATTGACCCTGGTAAAGCACCAAACGATCATACGTGACAGTGATAATAATGATGAGCAAAGCCTGACCTGTTACTATATTAGAATTGTGGAATTTAATTATGATGTGCGCCTATGCAACCAGGTGACAGATGGTCACACATGGTATTACATGTTGACAACTCACCCAATGGAAGCTAGCCTGTTAACTTTTGTTTGTTGCTGGGACAACAAACTACATTTAACATGCTAACTTGAGCATGTACAAACATACCACAACACATTACTGCATGCTTTCCTAAACAAACTCAACATTCATACACAACAAACATTCATATGCAGCAAACATTGATCGCAACAAAGGCAACATTCATACGCTACAGACATTCATACACAACAAACACTGATCACAAACAAATATCGGTCTCAATAAATATTGGTCGCAGACATTCAAATGCAGCAAACGTTGATCGCAACAAATGCAACATTCATATGCACCAGACATTCTTACACAATGAACACTGATTGCAGCAAATATCGGTCGCAAAAAACTCAACAGTCATAAACAACAGACATTCATACACGGCAAACATTGATCGCAACAAACTGAAAATTGTACACAACGGACATTCATACGCAGCAGACATTGATCGCACCAAATGCAACATTTATACACAGAGACATTCATACACAACAAACACTGATCGCAATAAATATCGGTCACAACAAACTCAACATTCATACACAGCAATACACAGCAGACATTCATATGCAGCAAACATTGATCGCAACAAAAACACAACATTCATACATGACAGACATTCATACACAACAAATGCTGATCACAACAGATATCGGTCACAACAAACTGAACATTCATACACAACAAACATTCATACCCAGCAAACATTGATCTCAGCAAAAATGCAACATTCATACATGACAGACATTCATACACAACAAACACTCCAAATATAGGTCGCAATAAACTGAACATTCATACACAAATGAGGTTTACATGCACATTTAAACCAAGTTAATGTAGGAGCTATTAATTATGCACGCATTGGTTAGAAATGTTAGTGAGCATTAACTGGAAATTGCAAATGCGCAGTGTTCAACACGTGCCTCCTTGTGTGAACAGCGTGACTTTTTAGTTGTTAAGGGTGAGCCATCATGCCACAGACAGAGGACAAAAGGAAGAATCCAGAGGACAAAAGGAAGACCCCAGCGAATTGAAATTTATGGGCGACCGTCTTCTCTTTATCGCCTGTGCAAAACCGGGAGGATGTACATACGGCAAGCGTCTTCTCCAACGTCTTCTCTGAGCGCAACAGCGAAACCAACGGGCTGAAGAAGGAGGATAGAGATTGGATATTGCGAAACCCTAGACGGTGAACACCGCTCTGAATGTGAGGGAGGAGTAGCATCATCGCCGGATCTGTACTACATGTCAATTCGCATTGATAGACTGTGACATCATACATCGTCACGGTGGAGAACATCTCGATACAAGCAGCGCTGAATCGAATGGTGATAAAGGTAACTGATCTCTAACACCTGTTTCGGTAAGTAGTGGTGATGGTGTTTTAATGTGTTAAACAGCTAGCTATATTAATTTTTGATGTTTCCATTGGCAGCTGTGTTCTTATTACAAGTGGTGTAATAAAATTTGAAGTATACATATATTAACATGTTGGTTGCTGGGGACCACCCCTGGGAATAGTGGCAACCGCCACCATTTATAGAGGATTAAATTACACATATGTGCTCATATATATAATACATTTATTAACCTAGCTATCCACCCTTCCACCGCACCAAGCTCTGCATTGCCTACTCTTTTTCCTAATGCTAATCACATAACATTTTCCCACAAAGCCAGTAGTGTATGTGAAAATGCACAAGTTCAACAATCATGCAACAAGAATACAATGATACCATAATAGCAAGTAAGATTAAATCTACATGAGATCATGCATGACATGACAATATATAGATCATATAATATCTGATCTAGAGAGGATGAGTTTGGATGAATAACGGGCAACTGAGGAAATCATAGGGCGGGCAGTAAGTTCTTCCATAAATAGGGTAGATAAATGAACATAGCATCTGCAAGTGATGATAGCAAACCACTAAGACATATCAAACTGCAGCAATCGATCACCAGCAACCAAAATGACAGACCAAGCTATGTCATGAACATTAACATTGGCATCAATTGATAACGCATTACAGCTACATAACTAGTATCTAATTCACCCAAATTTCTCCAAATTCCTCCAAATTTCCCCAGTTGCCCGCATATAACACATCCCGATGGTATATAGAAAATTACAACAATACCAAATGAGAATACAAGTGAACCTGTATGTGTACCAATAGCAGTAAGCATCTTACTAAGCAGAGTTTTGCAGGACCAGTAGGGACTAATGCCTGAGAACCTGTGAGCACCAAGGAGTGTGCAGGTATGGCATAAGTATAAAGGAGTGTGTACATGACATGGATGTCAATTGATTGAATACCATACATGACATGGTATGGCATAAGTATAAAGGAGTGTGTACATGACATGTCATTGAATGCCAATTGATTGTATGCAAGTGTCAACTACCTGTATGCAGCAACAAATGTATGCACATATTAGTGAGCATTAAGTGGCTTTGCAAATACTGATATGCTTTTTTGCAAGCATGTAAACTTGCAATTAGAGCTAAAGAGGTTACTTATGTAGTATAAAGCCTGCAATGATTTTAGACATGTAGCAGTTAATATTGTATGCAGATGCTTTCAAGTTTAAAGTACAAGAGTACTCTTTTGCACGCAGACACTATGTACTGACGAAGGAAAGTGCAACTGAGGATTGGAAGTATGTACCCCCAAAACAAGCTGATAAATGTTGATATACGCACCCAGCCTCCTAACTGCATGCAGCCACCAATGAACATGCATACACCCGAGTATGAAGCATGCCTGCGAAAGCAACAGCCATTGAGCTATATAGGTATGCAACAGTTGGTGTATGCTGGAGGTATTACAAGTTACATTGGCAACCGAACGAAATATTTAATTGCATAAGAAGGTAGATAGGTTGCAGAGGTATGGAAAAGCGTGTAAAGGCTCCCTAGACAATGACACCTATCCTACTGTTACACCAGGGAAAGTAAACCCTATAGTAAGGTGTTATTATATACATGGAGAAGAGACGTGCAACCTTGGTGTAGATATGCGCACCTCCTAACTGCCTGTAGACACCAATGAACCTGCATATGCATGGACATGGAGCAAACCTGCAGAGAGTAACACAGCTGAAGTGCAGTGGTCACATATGCATGTTCAACGACAGAAAGTTACTGCACTGTAACTAACCGGTGGCAATTTCATGTACGCAAAGGTGGAAATGGTATAACCCAAGCACGTCTAAGAGCTGCCATGCTTAAGGAGATAATAGTATTACTAAAGAAAAACACTTTTGACCATAGATAGGGATGTATACAAATACCCACTAGGTACATAATTAATAGCATAGAGGAGGGGGGGTGGTCTAGAAAGGGTTGGAGAGTGGTTACACATTAGTGGTAGGTCAATCATGGAAATATAATGATGTCAGTGGCAGTGGCAGTAATGATAATGCATGAGCTAGTAAGATTAGAGTGGGATTAGACAACTGAGGTGGTCACTAATAGTGTAGCAGTTGCATAAGCATGGTATTACATGAAAGCAACAGCTAGGACATGCCTGTCTGCAGAAGCAGTGATAACTCGCAAGGCTATAGTGAAGAGCATGCATGCTGTGGCAGCAATACTAGCAATGAAACAGTAGAAGTAAATTACTTGCGGCAGAGTTGTAGTTCAATAGTAGTGGCAACAGTAATAGCAGGCATGCAGTAGTCATAACATTCGTGCAGCAGTGCTTTGGTATATCATGAGGTTGCATATCATGCTGCAGCAAGAGCATCGCACAGTACTCCGCTAGTCTCCGCACTCTCGGCAGATCATGCAATAGTGGCACCCTTAAGCTCACAGCAGTGATTACATTTACGTGGCTGTACTAATGTTTCATTAGGTGACGATAATTTGTTTATTTATTTATTTTTTTAAATTAATTAATATTATTTATTTTTGTGCTGGGGCCATGATATACATGCAGCGATAGTAACGTTCATGCAGCAGCCACAAATGGAATTGGGCAACTGAGGGGATCAGGTTGGGGTCACTAGATGTCGTAGTAGCCATACTTGGGCAGTATTGTATATTGACCAATTGATGTCTGGAATATATACGCTTTAACAGAAGCAGTAATAATCAGAGCAATAGCAGTAGCAACAATAATATTCATGCAGCAGCAGCAGCAGCAGCAGCAGCAGCAGCAGCAGCAGCAGCAGCAGCAGTAATAGCATTCTTGCAGCAGCGATAACATTCACGCAGCAGCACTCTCAGTGCAATAGCAGCAGCAATAACAATATTCATGCAGCAGCACCCTCAGTGCAATAGCAGCAGCAATAGCAATATTCATGCAGCACATGCAGCACCCTCAGTGCAATAGCAGCAGCAACAGCAGCAGCAGCAGCAGCAATACTCATGCAGCACATGCAGCACCCTCAGTGCAATAGCAGCAGCAGCAGCAGCAGCAGCAGCAGCAGCAGCAGCAGCAGCAGCAGCAGCAGCAGCAGCAGCAGCAGCAGCAGCAGCAGCAGCAGCAGCAGCACTGCACTTACTTGATTAAACACCGCCCTTTAATAGTCACAGCATTTGAGTGGTCCCACAATCGATTGTGAAAATTATGGCTTAAACATCGCTCATGAGAAGCGAGTGGTAGTCGAGTTTAAATAGTCACCGCATTGATTTTTGGAACTAAGGTAATAAACGCCGTTGCATTTAATCAAGTTAATACAGTATTCATGCAGGAGCACCCTCAGTGCAGCACCCTCAGTGCATTGGCAGCAGCAGTAGCAATATTCATGCAGCAGCAATAGCAATATTCATGCAGCAGCACCCTCAATGCAATCGTAGCAGCAATAACATTTATGCAGCAGTACTCTCTTAAGTGAATCATGCAACATACTTTGCATAGCGTAAAAGCACAATAGCCTCATATACTTGCAATAGCTCGCAAGCGACCAGCCATCAAACATACAAAGTTATAAGCCTTATATATAGCATGCTACCGGAGAAAGTTTGTCCAGTAAATACTTGCCCATTGGTTGTGGTCCCATCCTCATCCCTCAGCTGCCACCAAACTATATGGAGGAGTGTACAAATACAGTGTAATTAGAGCGCCTAAGGTTTTTTTTTTTCTTTTTTTTTTGCCAGGGCTGCATTTATACGGCAGTATTCTCAGCCAATTATGCAACAGCAGCATATCATGCAGTGGCATTCTCATTATGCAACAGCACTCTCAGCCAAACATGCAGAGGCATAGCTAAGGGGGGGCGGGGGGGGGATTTGCCCCCCCTCCCCCCCCATCACTAAATGATTTTTTTTAAAACCTTCGTCACAAGTTTACCAGTATTAAACTGACACGCAAATGACTGTAAATTATGTACACTACTACGCGGTATCACCAGGGGTTGCTAGTGAATGCACACACACAACATTCAACTCGCTCATGAATCCATCGAACGAAAATATTAGAGACATACTTCTATATTTAGCCTAGATTACTCGCGTGATAGAACATTTTTGAATCTAAAAAGAGTGACCCTCTTCTCCGCGGCAGGAGTCACAACTCACAAGTGACAAAGGAGACCAAATGACGCTACGAACCTACTGCCTACGAGATGATAAAGTGTTAACTAAATAAATGTACCAAGTTTATTGTATCGAGTCGATCACACTGGACCTTTGTACGTACGGCAGTGCAGTCTTGTTTTTACTTTGTCAGTCAGTCAGTCAGTCAAGTGGATCAGTCAAGCTTACAAGTTCTGCTAGCAAGACAGGTGGGATTTGGTGCAATACATGGCATTTGAATTTTGCCGAGTGAAGTGAGTGAATATGTAATCCTGTCAGCAGTGTGCTAGGACTGCAGCACAGGCTGTGGCTAACGTAAAGTAACCTGTATTTGCACTAAAGTATTAGCTCTACGGGACTGTGGATGAATTTGTTGGAGTACAGTTGTGGCACGTGCGATGATGCTCGACGAATATAGCTACCTCGATTGGAAGCAGTCAGTACTGAAATAGTTACGTAGCTAGTTATTTCAGCTGTAATAATACAACACCGTATGTTGGCTAGCCCACCATTGGGTCATTAGCCTTTTTTGCAATCATGAATGATTTTGAGTGTTTCGTGGGGGCATGCCTGCCCCTCCATCACCTTCTGGTTAGCTACGCCCCTGCAAACATGTAATAACAGCATATCATGCAATGCAGCACTCTCAATCATGCAATGGCAGCATATCATGCAGCAGCACTCTCATTACACAACAGCAGCAATGCAGCACTCTCAATCATGCAATGGCAGCATATCATGCAGCAGCATTCTCAATGCGATAGCATTAAGCCATTACGAGTTTTTCATTTTTGCTTTTTCCAGCGATATATGCTTGATAACACCATCTATGACCTATATATGCTTGATAACACCATCTGTGACCCTTAGCCAGTGCCTATATGTATCTAGCATAAGTAGTGCCTAGTGTCAGTGACCTAATAGAAGCTGAATGCTTACAGCTGGCAAATCATTGATGTAACACATTATTATTAAAGCACAATAACATTCATGCGGCATCACCATGCAGCAGTGCCTTATGTGATAGCAGCATGTAGCACTTAACTAAGGCATGAGCAACAGTAGTAGCATACATAGCATATAAAATAAATACAGCAATACCTAATGCAAATCAAGGCACGTTAGCTGTGCATATATAAGCGTGCTAATGGTGAAAGCTTATTACACCCTGATAACAATTAAACAACTCAAACAAACAAGCGTAACAGCTGACAACACTTGGAACAGAGGTTTATGACAAACTTGGACAGACAAGCCCGGAAGCTAACAACACAATGTTAAAGGACAAGCTTGAAAGCTAATGACAAGACCAAGCCAGTACAGCAATTCATCGCAGCATCACTTTAATTATGCTAAACTTCTTATAGAACGTGCGTGAGAACTCGGCTAGTATCCCTCGATAGCCGTTCGTCTTATTGTAATGGTGCAATCAGTTTCGTTCAATTTAGTGCGCCGCATGCAACACGTGTCACACAAGGAACGAGCTCACCGGTTATAATTAACTTCCAGCGATGACGACCTTGCTTCTTGTTTACCATCTCGATCGATTCCATAGGCTGGAAGGACTGCTACGAAGAACCTCTGGCCATGGTAGCTCGGCTCATACACAACTCGTGTGAATGGCACATTTTTTGTTCACCAGCCACTGTCCCCGGTACACAACGCGACACTAGCGGTCTTGTTTCATCTACTAGAACTTTTCTTTAACCAGGCCATTCACCTTTCAAGAACATGGCATGTCATGTGACCGCAAACCTGTTAAACCAGTTTGTTGATTACACAATACTTGAAACCATCTCAACAGTACTTCACGTGCTTAGATCATAGCGCACCGTTACGCTATAGCGTGCACTTAGGTCACAGAAATTATGTGCAAGTTCTTATAGTGCTGTATTGCAATATCTGCAGCATGCATGTTAACTTCAATTTATTGTGATAAAATAAATTACATTATGTATAGCATGGATAGTTTTGCTTTTGCACACAGACCTGTCACCCAGAGAAGTGTTTTCAAAATGTATTTACAGGTAATGACGTGCTTACTAACAGCAGAAATCAGTAGTGGCTGATCATGAACTGCCTTTTCACTATAACTTTGGATAGTGGCTTGTGGTAACAGACTGTGGCTAGCAGGTTATGAGTCTACTTAGCTTCCAGGGATTGCAGTACCACTACACTAAATTAGGAAGGTGGGGTTTGTGCTGGTGATGTGCTGCTTGTGTTTGCGTGGTGTGGTATGTGTAATTTTGAAATAATTATGTGGATCATGCTGGGTGGCATGCCATTGGTGTTGGCTTCGTGCTTCTGGCGTGAAAATAGGTTTTCAAAGGGTCGGGCATATAGTCAATTTGTTTATGTTTTGTGGTGATCACAAGGAACAAAACATGATGGTTGGACTCTTCATGACCAGTTTCTGAGCAGCAAGTTTGATTGTGGTACGTGTACAACCGAATAGCTTTATAAATATGACTGTTGCTTTATTGTGCAGTGAAACATTTAGACCCTTACGATTTTGAGTGGGCATCAGTAGACCATTGCGCAACAAAAGACAGTAGCTTAGTCTGAAAAGTAGAAATCACTGCAACCCATTATCTTTTAGTTTTATAGATTTGCAGACAGCTGTTTGGAACAGACTAGGTAATAGCATGAGTACATAGAATAAAATTATTATATCTTCAGAGCACATCAAGTTCACTTATTACACCAGTATACATGATTACTTGATTAGTCTGTGATGCGTGATGAAAGACATAGCGCATTGACCCATAATATTGTTAACACCGATTTCAATTATAGTGATTCTGAAATGACTAGATTTTACCACCAGTAGTGTGTAAAAAGTGAGTAAATGTGTTGAGGAACTAGTATTATTAAGGTGCTTCTTTGGTGTACCAAATATACAAGGGATTTACTCATGAAGTTGCGGTGCTGGTTCTTCAGTGTTTGTAATATCTTATAGTAAAATATGTTCAAATAGCAGGTGCTGGTACATAGTGTAGTCTTCGGTACATTACTAGTACTGAAATGTGCATTTGTAAGAAATGTGGTTAACATTATTATTTGCCTACCTCTTCCATTTTACTTCCCTTGATCAAAACAGTTGTAAGTATACTGCTTCTGTAATATATTTCTGATTATCCCAGCTTAACTAAACATACATATTGAGTTGTTGTACTTGTTAGGAAATCCTTGTGATCTTACTCAACTTTAGGAGGAGGGAAAAGTGTTATTGTAGCAAGTTAATGCCTGTTAATTGTTGCATAGTCAGCACTCATATAGTTAGCCTTCCCAATGGTACTCTTTGCACCTGCACAATGTTGGTGTCTTTGACAACCCACTTCAGCATAGTAGCAAACAAATTACACAATTATTCTGTTCTACTATGCCAGGTAAGGTACTGTTATTTGGAAACACAGTCTACAGTGTTAGCGTAAGGGTCAAATGGTACCGAAAAGCTCCTGTAAATCTGTTACATATTATGGTGATAGCAAGATTAGAAGGATTAGCTTCAGACTGGGTGTACTATGGAGATCACATGTGCACTGTTATAGTACGTACATTGCATCATATTTAATCATGTGCAGCTCACTATGTCAGATATGACCATGACAGTCTGTAATTCCTCAAGCTTTAAATGCTATGCTTTACATTTGGCTGATTAACAGGAGCACTTCCCTGTAATCTATATATGTTATGTTTGAATATGTACATAAACTGTGTATTTGCTTATTAATTGAAGCACACCACAGCTAAACACTTCCATGTCCACGATCTTGAGTCAGTCACTTGATGTAGACCACCGTCCACTTACCAAACAGCAGCAGCAGTGGTATTTCACCTTCCCCATCTGACTAGCTATTAAGTACAGACAAATAGACATAATACACCTTCTTACATAAAACTAAACATACTAATTACAGTGGTAAACAGCTCGTTATACTAGGCAGGTATATCTTGACGTCCATCCCATTTGTAAACCTAAATGACTTAACTAAGTACATTCTACAGCGAGAATAATACTATATGTTCTACAATACATTCCCATTCAAATCCCCTTCCCATACCACCATAGTTACATATTGCACGATTTCCCACATGGAGTCTGACTAGATTTGCTCCTGTATGTGTAATTATACAAGATATGCAATTTAAATGAGATATACTAATGTCAGCCTACAGTACCCTTCTTTCACCTTTACCATCTGCACTAGCTACCATGTACAGAAAGTAGTTATCACCTATCAGTAAACTCAAATTTGGCCACCTTACACAACATACCACAACATTCATCAATCCACCCATGCATAGGGGATATTGTGGAGTAATTGAAGTGTAGACGAGGTAGGAAACATGTTCTATCTATTTAGTGAAACATTGCTATCAACCTACCCTCTATGATGATGATTCGTGTTGGATTAGGTATCCAGCTATCGAAAAGGAACAATTTACCTAAGATTTACAACAAGGGTATATTCTCTGCTATACACGTGACAATCTTCATTTGTGACCAGATTTTACAGAACCGAACCAAATCGCACATCAGGCAAAATCAAACTAACACCACCAGTGGATAGCTACACTATCGTACTACAAGTTTTGACCCTCTGCACTACTCAAACTACACGAGGCTGGTTTTAACAGACGTCTTTTCTGGGTGGTGTGGAGTGCTCAAATGGCAGTTTCAGGCCTTGTGAAGGACCTGGCTTGGCAAGAATCAGTGGTTTACTGGTGGACAGCCTTATAATGTTGGCCAGACGTGTTCTCTGTAGATTTTGCTACATATCAGCCACTAAGGAGCCAGCACAGCCCTGTAATCTAGTTTCTGGACTGCAATAGTGGTCTGCCTCCATTTTGAGGTCTATCTTTTGCCCTCCCCGCCACCCCCCAGCCTCCACCCCTTTGTGAGCACTCGTGATACTACTTCGCTAGTCCAACTGCTTAGATTTTATATCTTATTTGGCGGGAAACTCTACAAGCAGCTACAAGTACTGGAAGTGGCTTGAAAGGTAACAGATTGATACATCTTTTGTGTAAAGTTCATACGCGTGCTTGCTATCCTTGGAGAGTTATGCTGGCTTCAATTCTTTAAAACCGTTTATTTCGAAACTTCTGATGTGCGATTTGGATCATTTTTCCAAAATCCAGTCACATTTACTAATGATTCCCCTTTACACTTGCAGACCTATACATCTTCAATTGAAATCAAGACTTATGAGAACCTCCAATCAAAACAAAAAAATTACTAACCAAGTAATAATAATAATAATAATAAGTGACGTCATAAATAATTAATTAATTTAATAATTATTTAATTAATGTACAGCGAAACTACTTAGCACACACACAAATGCTCATCTGGATTATGTTAGACGATAGTAAAACTGATAGGAAAAATAAAAAGGGATTTTTTCTTCCGTGCCTTCGTTATTGAATAGAGTTTTCCATATAACGCCATCCCCTTTCAGTTCCTGACAACCAGTAATTCGTTAGTTACCACTCGTAAAATCTATTTGCGTGCCCAGAAACTAGTAAGGCCGGTTTGCAACTCATAGCAACCAATTCAAATGCGCTGCGCCGCCTGCGCGTTAAACCAGGCGCTTGACTCCTATGAGGGAAAACACTATTATTGGTGGAAGCAACGATGTTTTCTTACTTGAAAGTTAGTTCTATGTAATGTACTCCAACTATTACTTTACTGCAAGTAATTTTTAGGGTATTCCATTTGAGTATTAAAATGCGCAAAAGCATTAGAATACACTTACGAGATTTTAGCCAAGAGTCAGTAGGGGGAAAGTCGTATTATTGAACCAAATTTACAAGTTTGTGCTACTGTAAAATCACTGATATTACGCTGTGTGGTCTGTTATTTAGTGACTAGTCCATAAGTGGCGACTTACTATTTGTAGCTACTGTACAAGCATTGTTTAGCTAAAAGGTAGCAAAACAAAATTTCTATGATAAAAGACTCTGTTTACTGTGCTCAGGATCGAGTAAGGGCACCAAGAAATAGTTTGTCATAGAGCAGTCGTTCTTATAAGACTTGTTTGTGTTTCGTGCGTATGCAGCTTCTGTAGACATATCAGTACTGCGCATGTTATACACTAATGATGCAGACACATGTGTCATAAGATAAATAATAAACTTTGAACATTTGCTTTTACTATACGCTTGCAGCACTAGATGTGCAACTGCTGGTCAAGACAAATCTATTGTAGATAACATGGCTTATAGCTACTGTAGCAATCAAACCAATATTGTTAACACGGAGTAATAATGACTACAATAGCAGTGCAAATGTAGATGTAATGAGCTATTCAATTTGTGGATGGTAACAGTGCTAGTGGAGTTTGTACTGAGATTCTGTCTTATAGCAGTGCTACCTGTTCACGTCTCAAAACAAATCCAAAGATTCACTCACAAACAACTGTAAATTTGTTGCTAACTACTCGCATAACAATAGTCTATATATCGCATACATACAGTATGCTATAGGATACTAATATAGTTATGTTCTGGTTAAATGTCTGTTGTTACATATAGCTTGTAATATATGACTGTGTACAGTACGTATGTATGATGACTTACCATCTCAGCGAATACCTGTCTAGTTCGCACAAGCTTGAGTATTGAAAAAATCAAAATTTTAAAATAATCCGTAAAATGACATATGCTACAAGAAATAATATACAAGTTTTTATCGGGCCAGTACTCGAAGAAGGAAGATTCAAATCAATTAAACTATGCACCATCTTACTCATGGGGAGTTCGAAAATCTTCCAATGGTTTGCGAGTCACGTGAGTTTGTTTACAGAGCAGTAGACGTAAACAAAGTTATTGCTGTTTTTTTTAACAAAATTGCCTTCATACCCCTATGCACAGGTGAATGTAAGGCAAACACTATACCTTAGTTGGTCTGCCAATCCATGGTAAACATTGTAAGCCAAATTTCAACTTTGTAGACTAATCCAAATGGAAGTTATGGCTGCGAATGTAAGTGCCTGTAGTTTATTTTTAGTTTAGTCACCATACAAATTGATTTCCTTGTTCTTCCTACTTTCTAGCACTGTAATTCCAAAACTACTCACCACAGAAGGCGGAAACTTTGGTGAACCATTCCTTGGACTATGCAGATAATGCTGAGAAGTAAAAAAATTCGGAGGTTGTGCGAACTAGACAGGTTTTCACTGAGATGGTCACATATGTGATTATTGTACGTACATTCAGTGAAATTGAGTAATGGATATCTTTCAATCTTTCTTTAATATTGTTACTCTGTGTTGTGTTGGCTGGTCCATCTGTAATGCTATAATTTTTATAGCATACTGTAGTATTGTTACTAGGTTGTACGGAGAATAAAGCAGATGGGGTTGATAATGGTCCTATTCAGTGTCATACATGGTATTGGGGACATTAGCTTTATATAAGTTGACCATATAATATTATTATTTATGTACACCGAGCACAGAGTTGACCCTTGTTTTCTGTGTAATAGTGTTGTGAATCGGTATGAAAAAACGAATTATTAACTGGTATTATCTTTTGCCCACTCACTTGGTAGACTTCTGCTGACAAGTGATAACGTCATAGCATAACCTCAAAGCATGTGTAAATGCTGTTTAACAACAAAATAATATTTAGGCAATTTGCAGTTGTCAATTTGGCGAAATACACACTATTTCATTTTTATTAAATTTACTGGTAAATTGTCTCTACACTGTTGCACATGTTGTAGGCTGACAGAAGGATGAATTTGTATCCTGAATGTTTGTTGTGCTGAAATGTCTGCCTTGTAGATTTAGTGTTCAGTCACAGTGAGCTGTCCACTGATCCTTTCACAGGGTTAGATCATCCGATGCGTAATCAAATATCTGGATTGGATCATGTGTGCAATGGATCAATTAATTCACGTTGAAGTGTTTTAACTTAGTCCTGCTACAATCTTTTTTTTGTGAGTCACACCCACTTATCGTGATCATGTACAGGGTATGTATCTCGAAGTAATACAGTAAACCTTTGATTTCTGTAGGATGTCATATCAATTTACACATACAGTGTTAAGGAGTGTTGACAATGTCATCAGTGGACTGCTTATTGCAAACTACAAGGGTTATTGAAACTGAATGCTGAGTAGATACCTGACCAACTAACACATTAAAAGTGACTATAAGCTTGTAGCTACCATAGCAAATAAACCTATCACTTTACAATTATATCAGAGTACTGATGGCTACAATAGCAGTGCTAATGTAAATGTAATGAGCTAGTCATTTTGGGAGTGGGTAGCCATGTTGGTAGTGTGCATACTAAGATTCTATCATATAAACTATTGGCATATAGCTTATAATGTATGTGGACAGTATAGATCCTCGCTAATCCAAACTCCTGTAATCTGAACACTTGCTAATCCCAACAGTAGAAATGACTGTTCTATTAGGGTATTTTGAGAACAAGTGTTTGTTCTATTAGAGTATTTGAATAGGGTTCTGTATATAGTCAATAATCTGAACAATTTTACTACTTTTATCAACTTGAGAACAGTGCTGTTCAGATTGTTGAGGATCCACTGTTTAATAAATTGCTATAATATCCA
Source organism: Dysidea avara (assembly GCF_963678975.1). NCBI lineage: Eukaryota > Metazoa > Porifera > Demospongiae > Dictyoceratida > Dysideidae > Dysidea > Dysidea avara. The sequence goes on from NC_089272.1 coordinate 14,820,207, forward strand.
TTATTAGCTTACAATGTGTGACTGTTGTGTGCACATATGATAAAATTAAGTGATGGATAACTCCCAATCTGTCTATGATGGTTTTTCTCTGTGTTGGCTGGTCCATCTGTTGCCCTATAATTTTGATAGCATACTTTAACATTGTTACGAAGTTGTACTGAGCTTTCAGTGTCTTTGTATTGGTACTGGTGACATCAACTTTATAATATTACCATGTATTTTGTGTATGTACACTGTGCACATGGCTTGCCCCTTGTTATCTGTACAGTGGTCATTCTATTATTTAAATTCATTAAATAATGGGAAGTTAAAACTGATTTTTTATATACAGAATTCCATTTAAATACTCTAATAGAACATACAGTGTACACTCTGAAACAAAATACTGTAATAGAACAGTCACTTCTGTTTGAATAACAAAACATTTGGGTATCGATGACCGAACATTAAAGGGACCACTGTACTGAGGAATGTGTGACCTATTAGAGTATCTTGCCATTACATGAACATTCTATTAGAGTAAGTGTATGTTTTATTAAGTTAAACAAATGAGCTTTATTTATTTGAACAAATTCACTTAACTGGAAGCTTTTAACGTTGAACTGAAACAGATGTTCAGATAATGGAGGTCCTACAATCCTACAATCAAGACACACGGTAGTGTGTCGTGCGGCCCAAGAAGCCGGCGCGCCACACCGTGAGTATATTGACAGGAAGAAAGAAAACGTCATTTTCACACTTTTGTATCTCGGTGATGGCTTATCCGATTGAAACCAAATTTGCTGCAGAGTTGCCTGCCAGCTAGGGGAGTCTACATTCCAAATTTGAAGGAAATCACGCTAGCCATTTCCGAGATATGAGCGGCCAAAGTTTCGTTTTTTTTTTCTTCGTTTTTTTTTTCTTCGTCTTTTCGCACACTTGCAAAAATTGCTATAAAACGCAAACGCGTGCTCCGATCGCCTTGAAATTTGGCACACAGAAAGGGAGTCCAAAGGCGCATCCTAGCATCAAATTTGGTGCAAATTTGATGAATGGTTCAGGAGTTATGACCAATTATTCGTGTAAAACAAGATCGATTTGTTGTCACGCCTACAGGGTAAACCGCTTCATGGAATGAGCTGAAAATTGCTATGTAGATGGAGTAACCATCGTAGGAGTGCCTTTTGGTAGTTTGAAAGAAATCGAGATTAAGACCACGGAGATATGACACAAAACCCAACCTGTGTCACAATTACGCAATCGATTTTTAGTAATAAAAAAGTATTAGTTTTCACGCCTACTAGGCAAACCGCTAAGAGCAATGAGCTGAAAATCGGTGTATAGCTGGAATAATCTTCATAGAAAGTCCTTGCAGTAGTATAGAAGAATTGGATTACAAACCACTGAGTTATGATTCGAAAGCCAACTCTGTGTAGCAAATGCGAGATCGAGATACTCTAATAGAACAGTCACCCTAATAGAGCATTCAGTTAATATATTTACTCCATTATAGAATTCTATTACATTACAAGTTATTCTGTAGGGACTTCAGCTGCAAACAGTTAATCTTAGACAGTTAAGCAAGAAGCAAGTCACCCTGTGGAGAATTAAGCTACAATTATATCATTGTAGAGATTCAGAACATTACAAGTCACACTAAAGAGAGTTCAGCTATAAGCAAGTCATGCACCCTGTAGAGAGTTCACCTACAATTAAATCACTCTCTAGAGAATTCAGCTACACACAAATCACTGTGCAGAGAGTTCAGCTACAAACAAATTATCCTGTAGAGGGATCAGCTACAAACAAAACACTTTGCAGAGAGTTTAGCTACAAACAAATCAACTTGTAGAGAGATCAGCTAGAAACAAATCAACCTGCAGAGAGATCAGCTACAAACAAATCAGCTTGTAGAGAGATCAGTTACACACAAATCAACCTGTAGAGAGATAAGCTAGAAAAAAATCACCCTGTAGAGAGTTCAGCTAAAACAAATCAACTTGCAGAGAGATCAGCTACACACAGATCAACTTGTAGAGAGATCAGCTAGAAACAAATCACCTTGTAGAGAGTTCAGCTACAAACAAATCAATATGCAGAGAGATCAACTACAAACAAATCACCCTGTAGAGATATCATCTAGGAACTAGACACAATGTAAGGAGTTCAGCTACAAGGAAATCACCCTTTAGAGAGTTCAGCTACAAACAAATCAACCTGCAGAGAGATCAAATCACCTTATAGAGAGTTCAGCTACAAACAAATTGCCCTGTAGAGAGATCAGTTACAAACAAATCAACCTGCAGAGAGATCAGCTACACTCAAATCAACTTGTAGAGAGATCAGCTACAAACAAATCACACTGTGGAGATCAGCTAGAAACTAGACACAATGTAAGGAGTTCAGCTACAAGTAAATCACCCTGTAGAGAGTTCAGCTAAAACAAATCAACCTGCAGAGAGATCAGCTACAAACAAATCACCTAATAGACAGTTCAGCTACAAACAAATTACCCTGTAGAGAGATCGGCTACAAATTAATCAACCTGCAGAGAGATGAGCTACACTCAAATCAACTTGTAGAGAGATTAGCTACAAACAAATCACCCTGTAGAGAGATCAGCTAGAAACTAGACACAATGTAAGGAGTTCAGCTACAAGCAAGTCACCCTGTAGAGATTTCAGCTGCAAAAAAATCACCCTGTAGAGAGATCAGGTAGAAACTAGACACCATGTAAAGAGTTCACCTATAGAAGAGGTCACCTTATAGAGAGTTCAGCTACAAAGAAACCATCATGTAGAGAGTTCAGCTGCAAACAAATTACTCTGTATAGAGTTCAGCTAGAAAAAGTCACCTTGTAGAGAGTTCAGCTACAAAGAAACTGCCATGTAGAGAGTTCAGCCTCAAACAAATTACCGTGTAGAGAATTCAACAACAAGCAAATCGCCCTGTAGAGGGATCAGCTAGATGAAGTTACCTTGTAGAGAGTTCAGCTACAAAGAAAGCACCATGTAGAGAGTTTAGCTGCAAACAAATCACCTGTAGATAGTTCAGCTAGAAACAAATCACGCTGTAGAGAGATCAGCTAGAAGAGGTCACCTTGGAGAGAGTTCAGCTACAAAGAAATCACCACCTAAAGAGTTCAGCTACAAAGAAATCACCCTGTAGAGAGTTCAGCTAGAAGAAGTCACCTTGTAGAGAGTTCAGCTACAAAGAAACCATCATGTAGAGAGTTCAGCTACAAAGAAAGCACCATGTAGAGAGTTTAGCTGCAAACAAATCACCTGTAGAGAGATCAGTTAGAAGAGGTCACCTTGTAGAGAGTTCAGCTACAAAGAAATCACCATGCACCTAAAGAGTTCAGCTGCAAACAAATCACCTGTAGATAGTTCAGCTAGAAACAAATCACGCTGTAGAGAGATCAGCTAGAAGAGGTCACCTTGGAGAGAGTTCAGCTACAAAGAAATCACCACCTAAAGAGTTCAGCTACAAAGAAAGCACCATGTAGAGAGTTCAGCTACAAAGAAAGCACCATGTAGAGAGTTTAGCTGCAAACAAATCACCTGTAGAGAGATCAGTTAGAAGATGTCACCTTGAAGAGAGTTCAGCTACAAAGAAACCATCATGTGGAGAGGTTCAGCTACAAAGAAACCGTAATGTAGAGAGTTCAGCTACAAAGAAAGCACCATGTAGAGAGTTTAGCTACAAATAAATCACCTGTAGAGAGTTCAGCTAGAAGAAGTCACCTTGTAGAGAGTTCAGCTACAAAGAAACCGTCATGTAGAGAGTTTAGCTACAAAGAAAGCACCATGCATGTAGAGAGTTTAGCTGCAAACAAATCACCTGTAGAGAGTTCAGCTAGAAACAAATCACCCTGTAGAGAGATCAACTAGAAGAGGTCACCTTGTAGAGAGTTCAGCTACAAAGAAACCATCAGGTGGAGAGTTCAGCTACAAAGAAATCACCCTGTAGAGAGTTCAGCTGGAAGAAGTCACCTTGTAGAGAGTTCGGCTACAAAGAAACCATCATGTAGAGAGTTCAGTTACAAAGAAACCACCATGGATGTAGAGAGTTTAGCTGCAAACAAATAACCTGTAGAGAGTTCAGCTAGAAACAAATCACCCTGTAGAGAAATCAGCTAGAAGAGGTCACCTTGTAGAGAGTTCAGCTACAAAGAAAGCACCATGTAGAGAGTTTAGCTACAAACAAATCACCTGTAGAGAGTTCAGTTAGAAGAAGTCACCTTGTAGAGAGTTCAGCTACAAAGAAACCATCATGTAGAGAGTTCACCTACAAAGAAAGCACCATGTAGAGAGTTTAGCTGCAAACAAATCACCTGCAGAAAGTTCAGCTAGAAACAGATCACCTTGTAGAGAGATCAGCTAGAAGAGGTCACCTTGTAGAGAATTCAGCTACAAAGAAACCATCAGGTGGAGAGTTCAGCTACAAAGAAATCACCCTGTAGAGAGTTCAGCTAGAAGAAGTCACCTTGTAGAGAGTTCAGCTACAAAGAAACCATCATGTAGAGAATTCAGCTACAAAGAAACCACCATGGATGTAGAGAGTTTAGCTGCAAACAAATCACCTGTAGAGAGTTCAGCTAGAAGAAGTCACTTTGTAGAGAGTTCAGCTACAAAGAAACCATCATGTAGAGAGTTCAGCTACAAAGAAACCACCATGGATGTAGAAAGTTTAGCTGCAAACAAATTACCTGTAGAGAGTTCAGCTAGAAACAAATCACCCTGTAGAGAAATCAGCTGGAAGAATTTATCTTGTAGAGAGTTCAGCTACAAAGAAACCATCCTGTATATAGTTCAGCTATATTTTAAGTCACCCAGTAGAGAGATCAGTTGCTAAAAAATATACTGTGGGGAATAATGGACATGTAATAAATATATGTATATAATTTGTATAATTACTAATAAAATAAAAAATAATTGAAGTATTAAAAATCTTCTATAAGTTCTTTTCTTCTTCCTGTGGTAAATAAAAAAACACATGGGTTAAAAAAGCCCCAAAGCCAGCCATAGGCTGGCTTTGCTGTATACAAATACAAAAAGAAGTGATATCTAATCAAAAACAGCCAAGCTGTAAAAAAAGGTGCGGCCCCCAAAAAGGCCATGGTGAAAAAAGATGTGAAATCCAAGGTGGCGGCCAAGAAATGGCTGTGATGGTAGGTTAATGGTAAAAATTTTAATAACGACAATTCAGGTGAATTTTGTGCCACTTGGTCTTGGCATCAAATTCACCTGAATTGTTGTTATTAAAATTTTTACCATTAACCTACCATCACAGCCATTTCTTGGCCGCCACCTTGGATTTCACATCTTTTTTCACTATGGCCTTTTTGGGGGCCGCACCTTTTTTTACAGCTTGGCTGTTTTTGATTAGATACTTATTATACATCACAGTTAGACAAAGCAAATACAAGTTGTTTTTTATGTTAACAAATTTACTTGGTTATGTGTGACCCGGTCCTAGTAATAATAATAATAATGATAAATAAATGTTTGATTCATTATTATCCTCGCTTCATTGATTATTCATACAACAACTGTTCTTATCGTGCACAGTCAGTAAAATAATTTAATGATTAGCACCACAACCTTCCAGTGATGCTATATCAATAGGATGTAGATGTAATCATTACCACAATCACCCCACAAACTAGATAGTCAATCACTACCTCCGACTTTCCCTTCAACTACTGTATGGAAGAGGACTGCCTGCTGACATACTTAAGTAGCATGCTGGCTACCTTTCAACTATGTTTTCATATATCACTGAGGCTATCTATCTAATTGGCTTCCTATTCTTTAGTAATCAGAATTAGTACACTGGGACCACCTTGTTCGCACCCATAGTTAACCAGTCACGTGTTTGGCCACAACACATACTCAATGTATCTTCAAATTTTTCACTACTTCATCAGAAGCATTAATGATGCATCCTGGATAAACTGCAGCTGGCACTGATGGGAGGTCTATTCCAATTGTGTCCTGACATCAACCCTGCTCCTGGTACTACCACAGTATTATTATACTTAATCCCCCTTCAACTTGTAAGTGCTTAGAGCATGTATGAAGATACTCATATTGCGGACGTGTACATGCATGCACATATGGGATACATGCGTGTACATTTATATTATGTTGTGTGTGCTCTATATAATGCTGCTTGTAGACATGAAAAGTCAGTTAAAGATGTTTACTCTGGCTTGTATAGGTAGTAGTATAACCCAGGGTCCTGCTTGGGTGGAAAGTCATTTCCCATGCCTTTCTATGGCCTGATACACCCAAGCTATGTCAAAAGTCTGAAAAATCCCCTTTTTCCATTCAAAAGTATTCACCAACCCATCTAATATACATATAACTTCCCAATTTAAGTCCCAGCCTACAATTTTGGTTAGGTTTTCCCACGGCAGAGTCCTTGTACAACTACCAACCCCACCACCATCAGATGACAGTGGTGGATAAACCAATCAGTAACACCTGTGTGGGACAAAGATTGGTGACAAGTATGTTAGAGGTACATTAACAGACATTCATACATACCAAACATTGATCACAACAACCTGAACATTAACATGCTGATTGGTGTGGAAACACCCCTGGGCAGTGTGCACTTGGCATATTCGAGCAGTGCACACCCCCAGGGTGCAATCACCACTTACGCACCATGTATTTAGTATGTCTGCATACAAAATAGACACAACTATATAATGTTTTCCTAGCTATACACACCACCCTTCCACCGCACCTAGCTTTATTGCCTACTTTTTCCTAGTTCTAACCACAATAACATTTTCCACAAAGTTTTTCTGTCTGCCAACATGCCATGCACCATGGCATGATCTCGTGATCTCAAACCTGTCAAACCAGTTTATTACGATGAATCATTATGACATCATTACGTTTCATGTATACTACAAGATTGGTTCAACTTTTATCTGAAACAAGTGTTGATTTCAGTTTGTGGTGCTAGCACTGCTAATATACAATGCCTCTCTAATGGACCTTACAGTCAACTCAAGGATTCTGTGTTGCTGAATTTAATTACTTTACTCAAAAGGCTAGTTTATCACTAAAGGATGCTGGCTTCATTTACTATGGTATGCTATGTAGATTTGCACTGTATCCATTCTATGCCTACACCAAAGCATGTTAACTTCAATTTATTGCGTTGCACATTTCGTTCACAACAAAAATTCATACACCGCAAACATTGAGCACAACAAACTGAACATTCATTCACAGCAGGCATTCATACGCAGCAGACATTAACATATTGGTTGCTGGGGCCCACCCCTGGGAATAGTGGCAACCGCCACCATTTATAGAGGATTAAATTACACATATGTGCTCATATATATAATACATTTATTTACTTAGCTATCCACCCTCCACTGCACCAAGCTCTACATTGCCTACTCTTTTTCCTAATGCCAATCACATAACATTTTCCCACAAAGCCAGTAGTGTATGTGAAAACGCACAAGTTCAACAATCATGTAACAAGAATACAATGATACCATAATAGCAAGTAAGATTATATCTACATGAGATCATGCATGACATGACTATATATATATATATATAATTTGTGATATAGAGAGGATAAGTTTGGATGAATAACGGAAAACTGAGGAAATCATAGGGCGGGCAGTAAGTTCTTCCATAAATACAGTAGATGAATGAACATAGCATTTGCAAGGGATGATAGCAAACCACTAAGACATGTCAAATCGCAGCAACTGATCACTAGCAACCAAAATGACAGACCAAGCTATGTCATGAACATTAATATTGGCATCAATTGATAAAGTATTACAGCTACATAACTAGCGTCTAATTCACCCAAATTCCTCCAAATTTCCCCAGTTGCCCAAGCTTGCTATACGCCACATATAAAATTATTATAATAGTACGTACTTAGACAGTAATATTACTGTAGTTATAATGACCACACATAGCACAGGTATGCATGAAGTATATGACACATCCCGATGGTATATAGAAAATTGCGACAATACCAAATGAAAATACAACTAAGTGAGCCTGTATGTGTACCAATAGCGGTAAGCATCTTACTGAGCAGAGTTTTTGCAGAACCAGCCAGGACTAATGCCTGAGAACCTGTGAGTACCAAGTAGTGTGCAGGTATAGCATAAGTATAAAGGAGTGTGTAAATATGACATGAATGCAACGTACACAGTAGGCCTGCCAAGTGATTGTATGCGAGTGTCAACTACCTGTATGCAGCAACAAATGTATGCACATATTAGTGAGCATTAAGTGACTTTGCAAATACTGATATGCATTTTTGCAAGCATGTAAGCAAAACATAAATATAAAAGCCCATCAGCAGCAGCAACAGTTGTATTCCAAGTCTGAATACAGCCAAGTACTATACATACAGACATTGGTAAGCACGAGTAAACTTGCAATTAGAGCTAAAGAGGTTACTTATGTAGTATAAAGCCTGCAATGATTTTAGACATGTAGCAGTTTATGTTGTATGCAGATGCATTTAAGTTTAAAGTACAAGAGTACTCTTGTGCACACAGAAACTATGTACTGACTAAGGCAAGTGCAACTGAGGATTGGAGGTATGTACCCCCAAAACAAGCTGGCAATGATGAATACACCATAAAAGATGAATAAAACCTCAATGATAACACAAACAGTTTGAAGTATAGCCAATTCTGTTATACACCAAACAGCAATGTAGCGGATACTTCACCATCTGCAGTATTGATGGGAACAATAAATTTGCATGTGGATGTCACTCCTTTAATGCGGTAAGGGCTTCTAAATGTGCAATCCAGGTTAAACTTGGGAGGCAGTTCTAATCTGACTGTAGCACAATAAGAACTTATAGAATAGATGTCGTAATGGACTGCCTGTACAATGAACATGGGTGTATACTTTAGGTGGCAAGCAACTATGATTATGATAAATTGGCACCATGGCAGTGAAAAATTATACATACACTGGTATGTGATCCAATGGGTAGGGAACAATGTTGACTGTAGATATGCATATTAATTGTTAGCTATTAATGCACAATGATGAAAAATGTACAGTATTATTGCAAGTGGAATTGAATAAAACAGCACTGGTTAACCACTCGCCAACATGTAAAATTTCACTGGGCTTCTCGTAAGATGGAGCATTTGTGTATATTTTAATCTCTAATGGTAGACTGATGAAAACAGGTGAAGACCAATTCTCACTGTCGCCTCCCAGGCCAGAGCGGGAGTAGTGAGTCTTGTATGAGTCATGTTTGAGGCGGCACTAAGGAGGATCAGTGTTATATTCAAGCTCTCTGAATGATGGATACAAAGTGCAGCTATGGAGCTGTATGCAAGAAGGGAAGAGTGATAAAGAAAAGTCAATACTAGGTTGGGATAGTAATAGCAGTGACGAGTCAGTCCTTTACTGCTAAGTTTCAAGTTCCAGCGGTAACGATAACATCTAAGTTTAATAAGCTGCATAAATAGCATTTTCATTGCTAGTTAAATGTATGTGTGCACTTTCATTTTGCTTCATTTTGCAAATGTGTTGCAAATAGTCCACAGATATGAGTTCACGTTTCACCTTGCAATGGGACCTTGTGCCTGGGAAATCCTATAACTATGCCCCTGCTGGAGTGAATCGTTTAAAGGAGAACTTATACCTGTAACTTAAAGCAAAGCACAACCACCATGAGTGATGATAGTTGTGAGTAGGACAATGGAAAATCTGGGCAATACCATGAGTGATGATAGTTGTGAGTAGGACAATGGAAAATCTGGGCAATATAACGTACAGTATATTAGAATAACTTTCAATGGTTTTGTCAATACAGTCAGCATTTATGGTGAAGATACATTAGGCTATGGGGATTAATTTCAAATTTCCCTAAAGTGGTAAATCCTGGTTATGGTGAAAACCAACCAACGAAAGGTGAGGAGACACATTTAAAATCCAAGCAAATTGTCCTATAGGCTATTTTTCACGTGATATCACCGACAAAAGAATTGTGACTGACAACCGTCTTGCAGTTTACTGCATTTGTCAGGTTCTTTGAGCACGATGTGATTGGTAACTTTAATGGCACCTTATCTAATAATGAAATAGTATGAATCAAGCAAATATTGTACCAAGTTTGGTGTTTTATCAAAAAGTGAATGATTTTATTTGCTTACTCACTGCAAAGCTTACCTATGCCGAAGTTTAATACAGGCTTCATTTAGTGTTTAATTCTCATAGGCAGACTGCTTTTACCACTAAAAGAGTTTGCTCATGTGGATGCATACAGACAACATAGATAGATAGATAGACAGACAGACAGATATATAGGTACACACACACACGTTTTTATAAAAGCAATTTCAGTAAACCATACAGGCACGCACCTGGTTCAACAGCATATACCTGGTTTAAAGTAAAGGAAGTAATTTGTATGTATTAATGACATATGTATTTTCAGTTGCTTAAATGAAAGACCTATTTAAGAGAATACTATTTAATATCTAATAGAGCAGTCATACAGTTATTAGTCAGTAATGAATATCAGCCAGTGAATTAATTTAGTTACTATTTTTGTATCTATCCAGTTGCTTCATATAATGTGACAATTACTGATTCTGATGGAGCTACTATTGTTGCTAATTCTACAACTGTGAATAATGGAGATTCCTTAGTACTAAACTGTACTATTGATGGAGGTTCTGCTAACATGTTTTGCTGGTTCAAGGATAACGTGTTATTTGATAATGATGGTGTAGTAAACATCACTAGTGTAGAGGCTACTGATAGAGGACTGTATGAGTGTAGAGTCAGTAATGATGCTGGGAATAGCACAGCAAGTGTTACCATTAATGGTGAGTATAGTGTACTGTGTCTGAGATGTGATGTTTTGTTGTTTGTTGACCTATAGTTGCTCCACGATTTGTTGTTATACCACAAGACATGGAAGTAATAATTGGCACCCAAGTGATGTTTTCTTGTTCTGCTGATGGCTTCCCTGTACCGACTATTTCATGGTTGTACAATGACATGATTATAACTGATGGAATAACATCAGATATGAACACTACTGTTTCTAGTAGCACATTATTATTGTCCAGTGTACAGCTGAACAATACAGGAGATTATGTGTGTCAGATCACAAGTACTGTAGTAACAATGTCACTGAATAGTACAGCGACTGTTAATGGTGTTGTTGGTGAGTTGGGTGCAGTTTGGTAACCAGCAGTCTATAGGTCTGTGTTTATGGGTGTGAATAAAATTGTACACCAAGACTCACGGTAGTGAGTCATGCAGCCAGTTAAGCAGAAACGCGCGCCGCCGGCAATAAATGACACGACCACTACACATGAGGATTTGAACATTGTCAAATTTGGCTTGTCTATAACTCACCCGTCATTTACGCTATCGCTCTGAAACTCTAGACTTAATCTCATCCTGTCACTAGTAATTACCACACAAACAGTGAAGCAAATCCATGCCGATTGTTTTGTGATCGAGATTGCCAACATGAAAGGGGATGTTTCATATTTTTTTTGTTTTTCGCATGCAACCGTAGGTGCATGCCTTGCGTTCCTTTGTGCACTCCGAACATTGATTGCCCTGCTATTGCTTCAGTACTATCTCGATTGCCTCAAGATTCACATCGTTGATTTCACCATGCATCATTACCCTACAGTCGTAATTTCAGCACCAAATGAAGTTTCAGTCATCCTCAGTCTACCTAGAGGCCAAATACAAAACCCATATTGTTGTTTTCCGCAATACTCGTTTGGCATGTAGGGCACTGTGTCTTTAAACTGTTCTAAAAATTTCGTTGAGATTGAAACATATGTTTTTGAGAGTGGCTAGTTTGAAATTTGAATTTAGTCGCCCCCCACGTGATTTTCTCTCTGTAAGAATTTAACTCGGAATTTAAAGAATGACGCAGAGCACAACTGCGGTCACTGGTTATTGATGAACTGGCGCTGTGTGTAGTTAATCGGTGCATGTAGCCACAAAGAAGTGTACTTCCATAGCGTTATAGTCTATAATCTACGTATGGTGCTGCATACCATCGTTCGATTTGAAATTTGAATTTCATCTCCCTCATGTAATTTGCTTTCTAAGGGCGCGGCTTAAAGAATGACACAGAGCACAACTGCGGTTACCATAATTAGCACATGTAGCTAGCCTAAAAGGAAGTGTGCAAAACCACCTGAAAAATTTACAATTGTCATCATGCATTTTATAGCACCTTCACACAAAAATTAGTATAGGTAATCACACACATTTGAGTGCAATTTTGGCTGTTACGAGTACAATTATTCCATAATTGCACGAAAATGCGTGTGATTGCCTACTAATCACATAGTGACCACCCTTCGTGGTTTGTAGTACACATCTATCCAGATCTATGTGGCCATTAACTTCTACCAGGTGATTGCATCATCTTACATCATTTGTTGTTGCACTTAAAAGGCTTCGCATGTCAGCAATTCTAATTGGCTACCCAAAATGTCTACATATGTTGCACTTAAAAGGCTTCTATTGTCAGCTTATTTGATTGGCTATTCATTATATCACTTTCTTGTTGCACTTAAAAGGCTTCTGTTATTCTGCTATTTTATTGGCTACTTTACAGTGCAATTACAGAAACAAGGCCGTGCGATTTGGGATTAATTGCACTCCTACTATTGGGACTAATGTATGGCAAATTAAACCACTATGTGATTACACATGTAATTACACCATACAGAGGACACATGAATACCAAATAGTTTTCACAACAATAATGTAAGAATTGTACAACAATGACTGTGATATAACTACTACGAAAATCTTCTCCAGTGGCCCGCCATAGTAGCAAGTCTCACACGACGGCATGTATATTCATCTAAAAACAATGGGAGTAACGAGTAAGTGCAATAACGACAAGTTGGTATGACTCCATTTGTAGAATCCAGATGAGTGGGTGTGGCTCCAGTATGTCTAAACAGTTAACAAACATTCCTGTTATAAATATGTGCTAGAGTTGCAATAATTATAATAGTATAGTATTTAAATACAACAATACATAGTCTCCATTGCATCACTATCAACACTAAGTGGAGGATATTGCTGCATCTCTAGTATGTACGCTCCATCAGTACAACCTGTCTTAATGGCTACCAGTATAGAAAGACAACCTCTCTTGAAAAGCCAATTCCAAATTAAGAATTTATACACTGCTACCTGCTTATTGAGTGAATGTGACAAGTTTCACCATAATTTATGACTGGATCTACGAAAACCATTCTTATCGCCCAAGACAAGAAGTTTAATTTTTTCTCACAAACACAAAGCTTAATGAATGCCCTATCAAGTTTCACTTCCACAGACGACCAGAGTAAAGTGGTCTGCTTTTGCTGGCTGCTTTTTTAAAGCACAGTGTCGAGCTGTACAAGTGGTTTGGGGTCTTGATGAAACCCTGGCCAACGAGGAGATGGCTGTGTGTGGTTGTACAGCTCCGTGGTGCTGGACAATGACCTGTGCTGTAAATTTCATTTCATTTTAGCCAGTTCTGGGGTCTGAATAGCCCATAACTTGGCCTAATTCATCCCAATATGTTTCTTTTCAATTTTTGAACACCATCTTGCCCGCCTTCCAGGGCTCCCGCCTCCCACCCTTCTGGAGCTCGCCTGATACAGACAACTTCGGTTTAAAAACTATCTAAAATGGCAGGAAACTTAGCTGTTGGCTACTTCTTTGGTGGATGATCAGGAAGGTAAGAAATTGTTGTGAAACGTGTGAAAATGTGGTATGCGTAGCTACCACCATTGGCCAGCTACAACACTTTGAATATTTAAAACCAGTGTTTCTCGGTACTTTTAAATGGGCGATAAGACCGGTTTTCCCAGAGACAGTCACATTTATGGAAGTGATCTGATCTTGTATATTCTTTCAGTGGATGAGATCCACTTGGTCAGGACAAAATGTGACCCAAATTGTCCTGGATAATCCATAATCAACCCACTTATGACCCAGTGGCACAATGGATGTGTGGACACATTGCATACAAGACATGCTACGTACCGTTTTAGCATTTCAAGTCACCACATTATGCACGGACCAGTCAACAATGCTTCATAGTGCCCATCAGTAAACCTGAAGAAGAAAGTTACAAAAAATAAAAATGCACATAAGTACAGCGAGACCTCATTAATAGGGCCAGCTCTGGGACCATTAAAAAATTGGCCTGAATAACAAGGTGGCCTTATTAATGAGGTCATAAAGTACTGTTTATCTATATTTGGAACCTTCTATAGGTGGCCAATATAATGAAGTGGTCTTATTAAAGAGGTGGCCACTAAGTGAGGTTTCACTGTACATACGGTTAACAATGGTGAACAATATTATTGGTTAACAAGATACGCTGAAACCTTACTCTTGTGGCAGATTGCTCTGTACACAAAATGACACATTCAGCGATTGTATTTAGGTGGACGATAAAGTTACATATTATGACTTAAATACTCATGATGTGTCACTGCTAGGCAGTATCTGATATGGCTACCATATACACAGCACTGCCGAAGCACAACATCGCACTCGCTTGCACACACAATTTTGCTTAAGATTTTTAAAATTGATAATTAAGGGGCATGGTAACTGTTTTGCTTACAAGACTGTGGCAGCTGTTCCCCTTCTGTACAAGTGGCCACCAACTGTGGATGAAAGCCAGGCATTAGATATTTGGTATTTCATGTGTTGATAGGGCTTCTGGTAGTCTCAAATCTCACCACAGTTTAACTCAGGCAGTGTTGTGATCACCACTAAACCACTGGAATGCTGTGTTATGTTCGTCTTATGCTTGGCTACTAAGGGATACTCTGAAAAATATAATATCCTATGGATAATGACTTCATCACTTTTGCTTATAAGGACCAAAAATGAAAACTTTTTCACGTTGGACTGACAGGCAACTGCCTATGTCTGAAGCAGTGCCTTTGGTGCTCTGACAGATTGGCTGCCACCTTGCTGCCAGCACTTACTGTCTCATATGCTGTTCACACTAAAACCATCTCTATAGCCAGTTAGAACAGCATGCTTCTTACCATTTTAAGGCCGCAAAATGCAGCCACCTCTTTAATAAGCTAGGTCAGAAAATTTTGTCCCTACGGCCTGAATAATGACCAGTTTCCACTGTACTATTAGTGATTAGTGATCATGGAGGATTATTTATTAAGATACTTAGATATACAAGCGCTACAACTTCTAAATATAGCAGTAAAATTTTTATCCTGGTCCAATAGAGTGATAACTTTTACGTCAAAAAATTACATTAAAATGTGTAACCGCAGGCAAAAAGTGGGGCAAATTCAATTGTGGGGCACCTTCAAGAGGCTGTAACTTGGCTTCTGGTGCTCCATTCAGCATGCAACTTACTCAGGACATAAAAGAGAAGTTGGGAAACATAATGAAAAACATCACTTGGGAATCAGGTTGGTTTAAAAAGTAGCTAGCTAGCATAATAATATAAATCAATAATAAATGCTCAAACAGTGGGCACAGAGGCAAACCCTGCCCAATTTTGTGATGAAGGAATTGTCAGGTTGGTTTTACCCAGGTTAAAAGGATAAAACAGCTGTTTTTGGGCTCAACTCGAGAAAGTCATTGTCACTAAACAACACTTCAGTAAGAAAGAATGAACAATAATGAACCATTGTATGTCAATTTGTCAATATGAACATTGTGGGAATCTTCTATTGCACTTTTCAGAAGTGTCAAAATCCTTGTGCCCACGCATTTTTTTCCATTTATCAGCCATATCTCGCCCAGCACGGATCAAACAAACCTGCACTAAGCTTCCTTAAATATCTGTTATACTACTCTCTTCCTTGTTCCTGACAACGTGGTTTCATTTAGAAAGACAGTCTCAACAAACCTCAGGCAAAGTAATCTCGTGCCCCAATGGCATGCATATATTTTCTGCCCCGCAGAAGTAATTATGTAATGACTATGACGTCAGGTGTTACCACTCTATCTCTAATAATCGTGAGAGACTCTACTGTACAAACCGAGGTACAAACACATGTTTTATCAGTGTATGCACTAATCGCCTTTTTACAATTAAGTTTTACAACACAAATACATATATAGTTTGACTCACCAATTGTGTCTCAGTGGCACTAAATTCCTTCAACACGAAAAGACAAGCAAAGAGACAACAGCCTCTCAAAGATCACAGCCTATCCAGGTACACTTATTTAGTAGTAATACAAATTTTAAAGGCGTTTATTTCTAACAGGACATACTGTAATTACTCGCCCCTCTGTTGTCTCTGTACATACTTACCATTTCTCTAATCAAGACACACGGTAGTGTGTCTTGATTAGAGAAATGATTAGCTCTGTGCTTCCTCGATGAAACAAGACGATTTTTGCTGTGGACGTGCCCTCCAACTGCAGCACTCCACATTCCAAATTTGAGAAAAATCGCTTCGCGCGTTCCCGCGATATGGGACTTCAAAAATTGGCTCAGTTTCTTGGTTTTCCTTTTTTTTTCTTATTTTTCTTTTTCTTGTCGCACACTTACAAAAACTGCTATAAAACGCGAAAGCCATATCCGATTGCCTTGAAATTTGGCACACAGAAGGGGGATATAAAGGCGCATCTCGGTACCAACTTTGGCTGGAATACAATAAACAGGCAAAGAGTTATGAGCGATTATTCACGAAAAATAACACCAATATTTTGTCACGCCTACAGGATAAACCGCGTATGGGAAGAAGCTGAAAATCGGTGGGTGAATAGGTTAACTATTGAACCTCAAACCTTTTGTGGTTTGAAAGAAATCGACCTAAAAAAAACAGGAAGATACAACGAAAAATCCAACAGTTTGCCACTCCTACCAGATAAACCGCTTGGGGTAATGCTTTGAAAATCGTTGTACAGATGGAGTAATCATCTTAGAAAGGATCATCAATGGTGTAGAAGAATCAGACTTAAAGCCACGGAGTTATAACACGAAATCCAACTTGGTGCAGCAAGTGCGAGATCGAGATACTCTAATAGAGCAGTCACCCTGAAGAGAATTCAAGAGATCAGCTAGAAACAAGAAACCTGTATAGAGATCAGCTACATACAAGTCACCCTGTAGAGAGATCAGCTAGAAGAAGTTACCTTGTAGGGAGTTCATGCAACTATGGAAAGAGATAGTTCAGCTAGAAGAAATCACCTTGTAGAGTTCAGCTACAAAGAAACCACCATGTAGAGAGTTCAGCTACAAACAAATCGCCCTGTGGAGAGATCAATAGAAGAAGTTACCTTGCAGAGAGTTCAGCTACAAAGAAACCATCATGTAGAGAGTTCAGCTACAAACAAATCTCCCTGTAGAGAGATTAGCTAGAAGAAGTTACCTTGTAGAGAGTTCAGCTACAAAGAAACCATCATGTAGAGAGTTCAGCTGCAAACAAATCACCTGTACAGAATTCAACTACAAACAAATCACCCTGTAGAGAGGTCAGCTAGAAGAAATTACCTTGTAGATAGTTCAGCTACAGAGAAACCACCATGTAGAGAGTTCAGCTGAAAGAAATCACCCTGTAGAAAATTCAGCCACAAACAAATTGCCCTGTAGAAAGATCAGTTAGAAGAAGTTACCTTTTAGAGAGTTAAGCTACAAAGAAACCATTCTGTAAAGAGCTCAGCTGCAAACAAATCACCTGTACAGAATTCAGCTACAAACAAACCACCCTGTAGAGAGATCAGCTAGAAGAAGTTTCCTTGTAGATTGTTCAGCTACAACAAATCACCCTGTAGAGAGATCAGCTAGAAGAAGTTACCTTGTAGAGAGTTCAGCTACTAAGAAACCACCATGTGGAGAGTTCAGCTACAAACAAATCTCCCTGTAGAGAGATCAGCTAGAAGAAGTTACCTTGTAGAGAGTTCAGCTTCAAACAAATCACCATGTAGAAAGATCAGCTAGAAGAAGTTTCCTTGTAGATTGTTCAGCTACAACAAATCACCCTGTAGAGAGATCAGCTAGAAGAAGTTACCTTGTAGAGAGTTCAGCTACTAAGAAACCACCATGTAGAGAGCTCAGCTACAAACTAGTGACCTTGTAGAGACATCAGCTAGAAGAAGTTACCTTGTAGAGAGTTCAGCTACAAAAAAACCATTCTTTAAAGAGCTCAGCTGCAAACAAATCACCTGTACAGAATTCAGCTACAAACAAATCACCCTGTAGAAAGATCAGCTAGAAAAAGTTACCTTGTAGAGAGTTCAGTTACAAAGAAACCATCATGTAGAGAATTCAGCTACAAACTAGTGACCCTGTACAGACATCAGCTAGAAGAAGTTACCTTGTAGAGAGTTCATCTACAAAGAAACCATTATTTAAAGAGCTCAGCTGCAAACAAATCACCTATACAGAATTCAGCTACAAACAAATCACCATGTAGAGAGATCAGCTAGAAGAAGTTATCTTGTAGATAGTTCAGCTACAAACAAATCACCCTGTAGAGAGATCAGCTAGAAGAAGGTAACTTGTAGAGAGTTCAGCTACAAAGAAACCATCATTTAGAGAGTTCAGCTACAAACTAGTGACCTTGTATAGACATCAGCTAGAAAAGTTACCTTGTAGAGAGTTCAGCTACAAAGCAACCATTCTGTAAAGAGCTCAGCTGCAAACAAATCACCTGTACAGAATTCAACTACAAACAAATCACCCTGTAGAGAGGTCAGCTAGAGGAAATTACCTTGTAGATAGTTCTGCTGCAAAGAAACCACCATGTAGAGAGTTCAGCTGAAAGAAATCACCCTGTAGAAAATTCAGCCACAAACAAATTGCCCTGTAGAAAGATCAGTTAGAAGAAGTTACCTTTTAGAGAGTTCAGCTACAAACAAATCACCCTGTAGAGAGATCAGCTAGAAGATGTTATCTTGTAGATTGTTCAGCTACAAATAATTCACCCTGTAGAGAGAGCATCTAGAAGAAGTCACCTTGTAGAGTGTTCAGTTACAAAGAAACCACCATGGAGATTTCTGTAATCAATATGTATTATATATATATATAATTTGTACATATACTGATAAAATATTTAAAGTATATCTACTTCATCTTTTCTTCTTCCTGTGATAAAAAAAGATAGGTTAAAAAAGTCCCAAAGCTGGCCATAAGCCGGCTTTGGGGTATACAAATGTGACCCGGTCTGCGAAAAGGGCTCTTATAGCCTTTCCAATTGCATATATATGGTAACCCATAACTTGACTGGTGAATATAGTACAAGCGTACAATTTAGTCACTCAACAACCCTAACCTGGCAGTAGCTGTGGGTGTAATTACATGGTGATAGCTTTATTAGATTAGGAGTTATGATTAGCCAAACATGGATAATTGGAAAGGCTATAAGAGCCCTTTTCGCAGACCGGGTCACAAATACAAAATGAAATGAAATCTAATCCAAAACAGCCAAGCTGTAAAAAAAGTGTGTGGCCCTCAAAAGGCTATGGTGAAAAAAGATGTGAAATCCAAGGTGGCGGCCAAGAAATGGCTGTGATGGTAGGTTAATGGTAAAAATTTTAATAATGACAATTCAGGTGAATTTTGTGCCAAGACCAAGCGGCACAAAAATTCACCTGAATTGTCATTAAAATTTTACCATTAACCTACCATCACAGCCATTTCTTGGCCGCCACCTTGGATTTAACATCTTTTTTCATCATAGCCTTTTTAAAGGCCGCACACTTTTTTTACAACTTGGCTGTTTTGGATTAGATATTCTTATTTCATTTCACAAGAGTTCCTATTTATATGGGCAAGGGCGTGGTTTCTCCGCTTGAATTAGTCAATGCCTGAAGTAGATCGAGATACTCTAATAGAGCAGTCAATCACTCTAATAGAACAGTCATGTTTCTACAAGTACTGTATTTTTATATTGTAAAGTTTGTAAGTAGCTAGTAATTTAAACTATACAATCCAGTGTTAGGAAGAAGGTGTAACTATGCTGTAATATTGATTGCTGTGTTACAGCGCTCTACTACTGTATCTTGATGCAGTACAAGATGAAAGGCAAAGTGTTATTAAGGGTTTACTAGTTAAAATGGGTGTTAGTTGACTGCAGTTGCATGCCACTAAAATTACAGTTGTATTTTAATATTCTGTCACTGTAATCTGGGATTTCTGTTAAAACCATGGAAACTCACCTATTGTTATCAACAGTGCATGCTTATTCTAACAAAAAGAATTGAAATCGCATCCAAAAACAGCTTGTAGCTGTAAAAAAAGTGCGCGTCCAAGTAAAGCAGAGTTAACTGCGACAAAAGTAATGATATAATAATGCAGCCATGTGCGAGGTGTGCAAGTTGTAAAATCAAGACACACAGTAGTGTGTCGTGCGGCCCAAGAAGCCGGCGCGTTACACCCGTGAGTATATTGACAGGAAGAAAGAAAACGCAATTTTCGCACCTCCTAGTTCTGTGCTTCCTTGATGAAACAAGACGATTTTTGCTGTGGATATGCCCTCCAACTGCAGCACTCCACATTCCAAATTTGAGCGAAATCGCTTCGCACGTTCCCGAGATATGCGACTTCAAAAATTGGCTCAGTTTCTTCGTTTGTTTTTTCTTCTTATTTTTCTTTTTCTTGTCGCACACTTACAAAAACTGCTATAAAACGCGAACTCCATATCCGATTGCCTTGAAATTTGGCACACAGAAGGGGGGGTATAAAGGCGCATCTCGGTACCAACTTTGGCTGGAATACGATAAACAGGCAAAGAGTTATGAGCGATTATTCACGAAAAATAACACCAATATGTTGTCACGCCTACAGGGTAAACCGCGTATGGGAAGAAGCTGAAAATCGGTGAGTGAATAAGTTAACTATTGAACCTCAAACCTTTTGTGGTTTGAAAGAAATCGAGCTAAAAAACAAGAAGATACAACGAAAAAACCAACAGCGTGTAACAATTATGCAATCGAGATTAGCTAATAAAAAAAACCACTGCTTGCCACGCCTACAAGATAAACCGCTTGGGGTAATGCTTTGAAAATCGTTGTACAGATGGAGTAATCATCTTAGAAAGGCTCATCAATGGTGTAGAAGAATCAGATTTAAAGCCACGGAGTTATAACACGAAATCCAACTTGGTGCAGCAAGTGCGAGATCGAGATACTCTAATAGAGCAGTCATCCTAATAGAGCAGTCACCCTGAAGAGAATTCAAGAGATCAGCTAGAAACAAGAAACCTGTATAGAGATCAGCTACACACAAGTCACCCTGTAGAGAGATCAGCTAGAAGAAGTTACCTTGTAGAGAGTTCAGCTACAAAGAAACCATTCTGTTTAGAGCTCAGCTGCAAACAAATCACCTGTACAGAATTCAACTACAAACAAATCACCCTGCATGTAGAGAGGTCAGCTAGAAGAAATTACCTTGTACATAGTTCAGCTATGAAGAAACCACCAAGTAGAGTGTTCAGCTACAAAGAAATCACCTTGTATAAAATTCTCCCACAAACAAATTGTCCTGTAGAAAGATTAGTTAGAAGAAGTTACCTTTTAGAGAGTTCAGCTACAAAGAAACCATTCTGTAAAGAGCTCAGCTGCAAACAAATCATCTGTACAGAATTCAGCTACAAACAAATCACCCTGTAGAGAGATCAGCTAGAAGAAGTTACCTTGTGGATCGTTCATCTACAAACAAATCACCCTGTAGAAAGATCAGCTAGAAGAAATTACCTTGTAGAGAGTTCAGCTACAAAGAAACCACCATGTAGAGAGTTCAGCTGCAAAGAAATCAACCTGTAGAAAATTCTGCCAGAAACAAATTGCCCTGTAGAAAGATCAGTTATAAGAAGTTACCTTTTAGAGAGTTCAGCTACAAAGAAACCATTCTGTAAAGAGCTCAGCTGCAAACAAATCACCTGTACAGAATTCAGCTACGAACAGATCATCCTGTAGAGAGATCAGCTAGAAGAAGTTTTGTTCAGCTACAAACAAATCTCCCTGTAGAGAGATCAGCTAGAAGAAATTACCTTGTAGAGAGTTCAGCTACAAAGAAACCATTATTTAAAGAGCTCAGCTGCAAACAAATCACCTATACAGAATTCAGCTACAAACAAATCTCCCTGTAGAGAGATCAGCTAGAAGAAGTTACCTTGTATATAGTTCAGCTACAAACAAATCTCCCTGTAGAGAGATCAGCTAGAAGAAATTACCTTGTAGAGAGTTCAGCTACAAAGAAACCATCATTTCGAAAGTTCAGCTTCAAACAAATCTCCCTGTAGAGAGATCAGCTAGAAAAAGTTACCTTGTAGAGAGTGAAGCTACAAACAAATCATCCTATTGAAAGATCAGCTAGAAGAAGTCACCTTGTAGAAAGTTCAGTTACAAAGAAACTACCATGTAGAGAGTTCAGCTACAAACTAGCCACCTTGTAGAGACATCAGCTATAAAAGTTACCTTGTAGAGAGTTCAGCTACAAACAAATCTCCCTGTAGAGAGATCAGCTAGAGGAAATTACCTTGTAGAGAGTTCAGCTACAAAGAAACCATTCTGTAAAGAGCTCAGCTGCAAACAAATCACCTGTACAGAATTCAGCTTCAAACAAATCACCCTGTAGAGAGATCAGCTAGAAGATATTACCTTGTAGATAGTTCAGCTACAAACAAATTACCTTGTAGAAAGATCAGTTAGAAGAAGTTACCTTTTAGAGAGTTCAGCTACAAAGAAACCATTCTGTAAAGAGCTCAGCTGCAAACAAATCACCTGTACAGAATTCAGCTACAAACAAATCACCTGTAGAGAGTTCAGCTACAAATAAATCCCTCTGTAGAGAGATCAGCTAGAAGAAGTTACCTTGTAGAGAGTGAAGCTACAAACAAATCACCCTATTGAAAGATCAGCTAGAAGAATTCACCTTGTAGAAAGTTCAGTTACAAAAAGAAACCACCATGTAGAGAGTTCAGCTACAAACTAGTCACCCTGTAGAGACATCAGCTAGAAAAGTTACCTTGTAGAGAGTTCAGCTACAAAGAAACCATTCTGTAAAGAGCTCAGCTGCAAACAAATCACCTGTACAGAATTCAGCTACAAACAAATCACCCTGTGGAGAGATCAGCTAGAAGAAATTACCTTGTAGATAGTTCAGCTACAAACAAATCACCCTGTAGAAAGATCAGTTAGAAGAAGTTACTTTGTAGAGAGTTCAGCTACAAAGCAACCATTCTGTAAAGAGCTCAGCTGCAAACAAATCACCTGTACAGAATTCAGCTACAAACAAATCGCCCTGTAGAGAGATCAGCTAGAAGAAGTTACCTTGTAGATAGTTCAGCTACAAACAAATCTCCCTGTAGAGAGATCAGCTAGAAGAAATTACCTTGTAGAGAGTTCAGCTACAAAGAAACCATCATGTAGAGAGTTCAGCTGCAAACAAATTACCACTGCCCAAATTTCAAGGCAATAGCTCTTTCCAATCTGAAGTGATCAATTGTCAAAGTTGGAAAATTGGATGTGTGGAAGGCCCCTTTTCGCAAATCCGGTATTATATGTGACCAGATTTACGAAAAAGGGTCTTCCACACGCATCAAATTCTATGAACTTGAATGACCATACTTTTTTGCTCAAAGAAGATACTAACCTGAAATTTTTTTCATGTATTACCCTATGTTGTTACTCATCACTGTCCAAATTTCAAGGCAATACTATTTTCCTATCTTACATTATGATCTGCCAAAGTTCGTAAATTGGATGTGTGTGGAAGACCCCTTTTCGCAAATCCAGTCACATATATATAATTTGTACATTTACTGATAAAATATTTAAAGTACATCTACTTCATCTTTTCTTCTTCCTGTAGTAAAAAAAAAACATAGGTTTAAAAAGTTCCAAAGCTGGCCATAGGTCGGCTTTGGGGTATACAAATACAAAAAGAAATGAAATCTAATCCAAAACAGCCAAGCTGTAAAAAAGTGTGCGGCCCTCAGAAAGGCTATGGTGAAAAAAGATGTGAAATCCAAGGTGGAGGCCAAGAAATGGCTGTGATGGTAGGTTAATGGTAAAAATTTTAATAACGACAATTCAGGTGAATTTTTGTGCCTCTTCACAAAATTTACCTGAATTGTCATTATTAAAATTTTTACCATTAACCTACCATCACAGCCATTTCTTGGCTGCCACCTTCGATTTCACATCTTTTTTCACCATAGCCTTTCTGAGGGCCGCACACTTTTTTTACAGCTTGGCTGTTTTGGATTAGATTAATATTATCTAATCAGATAATACAATATTATTGTTAAAGTGTTAATGAGAACTATGTGATGCTGCTAGTTTTTAAGTGTGTGAGTATCTTCATAAATGCCATACAAATTTGATTCTCAATAAAGCAATGTGTATAGATTCTCTGATAGCAATAAATAGTTTGAGTTTGGCTGCCTTTCCAATGCTGCACATGGCCGCATTATGATATCATTACTTTTTGTTGCAGTTAACTCTGCTTTACTTGGATGCATACTTTTTTACAGCTACAAGCTGTTTTTGGATGGGATTAAAATAACACTGAATATTGCTAAAGATTAATAAGTTATATGCTTGGCAATGTACTGGTTTATAAAATTTATTGTTACAAGGAAAACATATTAAGTATTTTTGTCAAACTAATAGACGACATTGATGGATTAATGAACGTATCAACGTTTCCTGGTGAAGATGTCACTTGGATGTGTAGTGTCCAGTCTACCACAGACCTAACCTTCACATGGTATATTAATGGTGTCATGGTCTCCTCTGAGATGGGAACAGCCTCTGGCCAAACCATCAGTAACAGTTACACTCTGACAAATATTAACTACACTGATTCCAACTCTGTAGTGATGTGTAGAGCTGCTGGTAACTCAGTCACAGTGAAGAGTAATAATGTTACACTAGCAGGTAGACTATGTTACTTCTGTCTATTCTATCACATGTACATTAGTTCTCATATATAAAGGGACACAGGAATGGGTCATAGTCATAAGTGTGTTTTAAAAAAAGGAACTGAGTTCGGTAGATATTATATAAAGCTCAATAGATAGACTACATCCTGATAACATATTGGGTGTTAGGTAGAGTTGCAACGATACGTTATTTGGGAATATTGTTATGTAGTCTCCATTGTATCACAATACAGTGATATATCACATGATACAAAGTGAAGTATACACATAAGTGTTTTGTTTCATTTTTTGGAAATAATGAAACTCTTTCTTTTCCAAAATGCTTAAGTGTAAAAACCAGCTTTGATTCATGATAATGTCAGCCATTAAAATGTGGTAATATTTCTTATGTCCATACACCTTGATTATATCACAATACACGATATATCAATTTAGTATTGATATGTATCATGGCCTCAACGTATGATCGATATGTGATATATCAATATATTTGTTGCATCTTCATTGTTAGCTATTTTATGCTACACTGTATATTATTTATATTTTTGAGTGATTGGAACTCCCCAACTGTGTTATTTCATTTGTCTCCATTACAGTGTTATCTCCAGTGATAGTATCCATAACATCATCTCCAGTATTACTGCAATTTGGTAACATGACAACTTTAAATTGTTCAGCCATGGGTGGGCCAAGGCTGAACCTGACATGGCAGAGAAATGGAGAGAATGCTACTATGGGAATTATAGGAGATCAGACGGTTACTCATACTATTTTGTTAGCTGGTAATGATGATATTGGAGACTACACATGTCGTGCCACTATTAATTCAATACAGGTTGAAGAATCTGTTACAGTAATAGGTAAATTCTCTATCAAATTACTGAATTATGTACATATCCTTAAGGCAATCTTTAGCTCTGTTAGGAGCTAAATATTGCCTAACATACATTATTGGTTAAATGCTTTTCTATGTCTAGTTGCTCCATATAATGTGAAGATCAGTGATTCTGGTGGAGCTACTATTGTTACCAATTCTACAACTGTGAATAATGGAGATTCCTTAGTATTTGATTGTACTGCTGCTGGGGGTCCTGCTAACATGTATTGCTGGTTCAAGGATAACATGTTATTTGATAATGAAGTAAACATCACTAGTGTTGAGGTTACTGATGGAGGACTGTATGAGTGTAGAGTCAGTAATGATGCTGGGAATAGTACAGCAAGTGTTACCATTAATGGTGGGTATAGTTTACTGTGTCTGAGATGTGATGTTTTGTTATTTGTTGATCTATAGTTGCTCCACGATTTGTTGTTATCCCACAAGATGTGAAAGTAATAGTTGGCACCCAAGTGATGTTGTCTTGTTCTGCTGATGGCTTCCCTGTACCAACTATTTCATGGTTGTACAATGACATGATTATAACTGATGGAATAACATTAGATATGAACACCACTGTTTCTAGTAGCACATTATCATTGTACAGTGTACAGCTGAATAATACAGGAGATTATGTGTGTCAGATCACAAGTACTGTAGTAACAATGTCACTGAATAGTACAGCAACTGTTAATGGTGTTGTTGGTAAGTTGATGTGTGTACATGGTCTGTGTACATAGGTGTGAATGTAATCACACATTAAATATTTTTCAAGAGTGATACATTGTATGCTTGATCAATTGGAACTAGTCATTTGTAACAATTGACAGGGGCTGATCTAGGATTTTTAGAAGGGGGTTTCCAGTGGTAGTAGGACTCAGATGTGGGGGTTGATGTTGACAAGGTTTTAATTTTACAATGCTTGAAATGTAATGAAATTTACTGTTTGAACCTACTATTTTACAGAGTTTTTGATCTATGCTCACTAGCGTTTAATATGTCATGTTTTCACCAATAGTTATGTAGTTAGCTATGATAGATTGGTCTGCTGAATCTTTATGATTATCTTTAAGTGTTTAGCTAGCTTTAAAGCTAGTCATGATCAACTATTTGTTTCTTCATAGCTACTTGGTATTTCTACTTCATTATCATTATTACAGTCACCTTCTATCGGGCTTTCTATATCCTCTTCTATTTGCTGTGTAGTCTTGGAAGGTTTACTGCTATGTCAATAACAGAACAGCACTCTAACTTAACAAAACAGTACTCTAGCTAAGTTGGGGAAGGGGGGGGGGGGGGGGGGGGGGCAAAGTCATATGGGGTGGTTAACATTCAGGAAGTATATAAAATAATTAATAGCACCTTATCACAATAGTAACTGCAAATCACAATATTAGGGCTTATAAGGTTGAGATTGAATTTGAGAACGATTTCAGTGCATGAATGCAGTATTCCTCAATGACTGTCATTGAGTACTGCACAAGCAGATACCAATAAATGAAAGACCTTTGAAATGTCCGCATAAATTTGTAACGATACATCTCTAATTGCAGATAGGCTTGCATCCAAAATTGCAGAACTAGAATATTGTTTAATGTTTCAACCGAATGTTCTATTATAGTAGATGACTGTTCTATTAGAGAATCTCGATCTTTTGTTCTCAAAAATACTTGTGATCTTTGAGTTTTACTGCAAGAATAGTGAAAGTATCAGTTAGCAGATGAGTATTGGTGAGTATGATTCATGTGTTATGTCCTATGGGTTTATAGTTGTAGTTAAGGAAGAATCAGTACAATACTAGTTGCCTAAGGGCTGGACAGCTGTTCTGAAATAAGCCAGCCCCACAGGGGTTTCTGGAAACCCCAGAAATACTGCCCCTGATGAATACATAATATGTCAAGCATATAGGCTGGTTTTTTGTTTTTTTTTCTTCATCTCATCATCCCAAAAACCAGCCTTTATCCTTGACATATTATATAGTAGTTTGTAGGATTCATTGTTACAAAGGAACTCATTCTAGCTCTTATTGATCACAATTTATTTTGTTCAAACAATTAGACAACATTGTTGGATTAATGAACATGTCAGCATTTCCTGGTGAAGATGTCACTTGGATGTGTAGTGTCCAGTCTACCACAGACCTAACCTTCACATGGTACATTAATGGTACTATGGTCTCCTCTGAGATGGGAACAGCCTCCGGACAAATCATCAGTAACAGCTACACTCTGACTAATATTAACTACACTGAATCTGTAGTGATGTGTAGAGCTGCTGGCAACTCATTCACAGTGGAGAGTGATAATGTTACACTAACAAGTAAGTTAACCAAGATAATTTCTTTGTCTATAAACATGGAGGGGCTGTTACACTTTTCATTGTGTATGAAATGCATGTGAATTTCTTCACAATGAATGCACCTCATTTGGGTAGTATGAGTGGGCCTTTCTAGTGGTTGGTTTTTGTTACCTCCATATACAGTAGTTATTTTAATAACAGCAATGTACTGTTAGTCCGTATACATCACTGTGTGACCAGATATCATTCAGGTCACATTCTTGTGGCAGTGTTAACCACATCTTAGAATATTAAGTTTAATTGTGGTATATGTTTTCCTTGTGCAGTTCTTCAACCAAACATCACTGATATCATGTTTGTTCCACCATCATCTGGCTCTTCACTATTACTCAATATTAATGACAGTCTGTCAATGACTTGTATTGCTAGTGGTGGTCCTCGGATCATGACCATGTGGCAGTTTGATAATGGTTCATCAACTGGAGCTATTGATTCATTATTGTCAACAGTAGCCACTGGTAGTAACAGTGTAACTTATACCATCTCATCCTCATCAACCAGTGATACTGGTACTTATTACTGTGTAGCTACCATTGATGGAATGGAGGACACCTCTGATATGTACACCTTGTTTGGTAAGACTGTACATGTTAAGTATGAGCAAAGAGTAGCCCTGGTATGCAAAATTCCTTATGCACACACACACACACACACACACACACACACACACACACACACACACACACACACACACACACACACACACACACACACACACACACACATGTGCACGCATGCACACATACAATACAAACACACACACTTCTGCTTGTCTGACCAGCTCGGTAAACCCTCAAAAGGGTGAAGAGACTAAGGAGAATAGCAGGGACCTGAGTCATGGACCTGGTATGCTGAATCTAAAATTTTCCTCCCTGCACTAAAACATGATGTAATTGTAATATCAGTGCTGGCCTCTACTACACAGTGAGCACTACCATTAGCCACACCAATAACAAGTACACACTATGCATACACTTAACATGCTGATTGGTATGGAAACACCCGGGGGCAGTGTGCATTTGGCATATTTGAGCAGTGCACACCCCTGGGGTGCAATCACCACTTACCATGTATTTAGTATGTGTGCATACAAAATAGACATGACTATATGTTTTCCTAGCTATACACACCACCCTTCCACCACATCTAGCTCTATTGCCTACTTTATTCTAGTTCTAACCACAATAACATTTTCCACAAAGCCATAACGTGTACGCAATAACATCAAACAAGCAAACACTCATGCAAATATCTACCACATAACATTGCACCATTGCCATAAATATGCATAACAGCACAAAACACAAATAACATTCATACAGATATCTATACACAAGTACTTTGAGGAAAGGGCAACTGAGGAAATTGTTGGAGTAGGGTGTAATAACTTTTGCACAAACCACACAGACAAGCATTGTAGATATGGCATAACTGGATTTACAGTTGACCACGAAGCAAATATGTGTTCCAGTTAGTACAAGATTGCAGCAACGCACCATATATGCATAGCAACACAACGTGATAACAGCAACCAATGAATAATCATATAAGTTAAATTTAGCGTAATTGGTTTGGTTTGGCCATGCACAGATAATTAGTACTTCATCCACCCAATTTCTCCTCAAACTTCCTCAGTTCCCTATCACCCTGTAATAGCAACACTATACCATATCAGTTGGTAATGCCCACGCATAAAGGGAAACAATGCATATATCCAATGGGCAAATACCTATAAAACATGCATGGTGAAATTATGCGCATTAGGAATATGTAACAGTCATAAGTAATGATGCTTGTTGCAGCAGAATGTGATTTATGTGAAATGAAAAGTACCCCTTAGTTAAAACACATATTGTGCCAAAAAGTGTATTGCAAAGGCCACAAATAACAAAAGCAAATCGGCAACACAAAGAGCAGAAAGTCAAGTCATCCGTCTAGCCCAGAAACATGGTTGCTGACCACACGCATGTAGTATATAGGTAACTGGAAATATTATATTTATATGTGGGATTAAACTGCAGTAAATGTATCGCTATTGCAACAATTGACAAAACTTTTACCTGAAACAAGTGCTAGCACTGCTAATATACAATGCCTCTCTAATGGACCTTACAGTCAACTCAAGGATTCTGTGTTGCTGACTTTAATTACTCTACTCGAATGGCTAGTTTATCACTAAAGGATGCTGGCTTCATTTACTATGGTATGGTACATAGATTTGCACTGTATCCATTCTACGCCCACACCAAGGCATGTTAACTTGCAATAAATCAAGACACACGATAGTGTGTCGTGCGGCCCAAGAAACCGGCGCGCCACACCGTGAGTATATTAACAGGAAGAAAGAAAACGCAATTTTCACACCTATGTAGCTCTGTGATCCCTTATCCGATTGGAACCAAATTTGCTACAGAAGTGCCGGCCAGTTATGGGAGTCTACATACCAAATTTGAAGAAAATCGGTCCAGCCATTTCCGAGATACTAGCGAACAAAATTTTGTTTTAATTTCTTCGTTTTTTTTCTTCTTCTTCTACTTCTTCATTTCGCACACTTCGCAAAATCCGCCATAAAACACGAATGCGTGCTCCAATCGGGCTGAAATTTGGCACACTTGAAGGACTCATTAAGGCGGATCTCAGTACCAACTTTGGTAAGAATCCGATGGACATTCACGGAGTTATGATCGATTTGACGATTATTCGCGTAAAATAAGGTCGAAGGTCTGTCACGCCCACAGGGTAAACCCCTTGAAGGAATGAGTTGAAATTGCTATGTAGATGGAGTAACCATCATAGGAGTGCCTTTTTGTGGTTTGAAAAGAATCGAGATAAAGACCATGGAGATATGACACAAAACCCAACCTGTGTCACAATTACGCAATCGATATTTATGAATAAAAAAGCTATTAGTTTTCACGCCTACCAGGCAAACCGCTTAGAGCAATGAGCCGAAAATCGGTGTGTAGCTGGAATAATCATCATAGAAAGTCCTTGCAGTAGTACAGAAGAATCGGAGTACAAACCACCGAGTCATGATTCGAAAGCCAACTACGTGTTGCAAATGCGAGATCGAGATACTCTAATAGAACAGTCACACTAATAGAGCATTCGGCTACCTTTATAACTTACTCCATTAAAGAATTATATTACATTACAAGTTATTCTGTACGGAATTCAGCTACAACCAGTTAATCTGATAGACAATTCAGCTACAGGCAAGTCACCCTGTAGAGAGTTCACCTAGAAACAATCAACCTGTAGAGAGATCAGCTAGAAGAAGTCACCTTGTAGAGAGTTCAGTTACAAAGAAACTATGCACCATGTAGAGAGTTCAGCTGCAAACAAATCACCCTGTAGAGAAATCAGCTAGAAGAAGTCACCTTGTAGAGAGTTCAGCTACAAAGAAACCATCATGTAGAGAGTTCAGCTGAAAAAAATCACCCTGGAGAGAGTTCAGCTACGAAAAGATCACCCTGTAGAGAGTTCAGCTAGAAGAATTCACCCTATAAAGAGTTCAGCTGCAAATAAATCACGCTATAGAGAATTCAGCTACAAACAAACCACCCTGTAGAAAGATCAGCTAGAAGAAGTTACCTTGTAGAGAGTTCAGCTACAAAGAAAGTATCATGTAGAGAGATCAGCTACAAACAATTCACCCTGTAGAGAGTTCAGCAAGTAGAAGTCACCTTGTAGAGAGTTCAGCTACAAAGAATCCATCATGTAGAGAGTTCAGCTGCAAACAAATCACCCTGTAGAGAGTTTCAGCTACGAAAAGATCACTCTGTAGAGAGTTCAGCTAGAAGAAGTTACCTTGTAGAGAGTTCAGCTACAAACAATTCACCCTGTACAGAGATCAGTTTGAAGAAGTTCTTTGTAGAGAATTCAGCAACAAACAAATCACCCTGTAGAAAGATCAGCTAGAAGAAGTCACCTTGTAGAGAGTTCAGTTACAAAGAAACCACCGTGTAGAGAGTTCAGCTACAAACAAATCACCTGTAGAGAGTTCAGCTACAAACAAATCACCTTGTATAGAGAGATCAGCTAGAAGAAGTTACCTTGTAGAGAGCTCAGCTACAAACAATTCACCCTGTACAGACATCAGCTAAAGAAGTTACCTTGTAGAGAGTTCAGCTGCAAAGAAACCATCATGTAGAGAATTCAGCTACAAACTAGTGACCCTGTAGAGACATTAGCTAGAAGAAGTTACTTTGTAGAGAGTTCAGCTATAAAGAAACCATCATGTAGAGAGTTCAACTACAAACAAGTGACCCTGTAGAGACATCAGATAGAAGAAGTTACCTTGTAGAGAGTTCAGCTGCAAAGAAATCGTCATGTAGAGATTTTAGTTACACTACAAACAAATCCTGTGAGAGTTTAGTTGCAAAGAAACCACCATGTAGAGAGTTCAGCTGACCCTGTAGAGACATCAGCTAGAAGAAGTTACTTTGTAGAGAGTTCAGCTACACAGAAACCATCATGTAGAGAGTTCAACTACAAACAAGTGACCCTGTAGAGACATCAGCTAGAAGAAGTTACCTTGTAGAGAGTTCAGCTGCAAAAAAATCGTCATGTAGAGATTTCAGTTACACTACAAACAAATCCTGTAGAAATATCAACTAGAAGAAGCCACCTTGTAGAGAGTTCAGCTGCGAAGAAACCATCATGTAGAGAGTTCAGCTACAAACAAATCACCCTGTAGAAATATCAGCTAGAAGAAGTCACTTTGTAGAGTGTTCAGTTATAAAGAAACCACCGTGTAGAGTGTTCTGTAATAAATATATGTATTATATATATATATATATATAATTTGTACATTTACTGATAAAATCAGAAATATTTAAAGTATTTAACATCTGCTTCATCTTTTCTTCTTCCTGTGGTAAAGAAAAGAAAATCCCCAAAGCTGGCCATAGGCCGGCTTTGGGGTATACAAACACAAAAAGAAGTGAAATCTAATCAAAAGCAGCTAAGCTGTAAAAAAGGTGCGGCCCCAAATAGGCCATGGTGAAAAAAGATGTGAAATCCAAGGTGGTGGCCAAGAAATGGCTGTGATGGTAGGTTAATGGTAAAAATTTTAATAACGACAAGTCAGGTGAATTTTGTGCCAAGACCAAATTCACCTGAATTGTCGTTATTAAAATGTTTACCATTAACCTACCATCACAGCCATTTCTTGGCCGCCACCTTGGATTTCACATCTTTTTTTCACCATGGCCTTTTTGGGGCCGCACCTTTATTTGCAGCTTAGCTGTTTTTGATTATATTACATATACAGTACCACACTGCAGTAAACACATTTCATGGGCAAAATGGTATTTGTTGACAAGAAGCAGTTGTGTGTTATTCTTTCATGCATTTAATTATTTGTGCACAAATTTTTAGTTGCTCCATATGAAGAGACCATTATGGGTAACACCATGCACAATAATGGAGATCAGTTAGAGTTGAACTGTTCATCAGAGGGTGGACCAGACTTAGAATACAGTTGGAGCAGGATTAATACATTCTCATCCACCACAACTACTAATACCAGCACCCTTACTATTAGTGATCTAGCTACAATTGATGGAGGAGATTACACTTGTACTGTCACTAATGATGCTGGAACTAGTAGTACTTCCATTACTGTGTTTGGTGAGTGTTGTTAAACCAGTTGCATGTGCATCTGGTTTACTGAAATTACTTTCTGAAAATGTGTGTGAATGTTTGCATGCAGTAGAGGCTGGTATTATAGGACAGGGGGTAGTATGGGCCGCGTAGCAGTTTAGTATGTTAAATCCTGCAGATTTAGAAATAAAGAGATAATACCCAGTCATAGTAGTGGTTATAAGATCTAATTAAGAGATAACATAGCTCTTTAAATTTGCTATATCATATTGGAGTACTTGTCAATAATAGTCTTTGTGCCACTCACTATGCAGTACAGAGTACACAGATGTAAAGTACATTAGAGGTGCACCAATATGAATGTCAGTATTGCTATCAGTACCTATATCACTATTATCAGTATTGGTAAAAAGTTAACTTTTTAGTAGATATTTCACTTGAGTACTATAATGCTCAGCTTACTGTGTGTTTGATCTTGTAGCACTGTGGGTAGAGCAGTTGCTAAGTGTTTTACAGTGACTAAGAGTTTGATTCCCAAGTTAAGTAATTTTTTTCTTTTTTTGCTTACACCTTTTCATCGCACATTTTCTTTTTCTTTACAAAAACGTTTTAACAACTACCTTTATAGCTTTTCGTCATAATGTTTTTAACATTTATTGTATATTGGAAAAATCCCATATCTGTCCACCTCTATAAAGTATATTATGAAGTCAAATAACTGCCTACAGAGTCCCAACTACCCTTTACATATTGAATGTGAAATAGCCACCACACACCAGGGCAATCTAGCCCGGGGCAATAAGTTAGGTATCATTGCCAGTGCATGCATGTATGTACATAATATGCTCACTGTGTGTATCTCATCCTTCAGTTGCTCCATACAATGTGGTCATCATGGGTGATAACACATATGATAATGGAGATCAGTTAGAATTGAACTGTTCATCAGAGGGTGAACCAGACTTAGAATACAGTTGGAGCAGGACTAATGCATTCTTAGCCACCACAACTACTAACACCAGTACCCTTACTATTAGTGATCTAGCTATGGTTGATGGGGGGGATTACACCTGTACTGTCACTAATAATGCTGGAACTAGTAACCATACCATCATTGTGAATGGTAA
Organism: Dysidea avara; assembly: GCF_963678975.1. Lineage (NCBI taxonomy): Eukaryota > Metazoa > Porifera > Demospongiae > Dictyoceratida > Dysideidae > Dysidea > Dysidea avara. The sequence goes on from NC_089272.1 coordinate 14,855,064, forward strand.
GTCGAGGCTTTTGTATGAATCAGCAAGATAATTGTCTACTAATGTGTAAATTTGATTAAGGTCTGCAAGTAATTACATACTATCCGAAGAGCTGTCTGTCCATTTGACCATCCATTACAATGCTTACCAATCCATGTACATATTTTTGCAGGCTAATAACCTAGCAGTAGGAAAGCAATTGCCTAAGCCAGTCATCACGGTTTCATGCCTAATTATTCAATTATACTTCACAATGTAACAGCTGCATTATTTTATTTATGAACAGACAAGTCCTAGGGATATCATGGAACAGTCCAAGTTAGTGATTTTACAAATTATATAAAATCCAATCAAAAACAGCCAAGCTGTAAAAAAGGTGCGGCCCCCAAAAAGGCCATGGTGAAAAAAGATGTGAAATCCAAGGTGGCGGCCAAGAAATGGCTATGATGGTAGGTTAATGGTTACATTTTAATAACAACAATTCAGGTGAATTTGGTGCCAAGGCCAAGCGGCACAAAATTCACCTGAATTGTTGTTATTAAAATGTAACCATTAACCTACCATCACAGCCATTTCTTGGCCGCCACCTTGGATTTCACATCTTTTTTCACCATGGCCTTTTTGGGGGCCGCACCTTTTTTTACAGCTTGGCTGTTTTTGATTAGATATCACTTCTTTTTGTATTTGTATACTGCAAAGCCGGCCTATGGCTGGCTTTGGGGCTTTTTTAACCCATGTGTTTTTATGTTTACTACAGGAAGAAGAAAAGAACTTAAAGAAGAATTTTAGTACTTCAATTATTTTTGATTTTATTAGTAATTATACAAATTATATACATATATTTATTACATGCCCATTATGCCCCTCAGGATATTTTTTTGCAGCTGATCTCTCTACTGGGTGACTTGAAATGTAGCTGAACTATATACAGGATGGTTTCTTTGTAGCTGAACTCTCTACAAGGTAACCTCTTCTAGCTGGTCTCTCTACAGGGTATTTTGTTTCTAGCTGAACTCTCTACAGGTGATTTGTTTGCAGCTAAACTCTCTAAATGGTGGTGTCTTTGTAGCCGAACTCTCTACATGATGGTTTCTTTGTAGCTGAACTCTCTATAAGGTGACTTCGTCTAGCTGAACTCTCTACAGGGTGATGTTTTTGTAGCTGAACTCTCTGCAGGGTGATTTATTTGCAGCTGAACTCTCTACATGATGGTTTCTTTGTAGCTGAACTCTCTACAAGGTGACTTCGTCCAGCTGATCTCTCTACGGGGTGATTTGTTTCTAGCTGAACTCTCCACAGGTGATTTGTTTGCAGCTAAACTCTCTACATGGTGGTTTCTTTGTAGCTGAACTCCCTACATGATGGTTTCTTTGTAGCTGAACTCTCTACTAGGTAACTTCTTCTCTACAGGGTGATTTGTTGTAGTTGAATTCTCTACAAGGTGGTTTGTATGAGGCTGAACTCTCTACATGGCGGTTTCTTTGTAGCTGAACTCTCTACAGAGTGATTTGTTTGCAGCTGAACTCTCTACATGATGGTTTCTTTGTAACTGACCACTCTACAAGGTGACTTCTTCTAGCTGATCTTTCTACAGGGTGAATTGTTGTAGCTGAACTATCTACAAGGTAACTTCTTCTAGCTGATCTCTATACAGGGTGATTTGTTTGTAGTTGAATTCTGTACAGGTGGTTTCTTTGTAGCTGAACTCTGTACATGATGGTTTCTTTGTAGCTGAACTCTTTACAAGGTGACTTCTTCTAGCTGAACTCTCTACGGGGTAATTTCTTTGTAGCTGAACTCTCTATATGATGGTTTCTTTGTAACTGAACTCTCTACAAGGTAACTTCTTCTAGCTGATCTTTCTACTGGGTGATTTGTTTCCAGCTGAACTCTCTACATGGTGGTTTCTTTGTTGCTGAACTCTCTAAAAGGTGAATTCTTCTACCTGATCTCTCTACAGGGTAATTTGTTTGTAACTGAACTCTGTACAAGTGCGTTTTTGTGGGTGATCTCACTGCAGGTTGATTTGTTTATAGCTGAACTCACTAAAGGGTGATTTTGCTTGTAGCTGAACTCCTTGCATTGTATCTAGTTTCTAGCTGATCTCTCTACAGGGTGATTTGTTTGTAGCTGATCTCTCTACAAGTTGATTTGTGTGTAGCTGATCTCTCTGCAGGTTGATTAATTTGCAGCCGATCTCTCTACAACGTAATTTGTTTGTAGCTGAACTGTCTATAAAGTGATTTATTTGTAGCTGATCTCTCTGCAGGTTGATTTGTTTTAGCTGAACTCTCTACAGGGTGATTTACTTGTAGCTGAACTCCTTACATTGTGTGTAGTTTCTAGCTGATCTCTCTACAGGGTGATTTGTTTGTAGCTGATCTCTCTACAAGTTGATTTGTGTGTAGCTGATCTCTCTACAGGTTGATTTGTTTGTAGCCGATCTCTCTACAGGGTAATTTGTTTGTAGCTGAACTGTCTATAAAGTGATTTATTTGTAGCTGATCTCTCTGCAGGTTGATTTGTTTTAGCTGAACTCTCTACAGGGTGATTTACTTGTAGCTGAACTCCTTACATTGTGTGTAGTTTCTAGCTGATCTCTCTACAGGGTGATTTACTTGTAGCTGAACTCCTTACATTGTGTGTAGTTTCTAGCTGATCTCTCTACAGGGTGATTTGTTTGTAGCTGATCTCTCTACAGGTTGATTTGTTTGTAGCCGATCTCTCTACAGGGTAATTTGTTTGTAGCTGAACTCTGTACAAGGTGCTTTTTTGTAGGTGATCTCACTGCAGGTTGATTTGTTTGTAGCTGAACTCACTAAAGAGTGATTTGCTTGTAGCTGAACTCCTTACATTGTGTCTAGTTTCTAGCTGATCTTTCTACAGGGTGATTTGTTTGTAGCTGAACTCTCTATAAGGTGATTTGTTTGCAGCTGAACTCTCTACATGGTGGTTTCTTTGTTGCTGAACTCTCTGCAAGGTGTTTTGCTTGTAGCTGAACTCTCTACAGGGTGATTTGTTTCTAGCTTATCTCTCTACAGGTTGATTTGTGTGTAACTGATCTCTCTACAAGCTGATTTGTTTGTAGCTGAATTCTCTGCAAAGTGTTTTGTTTGTAGCTGACCTCTCTTCAGGGTGATTTGTTTCTAGCTGATCTCTCTACAGGGTGATTTTTTTTGTAGCTGACCTCTCTTCAGGGTGATTTGTTTCTAGCTGATCTCTCTACAGGATGATTTTTTGTAGCTGACCTCTCTTCAGGGTGATTTGTTTCTAGCTGATTGCTCTGCAGGTTGATTTGCTTGTAGATGAACTCTCTACAGTGTAACTTGCTTGTAGCTGAACTCCTTACTTTGTGTCTAGTTTGTAGCTGATCTCTCTACAGGGTGATTTGTTTGTAGCTGAACTCCTTACTTTGTGTCTAGTTTGTAGCTGATCTCTCTACAGGGTGATTTGTTTGTAGCTGATCTCTATACAAGTTGATATGTGTGTAGCTGTTCTCTCTGCAGGGTGATTTGTTTGTAGCCGATCTCTCTACAAGGTAATTTGTTTGTAGCTGAACTATCTATAAGGTGATTTGTACATAGCTGATCTCTCTGCAGATTGATTTGTTTTAGCTGAACTCTCTACAGGGTGATTTGTTTCTAGCTTATCTCTCTACAGGTTGATTTGTTTGTTGCTGATTGCTCTAAAGGTTGATTTGTTTGTAGCTGAACTCTCTGCAAAGTGTTTTGTTTGTAGTTGATTTCTCTACAAGGTGATTTTTTGTAGCTGACCTATCTTCAGGGTGATTTGTTTCTAGCTGATATCTCTACAGGGTGATTTTTTGTAGCTGACCTCTCTTCAGGGTAATTTGTTTCTAGCTGATCGCTCTACAGGTTGGTTTGTTTGTAGCTGAACTCTCTACAGGGTGATTTGCTTGTAGCTGAACTCCTTACATTGTGTCTAGTTTCTAGCTGATGTCTCTACAGGGTGATTTTTTTGTAGCTGAACTCTCTACAGGGTAATTTGTTTCTAGCTTATCTCTCTACAGGTAGATTTGTGTTGATTTGTTCATTGCTGATCGCTCTAAAGGTTGATTTGTTGCAGCTGAACACCCTGCAAAGTGTTTTGTTTGTAGCTGATCACTCTAAAGAGTAATTTGTTTGTAGCTGAACTCTCTCCACAGTGACTTGTGTGTAGCTGAATTCTGTGTAGCTGAATTCTCTAGAGAGTGACTTAATTGTAGCTGAATTCTCTACACAGTGCATGACTTGTTTATAGCTGAACTTTTTTCAGTGTGACTTGTAATGTTCTGAATCTCTAGATATATTTGCTTAACTCTCCATATGGTGATTGTCTACTTGCTGAACTGTCTATAAGATTAACTGTTTGCAGCTGAACTCCCTACAGAATAACTTGTGATGTAATAAAATTCTATAATGGAATAAATAAACTAGCCGAATGCTCTATTAGGGTGACTGTTCTATTAGAGTATCTCGATCTCGCATTTGCTACACGGAGTTGGCTTTCGAATCATAACTCAGTGGTTTGTAATCCGATTCTTCTGTACTACTGCAAGGACTTTCTATGAAGATTATTCCAGCTATGCACCGATTTTCAGCTCATTGCTCTAAGCGGTTTGCCTAGTAGGCGTGAAAACTAATACTTTTTTATTCATAAAAATTGATCGCGTAATTGTGACACAGGTTGGGTTTTGTGTCATATCTCCGTGGTCTTTATCTCGATTCCTTTCAAACCACCAAAAGGCACTCCTACGATGGTTACTCCATCTACATAGCAATTTTCAACTCATTCCATGAAGCGGTTTACCCTGTAGGTGTGACAACAAATCGATCTTGTTTTACGCGAATAATCGGTCATAACTCCTGAACCATTCATCGGATTTGTACCAAATTTGATGCTAGGATTCGCCTTTGGACTCCCTTTCTGTGTGCCAAATTTCAAGGCGATCGGAGTACGCGTTTGCTCGTTATAGCAATTTTTGCAAGTGTGCGAAAAGACGAAGAAAAAAAAAGAAACTTTGGCAGCTCGTATCTCGGAAATGGCTGGAGCGATTTCCTTCAAATTTGGAATGTAGACTCCCTTGGCTGGCGGGCAACTGTGTAACAAATTTGGTTCCAATCAGATAAGTGATCACCGAGATACAAAGGTGTGAAAATGACGTTTTCGTTCTTCCTGTCAATATACTCAAGGTGTGGCGCGCCGGCTTCTTGGGCCGCACGACACACTACCGTGTGTCTTGATTTACTAAAAACCCAAAGTGCTACACTTTGTTTTGGAGTAGTTATTTCATCTTGTCTGTAAAGTGGTGTAGTCCGTATTCGTAAATACCCTATAGCACTAGTTCTCACCTAGAACTAATGTTGTTTTTTTTACTGGTAGTGTGGCAAGGATGACAAAGTGGCTTCACCAAAGTTTACAATTGTCCACCTGACTGTCTGTCTGCATTCCAGTGACATTAGATGATTATTTTACCAACCACTGCATGTATCAAAACTGTTGTAATGCCAAACAAAGCAATTGTCTAAAGTGTCTAATGGCTGTTGTTTTGTATCTGCAGTACAATAAATTCAAGGATGTTAGTAGAATGAAACTTGGCAAAATCATTTATGTTAACTGCATGTATTAACACCTACAGTGTATGCCATTCCATGCCTTTACTATAAACCTGTATTGAGAGGTATTTTATGGTGTATTGGTTAAAGTGAGTGACTCATAGCTATGATGTACCGGGCTCTATTCCAGCATTGTGAAGAACTTTGCTATAACTTTACCACCAGACACTGGACTAAGACTACTAAAGAACTGTCAAATTTTACTTCATAGAAAGCAGCTTCAAAGCTTGACTAAACTTTGAAATTAATTTGAATAAAATGCTACGTACTGTATGGTATATAACTGTCCAGCAAAGAAGGAAACTTTATTTATGGATTAGTACCCCCAAGATTTGACAGTAATTAATATGAACACCAATTTACCAATCAATCAGTGATTGAAATTAGTACACAATGTCTATCATTACAGTATATTGTACATGCATGTAAATGCATGCATATATTCTGTATGCTTTATACCCTGTACAGTTGCTCCATACAATGTGGTCATCATGGGTGATAACACATATGATAATGGAGATCAGTTAGAGTTGAACTGTTCATCAGAGGATGGACCAGACTTAGAATACAGTTGGAGCAGGACTAATACATTCTCAGCCACCACAACTACTAACACCAGCACCCTTACTATTAGTGATCTAGCTACAGTTGATGGAGGGGATTACACTTGTTCTGTCACTAATGATGCTGGAACTAGTATGAACACCATCACTGTGAATGGTGAGTTGAGATTATAAAGCCAGGCAGGTTTACTCAAGCCACCACCTTATGTTTGTTGAATTGGTTCATTCATAACTCATTGAGATCTCAAGCTGTTTTTTGACACTATACATACATGTATGGAGTTTTGGGCTTTCTTGCCCTTCAATATCACCTGAAAAACAGCCTCAGCTTTCCATCAAAAGAGCTTGGCGGAATTGGTTAAACATAACCAAGCCCAAAAATGCCTTCAGAGTGACTCCAAATTTTTTTAACAAGTTTCTTTGAAATTTTACTATTTGACAGATTTTTTTTGCTAACTGATGCCTTCAGCCAAAGCATAACTCGACAATGCATAAGGCTACAGACTTGACTTTTTTTCACTGTTCGATGTCACTTTGTCTTTTTTTGCCAACTGTAGTACATACTGTACAATAGACACTAGAGTTGCAACAAATATTTATTTCATTTGGATATTCATTCGTTAAGATTTTATCCGGATACTAATTTTATCATTCGGACCAAGACACACAGTAGTGTGTCGTGCGGCCCAAGAAGCCGGCACGCAACACCCGTGAGTATATTGACAGGAAGAAAGAAAACGCAATTGTCGCACCTCCGTAGCTCTGTGCTGCCTTGATGAAACAAAACTATTTTTGCTGTGGACACTCCCTCCAACTTCAGCACTCCACATTCCAAATTTGAGCGAAATCGCTTCAAGTGTTCCTGAGATATGTGACTTCAAAAATTGGCTTAGTTTCTTTGTTGTTTTTTTTGTTGTTGTTTTTTTTTTTTCTTAACTTTTTGCACACTCACAAAAACTGATATAAAACGTGAACGCCAATGGCGGATCCAGGATGGGGAATTTATGGCAAATGCCCCCCCCCCCTCACCTTGTGGAGGAGCCATACTTCTGATTAAATACTAAACTTTATGCCAGGCCAAGATCAGCTTATAAAACTCACGAAAAATATGCACTTTTTATTAGCAATTAACCTGAAACTTAAGCGAACCAAAGTCAAACTTGCTATGAAATTGTCACCCAGCACCTTCGTGCATGTTAGCGCCTCTAAAAATAATTATCGTGTTGCTGTTGTTTAAGACATTCAGAGCCTTTTAAACACTTTGCAGCTATCTGCAAAAGCCTAAATGATAAAAACCAACAGTGAGATACTACAAGAGGTGTATTATTTGCTACTTCAAAAATGCAGCAACTAACAAGAGGATATAGCTTTCCCTAACCACCTACAACTTGCCTGTTTGTGCCCCTCCCCTTTCCAAGTCCTGGATCCGCCCCTGAACGCCATATCCGAGTGCCTTGAAATTTGGCACACAGAAGGGGGTATAAAGGCGCATCTCGGTACCACAATTGGCAGAAATACGATAAACAGGCAAAGAGTTATGAGTGATTATTCACGAAAAACAACACCAATATGTTATCACGCCTACAGGGTAAACCGCGTATGGGAAGAAGCTGAACATCGGTGAGTGAATAAGTTAACTATTGAACCTCAAACCTTTTGTGGTTTGAAAGAAATCGAGCTAAAAACCAGGAAGATACAACGAAAACACCAACAGTGTGTAACAATTACGAAATCGAGATTAGCTAATAAAAAACGACTGCTTGCCACGCCTACCAGATAAACTGCTTGGGGTACTGCTTTGAAAATCGCTGTACAGATGGACTAATCATTTTAGAAAGGCTCTTCAATGGTGTAGAAGAATCAGATATAAAGCCACGGAGTTATAACACGAAATCCAACTTGGTGTAGCAAATGCGAGATCGAGATACTCTAATAGAGCAGTCATCCTAATAGAGCAGTCACCCTGAAAAGAATTCAAGAAGAAACAAGTAACCTGTATAGAGATCAGCTACAAAGAAACCACCATGTAGAGAGTTCAGCTACAAACAAATCGCCCTGTAGAGAGATCAGCAAGAAAAAGTTACCTTGCAGAGAGTTCAGCTACAAAGAAGCCATCATATAGAGAATTCAGCTACAAACAAATCGCCCTGTAGAGAGATCAGCTAGAAGAAGTTACCTTCCTTCTCTCCAGTCAAGACGAAGTTTCCTTTCGGTCAGTTTCCTCAATGACATATATCACCAGCAAACATCTATTACATTTAATGGTCACTGTTCATTTAATTCCATAGCATCTACCAGAAGTCACCATCTTTCACTAGTCCCTCCACAGTCCACCATTAATTCTAGGAGATATTCTTTTTTTGTCAACACAACTTTCTTCTGGAACACCGTGCCATTACATATCCTTGAAGACAGTAATCGAAAGCCTTTCCGGCATCACCTTTATAATTACTTATGTGTCAAGTAACTTCTTAATCACTGTTTTGTGTTTTGTTGTGTACTGTTTAGTTTGTAGTGTACCGTAGGTATATGTATCTAATCCAAAACAGCCAAGCTGTAAAGAAAGTGTGCGGCCCTCAGAAAGGCTATGGTGAAAAAAGATGTGAAATCCAAGGTGGCGGCCAAGAAATGGCTGTGATGGTAGGTTAATGGTAAAAATTTTAATAATGACAATTCAGGTAAATTTTGTGAAGAGGCACAAAAATTCAGCTGAATTATCGTTATTAAAATATTTACTATTAATCTACCATCACAGCCATTTCTTGGCCGCCACCTTGGATTTCACATCTTTTTCACCATAGCCTTTCTGAAGGCCGCACACTTTTTTTACAGCTTGGCTGTTTTGGATTAGATTGTTTTGGATTAGATTTCATTTCTTTTTGTATTTGTATACCCCAAAGCCGGCCTATGGCCAGCTTTGGGACTTTTTTAACCTATATTTTTTTTCTTTACTATAGGAAGAAGAAAAGATGAAGTAGATGTACTTTAAATATTTTATCAGTAAATGTACAAATTATATATTATACATATGTGACCGGATTTGCGAAAAGGGGTCTTCCACAAACATCCAATTTGCCAACTTTGACAATTGATAACTTCTGATTGGAAAGAGCTATTGCTTTGAAATTTGGGCAGTGGTGATTTCTTTGCAACTGAACTCTCTACATGATGGTTTCTTTGTAGCTGAACTCTCTACAAGGTAATTTCTTCTAGCTGATCTCTCTACAGGGAGATTTTTTTGTAGCTGAACTATCTACAAGGTAACTTCTTCTAGCTGATCTCTCTACAGGGTGATTTGTTCGTAGCTGAATTCTGTACAGGTGATTTGTTTGCAGCTGAGCTCTTTACAAAATGGTTTCTTTGTAGCTGAACTCTCTACCAAGTAACTTCTTCTAACTGATCTTTCTACAGGGGGATTTGTTTGTAGCTGAACTATCTACAAGGTAATTTGTAGTGTTGCACCGATATCCAAATTAGCCGATTATTCCGATAACCGATATTAAGCAACAGAATTAGCCGATACCGATAACCGATCCGATATACACTAATAACACTAACACTCATCCTCATCATTATTAAATGGCTCATATTAGTGACATAACCATTGATATACAGCTCATTCTAGGCTAAAATGTAAAGTTAGATGTATACCACAAGTAAAAGTTACTCATGGTAAACAGGTTTTAAGTACATTTTACTACTGCTATACAGTTGAGACAAGTGGCTGGTACTACATAGAAACCTAAAAACCTCAGTTTATTGTTGGGCATGGCCTAAACCCTGACAGTTTATTATGGGCATGGCTTGTAGTCACCGCTAAACCATTAACACATAACTTAATTAAAATGCCAAATAACTTATGTCTAGCCTCCCCCACATCATTATACTACATAGCGCAGTGGAGATTAACATCGGCCTTGATTTAATCAAAACCGATTAATCGGCTAGTAGCCAATATCGGCCCGATACCGATTATTGAACCGATTATCGGTGCAACACTAGTAATTTCTTCTAGCTGATCTCTCTACAGGGTGATTTGTTTGTAGCTGAATTCTGTACAGGTGATTTGTTTGCAGCTGAGCTCTTTACAGAATGGTTTCTTTGTAGCTGAACTCTCTACAAGGTAACTTTTCTAGCTGATGTCTCTACAAGGTAGCTAGTTTGTAGCTGAACTCTCTACATGGTGGTTTCTTTGTAACTGAACTTTCTACAAGGTGACTTCTTCTAGCTGATCTTTCAATAGGGTTATTTGTTTGTAGCTTCACTCTCTACAAGGTACTTCTTCTAGCTGATCTCTCTACAGGGAGATTTGTTTGTAGCTGAACTTTCTAAATGATGGTTTCTTTGTAGCTGAACTCTCTACAAGTTAACTTCTTCTAGCTGATCTCTCTGCAGGGTGAGTTGTTTGTAGCTGAATTCTGTACAGGTGATTTATTTGCAGCTGAGCTCTTTACAAAATGGTTTCTTTGTTGCTAAACTCTCTACAAGGTAACTTCTTCTAACTGATCTTTCTACAGGGCAATTTGTTTGTGGCAGAATTTTATACAGGGTGATTTCTTTGCAGCTGAACTCTCTACATGGTGGTTTCTTTGTAGCTGAACTCTCTACAAGGTAACTTCTTCTAGCTGATCTCTCTACAGGGTGATTTGTTTGTAGCTGAATGATCTACAAGGTAACTTCTTTTAGCTGATCTCTCTACAGGGAGATCTGTCTGTAGCTGAACTCTCTACAGGTGATTTGTTTGAAGCTGAACTCTCTAAATGATGGTTTCTTTATAGCTGAACTCTCTACATGGTGATTTGTTTGTAGCTGAATTCTGTATAGGTGATTTGTTTGCAGCTGAGCTCTTTAAATAATGGTTTCTTTGTAGCTGAACTCTCTACAAGGTAACTTCTTCTAGCTGATATCTCTACAAGGTCACTAGTTTGTAGCTGAGCTCTCTACATGGTGGTTTCTTTGTAACTGAACTCTCTACAAGGTAACTTTTTCTAGCTCATCTTTCTACAGGATGATTTATTTGTAGCTGAATTCTGTACAGGTGGTTTGTTTACAGCTGAGCTCTTTAAAGAATGGTTTCTTTGTAGCTGAACTCTCTACAAGGTAACTTCTTCTAGCTGATATCTCTACAAGGTCACTAGTTTGTAGCTGAGCTCTCTACATGGTGGTTTCTTTGTAACTGAACTCTCTACAAGGTGACCTCTTCTAGCTGATCTTTCTACAGGATGATTTGTTTGAAGCTGAACTCTCTACATTATTGTTTCTTTGTAGCTGAACTCTCTACAAGGTAACTTCTTTTAGCTAATCTCTCTACAGGGAGATTTATTTGTAGCTGAACTCTCTACATGGTGGTTTTTTTTGTAGCTGAACTCTACAAGGTGATTTTTTCTAGCTGAACTATCTCTTTCCATAGTTGCATGAACTCCCTACAAGGTAACTTCTTCTAGCTGATCTCCCTACAGGGTGACTTGTGTGTAGCTGATCTCTATACAGGTTTCTTATTTCTAGCTGATCTATTAAATTCTCTTCAGGGTGATTGCTCTATTAGGATGACTGCTCTATTAGAGTATCTCGATCTCGCACTTGCTTCACCAAGTTAGGGTCCGCAATCCGAAAAATCAACTTCTACAAATCAATCCCCCTATCATTGTGGGATGTTCATTGTAGTATCCCATTGTTTGATCCACCATGAAACCGGAGGCACGATTGTTGTCTTCACAGAAATATCATTTTCAGTATCTCACAAGATGCAAGATTTATCTTTAAAAATTCGTGCTCAACACAAAGGACTGGATGAAACTTGCTACTAGCCAAATCGTATCCAGATTTGTTGTAGTTGAAAACTACGCACAGAAATAAGTAAATGGTTTGCTGGGTGCCCGGCACAGGGTTGCTTTCTTTGAAAAAACAGACAAAGAAATGCGAAGTTTTGAATTCAAACTGCCCTACCACCCAGGGCAAGAGAAGCCAACTCTTCCTCATAGTGTTTCGATACGGTTGGGTGCATAGTCTGTCTATGCTGTTAGTTTGGAATAAATCTGAGACTTCTCACCATCTGGGTGACGAGCGTCAAAATTTTTTGCAGCATCAAAGAATTGTGTTGCGAATTCTACCCATTTCCAGCGCTTCTGCAGCCACAACAATCATCAATTATAGACTAAAACTATGGCAAAAGATGTCCCTGAACGTTTGGTAACAGCGGTTGTCAATTATTATTTCATCCACAGCTTCCACGCCTCGCTCTAAGCTATGCATCAAGGGAGGCAGCAAAATCGTCCAAATTTGACTTCACCTCTAACGCTCCACAGCAGCTTCAAATCTTCACTAGATCACCCTACATCACCATTATGCTGCAAAATATCCCAAAACAAACCGAAAAATGCACAAAATAGTTCATTTTTTATTCGAGCTGGGTGGAGCTCCTGGTGAGCTGCTGGTATACTGCATCATATGAAATCACAGAAACACCAACTACTACTACTACCAAACGTTTTGATTCATCATTTATCATCATTCTAAACAAAATTAAGTGACCAGTGTGGCATCAGAAGTACCGGAAAGCACTTTGGTACCATTGAGAGAATCCCTTGAAATGACGCACGAAAATTTTGACGTTCTTCACCCAGATGGTGAGAAGTCTCAGATCCTTTCCAAACTAACAGCATAGACAGACTATGCATCCAACCTTAACACATCACTATGAGGAAGAGTTGGCTTTTCTTGGCTTGGCTGGTAGGGCAGTTTGAATTCGAAAATTCATGTTTCGTTTTCTGCTTTTTGAGAAAAAGCAACCCTGTGCCGGGAACCCAGTAAATCATTTGTTTATTACTGTGCGTACTTTTAAACTACATTAACTCTAGATAATATCTAGCTAAGCAGCAAGTTCTATCCTGTTCTTTGTGTGGAGCCCGAAATTTTAAAAATAATTTTTGCATCTCACGAAATACTAAAATCGATAGTTCTGTGAAGACAACAACCGTGCCTCCGGTTTCATGGTGGATCTAGCAATGGGATACTACAATGAACATCCCACAATGGTAGGGGGATCGATTTGTGAAAGTTGATTTTTCGGATTGCGGACCCTAACCAAGTTAGATTTCGTGTTATAACTCCGTGGCTTTAAGTCTGATTCTTCTACACCATTGATGAGCCTTTCTAAGATGATTACTCCATCTGTACAACGATTTTCAAAGAATTATCCCAAGCGGTTTATCTGGTAGGCGTGGCAAGCAGTCGTTTTTTATTAGCTGATCTCGATTGCGTAATTGTTACACACTGTTGGTTTTTTCGTTGTATCTTCCTGGTTTTTAGCTCGATTTCTTTCAAACCACAAAAGGTTTGAGGTTCAATAGTTAACCTATTCACCCACCGAGTTTCAGCTTCTTCCCATGCGCGGTTTACCCTGTAGGCGTGACAACATATTGGTGTTATTTTCGTGAATAATCGCTCATAACTCTTTGCCTGTTTATCGTATTCCAGCCAAAGTTTGTACCGAGATGCGCCTTTATATCCCCTTCTGTGTGCCACATTTCAAGGCAATCGGATATGGCGTTCGAGTTTTATAGCAGTTTGTGTAAGTGTGCGACAAGAAAAAGAAGAAAAAAAAAACAAACGAAGAAACTGAGCCAATGTTTGAAGTCGCATATCTCGGGAAAGCGCAAAGCGATTTCGCTCAAATTTGGAATGTGGAGTGCTGCGGTTGGACGGAATGTCCACAAAAAAAATCGTCTTGTTTCATCAAGGAAGCACAGAGCTACGGAGGTGCGAAAATTGCGTTTTCTTTCTTCCTGTCAATATACTCACGGGTGTTACGCGCCGGCTTCTTGGGCCGCACGACACACTACCGTGTGTCTTGATATGTATGTTTGTTTTTTGTAGGCGGACACCTTGCACAGGCTTTGCCTTTCGTGTATACCTTCCTTTTTGGTAAATTGATAATAATGATAATAATACCTTGTAGATAGTTCAGTTACAAAGAAACCATCATGTATAGAATTCAGCTGCAAACAAACCACATGTAGAGAGTTCAGCTAGAAGAAGTCACCTTGTAGTAGAGATTTCCAACTAAATTAAATAACTAACATTCCATGCATTCATTGGTATGACAAATATTGTGCTATTTTTCAGGGTCATTTTAGTGCAAACCCCACCTCAATCGGTGGTTCCTATCAAAAGATATAGGCAAAAGAAGTTGACAGTGTGATGATTTTTGTGTACAGCATTTTCAACGCTTTTTATGTATATCAAACACAATATTCAAAGTGTCATAAATCTAGATAGGATACTATTAATAACATGAAATTTTCACCACATATCTATTTTATAGAGAACAGCATATGAGATAGGTAAAACCTCTCAAGAGTGACCATTTCTTTGTAGACTGACCACTCAGAATATTACATGAATAAAGCAAGTGATTCACAAATAAAACTGTGTGTATTATGTAACACTAAGTATACACAGGTACCCAATGGATTTTCAGGGATAGCTAACTAGAAAAATCAGTAATATTATATAACATGGTAAGTAGTGACATCACAAGTCACAATCAACAAATACTTTGGAAACATGACAATCAGATAACAGAATATAAGACCAATATTATTTTAAAAATAGATTTGTTTGGACACTGCTCAGCTTTATTTGTCACATTGTAAGCACTAAGGATGATAATTATTATATAACACAATGACATCACTATACTACAAAGAGAAATTATAAATAGTTTCTGACCAAAATTACAATCACTGAAGCTGCTATAAAATGGATAAAAACAGCAATAAATACACCAGAATATAACAACAGGTGAGTGTGAAGCCATGCAAGGATGGTATCACGTGCCTGTCTCCACTTTTGAAAAGATTATGCTCAACCTTGAACCTTCTATTGCAATTCCGCACAAGACAACAAACTGCTCACCTTCAAACTATACTCGCATCGATGCAGAAGGATGCCTTGAAGTCCAGGGTGATTGTAATGCTGGATTCTGAACAATGCTAGTTGGCGATTTACCTTTTAAAGAGCCATATTTTCGTCGTAATCCAACTTCAATCATCCTTCAATCAAAAAACACACGGCAGAATCGAAATCAGCGTATAGGGTTTGCCCAGGAACACTTTTTTCGTCCTCATCAGCCATTGATTCACGCGGAAACACTCGGAAACTTTGACTATCACCGGTGCCGCATTCTTCCAATTAGAATTACGTACGCAATTATTTGTACGGGCTCCCTATGGGGATTTTTATTTCTCAAACTTTGATTTGACATATTTCAATAAATACCGCATGGATTTTAATCCAGTAAAGTTCATTACGAAGTACGAAGCATTGACTGCCATTAACTTGAACGGCAGCTTGTGAAACATTTATTGAAGGTGTGTAATTTAAGTAGCAAAAATATGTGTGAAAAATTGGTTGGTTGGAAATCGCTACTTGTAGAGAGTTCAGTTACAAAGAAACCACCATGTATCAAGATACACGGTAGTGTGTCGTGCGGCCCAAGAAGCTGGCGCGCAACCCCGTGAGTATATTGACAGGAAGAAAGAAACGCAATTTTCGCACCTCCGTAGCTATGTGCTGCCTTGATGAAACAAGACGAATTTTGCTGTATACATTCTCTCCAACTTCAGTACTCCACATTCCAAATTTGAGCGAAATCGCTTCAGGAATTCCGGAGATATGCGACTTCAAAAATTGGCTTAGTTTCTTCATTTTTTTCTTCTTATTTTTCTTCCTCTTTTCGCACACTTACAAAAACTGCTATAAAACTCGAACGCGTTATCCGATTGCCTTGAAATTTGGCACACAGAAGGGGGGTATGAAGGCGCATCTCGGTACCAACTTTAGCTGGAATACGATAAACAGGCAAAGAGTTATGAGCGATTATGCACGAAAAATAACACCAATATGTTGTCACGCCTACAGGGTAAACCGCGTATGGGAAGAAGTTGAAAATCGGTGGGTGAATAGGTTAACTATTGAACCTCAAACCTTTTTTAGTTTGAAAGAAATCGAGCTAAAAACCAGGAAGATACAACAACAAAACCAACAGTGTGTAACAATTACGCAACCGAGTTTAGCTAATACAAAAAGAATACTTGCCACGCCTACCAGACAAACCGCTTGGGGTAATGCTTTAAAATTCACTGTACAGATGGAGTAATCATCTTAGAAAGGCTCTTCAATGGTGTAGAAGAATCAGACTTAAAGCCACGGAGTTATAACACGAAATCCAACTTGGTGTAGCAAGTGCGAGATCGAGATACTCTAATAGAGCAGTCATCCTAATAGAGCAGTCACCCTGAACAGAATTCAAGAGATCAGTTAGAAATAAGTAACCCGTATAGAGATCAGCTACAAACAAATCACCCTGTAGAGAGTTCAGCTACAAACAATTCACCCTGTTCAGACATCAGTTAGAAGAAGTTTTCTTGTAGAGAGTTCAGTTACAAGCAAATCACCCTGTTGAAAGATCGGATAGAAGATGTCACCTTGTAGATAGTTCATTTAAAAAGAAACCACCATGTAGAGAATTCAGCTACAAACTAGTGACCCTGTAGATACATCAGCTAGAAGAAGTTACCTTGTAGAGAGTTCAGCTACAAAGAAACCATTCTGTAAAGAGCTCAGCTGCAAACAAATCACCTATACAGAATTCAGCTACAAACAAATCACCCTGTACAGAGCTCTGTTAAAAGAGGTTTCCTTGTAGAGAGTTCAGCTACAAACAAATCACCCTGTAGAGAGATTAGTTAGAAGAAGTTACCTTGTAGATCTTTCAGCTACAAACAATTCACCCTGTAAAGAGATCAGCTAGAAGAAGTTACCTTGTAGAGAGTTCAGCTACAAAGAAACCATCATGTAGAGAATTCAGCCGCAAACAAATCACGTGTAGAGAGTTCAGCTACAAACAAATCTCCCTGTAGAGAGATCAGCTAGAACAAGTTTCCTTGTAGAGAGTTCTGCTACAAACAAATCACCCTGTAGAAAGATCAGCTAGAAGAAATCACCTTGTAGAGAGTTCAGCTTCAAAGAAACAATCATGTGAAGGTTCAGTTACAAACAAATTGTCCTGTAGAGAGATCAGCTAGAAGAAGTTACCTTGTAGAGAGTTCAGCTACAAAGAAACCATCATGTAGATAGTTCAGCTACAAACAAATCACCCTGTAGAAAGATCAGCTATAGAAGAAATCACCTTGTAGAGAGTTCAGCTACAAAGAAACCATCATGTAGATAGTTCAGCTACAAACAAATCACCCTGTAGAAAGATCAGCTATAGAAGAAATCACCTTGTAGAGAGTTCAGCTACAAAGAAACCATCATGTAGAGAGTTCAGCTGCAAACAAATCACCTGTAGAGAGTTAAGCTACAAACAAATCACCTGTAGAGAGTTCAGCTAGAAACAAGTCACCCTGTAGAGAGATCAGCTAGAAACAAGTCACATTGTAGAGAGTTCAGCTACAAAGAATCTACCATGTAGAGAGTTCAGCTGCAAACAAATCACCCTGTAGAGAACTCAGCTACAAACAAATTGCCCTGTAGAAAGATTAGCTAGAAGAAGTTACCTTATTATAGGGAGTTCAGCTACGAACAGACCACCCTGTAGAGAGTTCAGCTACAAACAAATCACCCTGTAGAGAGTTCAGTTACAAAGAAACCGCCATATAGAGAGTTCAGCTGCAAAAAAATCAATCACTCTGTAGAGAGTTCAGCTAGAAAATTTCACCTTGTAGAGAGTTCAGCTGCAAATAAATCACCCTGTAGAGAATTCAGCTACAAACAAATCACCCTGTAGAAAGATCAGCTAGAAGAAGTTACCTTGTAGAGTTCAGCTACAAAGAAGCCACCATGTAGAGAGTTCAGCTGCAAACAAATCACCTGTAGAGAGTTCAGCTAGAAAAAAGTCACCCTGTAGAGAGATCAGCTAAAAACAAGTCACCTTGTAGAGAGTTCAGCTAGAAGAAGTCACATTGTAAAGACTTCAGCTACAAAGAAACTACCACGTAGAGAGTTCAGCTGCAAACAAATCACCCGGTAGAGAACTCAGCTACAAACAAATCGTCCTGTAGAAAGATCAGCTAGAAGAAGTTACCTTGTAGGGATTTCAGCTACAAACAAATCACTCTGTAGAGAGTTCAGCTACAAAGAAATCATCATGTAGAGAGTTCAGCTGCAAACAAATCATCCTGTAGAGAGTTCAGCTAGAAGAAGTCACCTTTTAGAGAGTTCAGCTACAAAAAGATCACCCTGTAGAGAGTTCAGCTAGAAGAAATCACTTTTTAGAGAGTTCAGCTACAAAGCAACCACCATGTAAAGAGTTCAGATGCAAAAAAAATCAATCACCCTGTAGAAAGATCGGCTAGAAGAAGTTACCTTGTAGAGAGTTCAGCTACAAAGAAACCACCATGTAGAGAGTTCAGCTGCAAACAAATCACCTGTAGAGAGTTCAGCTAGAAACAAGTCACCCTGTAGAGGGTTCAGCTAGAAGAAGTCACATTGTAGAGAGTTCAGCTACAATGAAACTCCCATGTAGAGATTTCAGCTGCAAACAAATCACCCTGTAGAGAACTCAGCTACAAACAAATATGCAGTGTAAAAAGATCAGCTAGAAGAAGTTACCTTGTAGAGAGTTCAGCTACAACGAAACCACCATGTAGAGAGTTCAGCTACAACCAAATCACCTGTAGAGAGTTCAGCTAGAAACAAGTCACCTTGGATAGAGATCAGCTAGGAACAAGTCACCTTGTAGAGAGTTCAGCTAGAAGAAGTCACATTGTAGAGAGTTCAGCTACAAAGAAACTACCATGTAGAGAGTTCAGCTGCAAACAAATCACCCAGTAGAAAGTTCAGCTATGAACAGATCACCCTGTTGAGAGTTCAGTTAAAAACAAGGAATCCTGTAGAGAGATCACCTAGAAGTATCACCTTGTATAGAGTTCAGCTACAAACCAATTACCTGTAGAGAGTTCAGCTACAAACAAATCAGCGTGTAGAGAGATCAGCTAGAAGAAGTCACCTTGTAGAGAGTTCAGCTATAAAGAAACCACCATGTAGAGAATTCAGCTGCAAACAAACACCCTGTAGAGAACTCAGCTACAAACAGATCGCCCTGTAGAAAGATCAGCTAGAAGAAGTTACGTTGTAGGGATTTCAGCTACAAACAAATCACCCTGTAGAGAGTTCAGCTACAAAGAAACCATTCTGTAAAGAGCTCAGCTGCAAACAAATCACCTGTACAGAATTCAGCTACAAACACATCACCCTGTAGAGAGATCAGCTAGAAGAAGTCGCCTTGTAGATCGTTCAGCTACAAACAATTCACCCTGTAGAGAGAGCAATTAGAAGAAGTCACCTTGTAGAGTGTTCAGTTACAAAGAAACCACCATGGAGATTTCTGTAATCAATATTATGTATTACATATATAATTTGTACATTTACTGATAAAATATTTAAAATACATCTACTTCATCTTTTCTTCTTCCTGTAGTAAAGAAAAAAAACATAGGTTAAAAAAGTCCCAAAGCTGGCCATAGGCCGGCTTTGGGGTATACAAATACAAAAAGAAATGAAATCTAATCCAAAACAGCCAAGCTGTAAAAAAAGTGTGCGGCCCTCAGAAAGGCTATGGTGAAAAAAGATGTGAAATCCAAGGTGGCGGCCAAGAAATGGCTGTGATGGTAGGTTAATGGTAAAATTTTCAATAACGACAATTCAGGTGAATTTTTGTGCCGCTTCACAAAATTTACCTGAATTGTCATTATTAAAATTTTTACCATTAACCTACCATCACAGCTATTTCTTGGCCGCCACCTTGGATTTCACATCTTTTTTCACCATAGCCTTTCTGAGGGCCGCACACTTTTTTTACAGCTTGACTGTTTTGGATTAGATAGAGTTCAACTACAAACACTATTCCATCCTGTCGATTGCTCAAAAACAATTATCTGCCTTCCCATCAGCTCGGTCGTTATATATTAAGGCTAAGCACCAGTTGTCAGATTCCATCAAAGCTCAATGCAAAGATCATTTACAGTCACTAACTGTTCAGTCAAAGTTTGAGAGTTCCGCTGAACTAGAGAGCTCCTGTAAAACTTGGAACAGGCTACTGAAGGGATTCCACCCCGGTCAATTGTCATTCCTCCTTCGTGCAGCATCTGACACTCTACCCACCGCTGTGAATTTACAGAGATGGTCCATCCTATGTGAAGCGAAGTGTTTGCTTTGCGATTCACGGCGCCCAACAACTGCTCATGTTTTAAGTAGCTGCCCTGCAGCATTAAATCAACAGCGGTATACCTACCATCATGATCAGGTTCTTCGTGTTTTGGCCACTAAACTTTCTGAAGCATTTGCTGACATCCCATTTGTTAAAGTGTTTGCTGATATACCTAATTTCCATGCTGATAATTCTCCACAGTCTACAATTCCGATGAGTCTCCTTATTACATCCTACCGTCCAGACATTGTAATATATAATTCCCAGAGTTCTTCCATCACTCTGTTGGAACTAACATGCCCTCTGGACTCCATCCATCACATCCAGTCTGCTCGCAATAGGAAGCAGAGCAAAACTGAGTATCTGCAGCTGTTGGCTGAATTTGATCACCTAAATATTGCTAACTATTATGACACCATTGAAATCACGGTACTTGGTCATTTTCAAGTGTCTTCCATCAAGAATTTATCTAGTTTGTTAAACTTTGTTCAAGCAGATATAAGGATTTCGAAGCACATTATTAAGGAATGGTTAGATGCTGCTGCCTCTGCCAGTATCTCTGCCTCTCAGAGAATTTTTCTAGCACGGAACTGTACAGAGTGGTGCACAAATTAGACAGTTTTATTTTTGTAATTACAGTAATTAGTCTTTTTTGTTGTTGTTGTTTTTGCCTTGCCATGCCCACAGTGTAGTCCTCTACTTTTTGTGTTCGCATGCTGTCCGAGGTTTCACATGCCTATTTGTTTTGTTGTACATCTTTTCATCACAATTGTTAATGATGGTTATCTCTCTAGTGACCTTGTAGAAACATCAGCTAAAAGAAGTTACTAGACCTGAGCCTATTATGCTCAAATTTTTACCTATCAAGACACACGGTAGTGTGTCGTGCGGCCCAAGAAGCCGGCGCGTAACACCCGTGAGTATATTGACAGGAAGAAAGAAAACGCAATTTTCGCACCTCCGTAGCTCTGTGCTGCCTTGATGACACAAGACGATTTTTGCTGTGGACACTCCTTTCGCCTTCAGCACTCCACATTCCAAATTTGAGCGAAATCGCTTCAAGCATTCCCGAGATATGCGACTTCAAAAATTGACTTAGTTTCTTCGGGTTTTTTTCTTCTTATTTTTCTTCCTCTTTTCGCACACTTACAAAAACTGCTATGAAACGCGAACGCCATATCCGATCGCCTTGAAATTTGGCACACAGAAGGGGGGTATAAAGGCGCATCTCTGTACCAACTTTGGCTAGAATACGATAAACAGGCAAAGAGTTATGAGCGATTATTCACGAAACATAACACCAATATGTTGTCACGCCTACAGGGTAAACCGCGTATGGGAAGAAGCTGAAAATCGGTGGGTGAATAGGTTAACTATTGAAACTCAAACCTTTTGTGGTTTGAAAGAAATCGAGCTAAAAATCAGGAAGATACAACGAAAAAACCAACAGTGTGTAACAATTACGCAATCGAGATCAGCTAATAAAAAACGACTGCTTGCCACGCCTACCAGGTAAACCGCTTGGGGTAATGCTTTGAAAATCGCTGTACAGATGGAGTTATCATCTTAGAAAGGCTCATCAATGGTGTAGAAGAATCAGACTTAAAACCACGGAGGTATAACAAGAAATCCAACTTGGTGTAGCAAGAGCGAGATCAAGATACTCTAATAGAGCAGTCATCCTAATAGAGCAGTCAGCCTAATATAGCAGTCATCCTAATAGAGCAGTCACCCGAAGAGAATTCAAGAGATCAGCTAGAAACAAGTAACCTGTACAGAGATCAGCTAGAAACAAGTCACCCTGTAGAGAGATCAGCCACAAACAATTCACCCTGTAGAGAGATCAGCTAGAAGAAGTTACCTTGTAGAGAATTCATGCAACTATAGAAAGAGATAATTCAGCTAGAAGAAATCACCTTGTAGAATTCAGCTACAAAGAAAGCACAATGTAGATAGTTCAGCTACAAACAAATCACCCTGTAGAGAGATCAGATAGAAGAAGTTAACTTGTAGAGAGTTCAGCTACAAAGAAACCATCATTTAGAGAGTTCAGCTGCAAACAAATCACCTGTAGAGAGTTCAGCTACAAAGAAATCTCCCTGTAGAGAGATCAGCTAGGAGAAGTTTCCTTGTAGAGAGTTCAGTTACAAAGAAACCACCATGTAGAGAATTCGTTTACAAACTAGTGACCCTGTAGAGACATCAGCTAGAAGAAGTTACCTTGTAAAGAGTTCAGCTACAAAGAAACCATTCTGTAAAGAGCTCAGCTGCAAAAAAAATCACCTGTACAGAATTCCACTACAAACAAGTCACCCTATAGAAAGATCAGCTAGAAGAAGTTACCTCGAAGAGAGTTCAGTTACAAAGAAACCACCATGTAGAGAATTCATTTACAAACTAGTGACCCTGTAGAGACATCAGCTAGAAGAAATTACCTTGTAAAGAGTTCAGCTACATAGAAACCATTCTGTAAAGAGCTCAGCTGCAAACAAATCACCTGCACAGAATTCAGCTTCAAACAAATCTCCCTGTAGAGAGATCAGCTAGAAGAAATTACCTTGTAGAGAGTTCAGCTACAAAGAAACCATCATGTAGAGAGTTCAGGTGCAAAGAAATGACCACTGCCCAAATTTCAAGGCAATAGCTCTTTCCAATCTGAAGTTATCAATTGTCAAAGTTGGAAAATTGTGTGTGGAAGGCCACTTTTTGCAAATCCAGTCACATATGTATTATATATATAATTTGTACATTTACTGATAATATATTTAAACTACATCTACTTCATCTTTTCTTCTTCCTGTAGTAAAGAAAAAAAACATAGGTTAAAAAAGTCCCAAAGCTGGCCATAGGCCGGCTTTGGGGTATACAAATACAAAAAGAAATGAAATCTAATCCAAAACAGCCAAGCTGTAAAAAAAGTGTGCGGCCCTCAGAAAGGCTATGGTGAAAAAAGATGTGAAATCCAAGGTGGCGGCCAAGAAATGGCTGTGATGGTAGGTTAATGGTAAAAATTTTAATAACGACAATTCAGGTGAATTTTTGTGCCGCTACACAAAATTTACCTGAATTGTCATTATTAAAATTTTTACCATTAACCTACCATCACAGCCATTTCTTGGCCGCCACCTTGGATTTCACATCTTTTTTCACCGTAGCTTTTCTGAGGGCTGCACACTTTTTTTACAGCTTGGCTGTTTTGGATTAGATCATATTTTCTGTAGTGATTGCTAAGACACTTCTCTTACTGTTCTTCATTTGTATTGGTGGAATGTAGCTGAAGACAAAGCGTAATGGACACTGTACTTTTCAGTAATTAATATTGCTGTTTCACACGTTCAGACACAAAATATATGGAAGTGTATGATAAGAAAACTTGGACAAAAACGTTATCAAGATGAAAAAGCCTCAAAATTTCCAGGGCTTCAACCTGGACAACTGGGGTGTACACTGGTGTGTAAGGCCAGTGTGGTACCAGCTGTGCTACCACTGCTAGCTACCCTCCTCCTGTACGTTTGTATCTTAGACCTACACCCAGGTGAAGAGCTGAACCCAACCCTAACCCTATAATGCTAACCTTAGGTTTGTCATAGTGATGTCCTTCACTGTCTGTATGAAGGTAAGTTTTTGGTGACTTTTAGGCGAGCTGTCACTTGCTTTGCTCACTCCAATCAGAAATTGCATATGTCTTCTGATAAAACAAGGGAACATCCCTTTTGGAGCGGAACCAAGTCTTTATCCAGACGCACTGTAGATAGAAAACAACAATAAACACAGTTAAAAAGATGGTTCTAAGTGTTGCTTGTGATTTAAAGCAGAATTACGTATGCTTCCTTAGCAGCAAAATAAGGTCATAACTGACTTACAAAATGAATAAGAAATGAATAATACTATAGTTTTGAAAATATTTAAAATATGTACCTTGGGAAATATTTGGCACCTAGTTTTTAAAAGTAATAGAGCATCAACTTGTTCTTGCTAACTAAATCTAATCCAAAACAGCCAAGCTGTAAAAAAAGTGTGCTGCCCTCAAAAAGGCTATACTGAAAAAAAGATGTGAAATCCAAGGTGGCGGCCAAGAAATGGCTGTGATGGTAGGTTAATGATAAAAATTTTAATAACCACAATTCAGGTGAATTTTTGTGCGGCTTGGTCTTGGCACAAAATTCACCTGAATTGTCGTTATTAAAAGTTTTACCATTAACCTACCATCACAGCTATTTCTTGGCCACCACCTTGGATTTCACATCTTTTTTCGCCATAGCCTTTTTGAGGGATGCACACTTTTTTACAGTTTGGCTGTTTTGGATTAGATTTCATTTCTTTTTGTATTTGTATACCCCAAAGCTGGCCTATGGCCTATCTTTTTTCTTTACCACAGGAAGAAGAAAAGATGAAGTAGATGTACTGTAAATATTTTATCTGTAAATGTACAAATTATATATATGTGACCAGATTTTACAGAACCGATCCAAATTGCACATCAGGCAAAATCAAACTAACACCACCAGTGGATAGCTGCACTATCATACTACAAGTTTTGACCCTCAGCACTAATCAAACTACACGAGGCTGGTTTTTACACACATCTTTTCTGGGTGGTGTGGAGTGCTCAAATGGCGGTTTCAGGCCTTGTGAAGGACCTGGCTTGGCAAGAGTCAGTGGTTTACTGGTGGACAGCCTTATAATGTTGGCCAGACGTGTTCTCTGCTGATTTTGCTACATGTCAGCCACTAAGGAGCCAGCACAGCCCTGTAATCTGGTGTCTGGACTCCAATCGTGGTCTGCGTCCATTTTGAGGTCTAACTTTTGCCCTCCCCGCCACCCCCCAGCCTCCACCCCTTTGTGAGCACTCGTGATACTACTTCGCTCGTCCAACTGCTCAGATTTTCTATCTTATTTGGCGGGAAACTATACAAGCAGCTACAAGTACTGGAAGTGGCTTGAAAGGTAACAGATTGATGCATCTTTTGTGTAAATTTCATACGCGTGCTTGCTATCCTTGGAGAGTTATGCTGGCTTCAATTCTTTAAAACCGTTTATCTCGGAACTTCTAATGTGTGATTTGGATCGTTTTTCCAAAATCCAGTCACATATATATATATATATATATATATATATATATATATAATACATAATTATTTTGATTACAGAAATCTCCATGGTGGTTTCTTTGTAACTGAACAATCTACAAGGTGACTTCTTCTAGCTGATCTCTCTACAGGGTGATTCGTTTGTAGCTGAATGATCCACAAGGTAACTTCTTTTAGCTGATCTCTCTACAGGGTGATTTGTTTGTAGCTGAATTCTGTACAGGTGATTTGTTTGCAGCTGAGATCTTTACAGAATGGTTTCTTTGTAGCTGAACTCTCTACAAGGTAACTTCTTCTAACTGATCTTTCTACACGGAAATTTGTTTGTGGCTGAATTTTCTACATGGTTATTTCTTTGCAGCTGAACTCTCTACATGGTGGTTTCTTTGTAGCTGAACTCTCTACAAGGCAATTTCTTCTAGCTGATCTCTCTACAGGGTGATTTGTTTGTAGCTGAACTGTCTACAAGATAACTTATTCTAGCTGATCTCTCTACAGGGTGATTTGCTTGTAGCTGAATTCTGTACGGGTGATTTGTTTGTAGCTGAGCTCTTTACAGAATGGTGTCTTTGTAGCTGAACGCTCTACAAGGTAACTTCTTCTAGCTGATGTCTTTACAGGGTCACTAGTTTGTAGCTGAATTCTCTACATGGTGGTTTCTTTGTAACTGAACTCTCTACAAGGTAACTTCTTCTAGCTGATCTTTCTACAGGGTAATTTGTTCGTAGCTGAATTTTGTACAGGTGATTTGTTTGTAGCTGAGCTTTTTACAGAATTGTTTCTTTGTAGCTGAACTCTCTACAAGGTAACTTCTTCTAGCTGATGTCTCTACAAAGTCACTAGTTTGTAGCTGAGCTCTCTACATGGTGGTTTCTTTGTAACTGAACCCTCTACAAGGTGACTTCTTCTAGCTGATCTTTCTACAGGGTGATTTGTTTGAAGCTGAACTCTGTACAAGAAAACTTCTTCTAGCTGATCTCTCTACAGGGAGATATGTTTGTAGCA
Organism: Dysidea avara; assembly: GCF_963678975.1. NCBI lineage: Eukaryota > Metazoa > Porifera > Demospongiae > Dictyoceratida > Dysideidae > Dysidea > Dysidea avara. Next base: position 14,881,528 of record NC_089272.1, read on the forward strand.
GAACTCTCTACAGGTGATTTGTTTGCAGCTGAACTCTCTACATGATGGTTTCCTTGTAGCTGAACTCTCTACAAGGTAACTTCTTCTAGCTGATCTCTCTACAGGGAGATTTGTTTTGTAGCTGAACTCTCTACATGATGGTTTCTTTGTAGCTGAACTCTCTGCAAGGTAACTTCTTCTATTGATCTCTCTACAGGGCGATTTGTTTGTAGCTGAACTCTCTACATGGTGGTTTCTTTGTAGATGAACTCTACAAGGTGATTTCTTCTAGCTGAACTATATCTTTCCATAGTTGCATGAACTCCCTGCAAGGTAACTTCTTCTAGCTGATCTCTCTACAGGGTTACTTGCTTTTAGCTGATCTCTTGAATTCTCTTCAGGGTGACTGCTCTATTAGGATGACTGCTCTATTAGAGTATCTCGATCTCGCACTTGCTGCACCAAGTTGGATTTCGTGTTATAACTCAGTGGCTTTAAATCTGATTCTTCTACACCATTGATGAGCCTTTCTAAGATGATTACTCCACCTGTACAACAATTTTCAAAGCATTACCCCAAGCGGTTTATCTTGTAGGCGTGGCAAGCAGTAGTTTTTTTAATAGCTAATCTCGATTGCGTAATTGTTACACACTGTTGGTTTTTTCGTTGTATCTTACTGGTTTTTAGCTCGATTTCTTTCAAACCACAAAAGGATTGAGGTTCAATAGTTAACCTATTCACCCACCGATTTTCAGCTTCTTTCCATACGCGGTCAGTTTGCCCTGTAGGCGTGACAACATATTGGTGTTATTTTTCGTGAATAATCGCTCATAACTCTTTGCTTATTTATCGTATTCCAGCCAACGTTGGTACCGAGATGCGCCTTTATACCCCCCTTCTGTGTGCCAAATTTCAAAGCAATCGGATATGGCATTCGCATTTCATAGCAGATTTTGTAAGTGTGCAACAAGAGCAATAAAAATAAGAAGAAAAAAACGAAGAAACTGAGCCAACTTTTGAAGTCGCATATCTCGGGAACGCGCAAAGCGATTTCGCTCAAATTTGGAATGTGGAGTACTGATGTTGGAGTCCACAGCAAAAATCGTTGTGTTTCGTCAAGGCAGCACAGAGCTACGGAGGTGCGAAAATTGCATTTTCTTTCTTCTTGTCAATATCCTCACTGGTGTTGCACGTCGGCTTCTTGGGCCGCACGACACACTACCGTGTGTCTTGATGATTAACTGACGCCCTCAGACTAACAAATTGGTTAATGCTTTTAGCTTTGTAGTTACAAGACATTGCTTAGTCCCACCACATGTCTTTTGGTAGACAGTAACTTACTGTTGTATATGTCTCATCCTTCAGTTGCTCCATACAATGTGGTCATCATTGGTGATAACACATATGATAATGGAGATCAGTTAGAGATGAACTGTTTGTCAGAGGGTGGACCAGACTTAGAATACAGTTGGAGTAGGACTAATAGATTCTCAGCAACCACAACTACTAACACCAGCACCCTTATTATTAGTGATCTAGATACAGTTGATGGAGGGGATTACACTTGTACTGTCACTAATCATGCTGGAACTAATAACAGTACCATCACTGTGTATGGTAAGTTTGCCACACATGAACATGGCGCATTTACAATAATAATTCAAAACACATTTAGATGCAAATGGTATACAAAATAGTTTTGATCTTGAGACTTTCTCAAGTCAAGTAAAATTCCTTTGGAATTATTGATAAATGTACCATCAAAGAAAGTTTTGACAGTTAAATCTATGAATTTTTTGCTACAAATGATGTATCATGCCATTCACAAGTTTGTGTTATGTTTACCTATAATATTCATTAATAGAGAGATCTACAGTATTAGCTATGTATTGTAAAGATGATGGAAGTTTGATGAATTAGCATCACAAACATTAAAGTTAACCAAATTTGCCAGGCGGCTAATATCAATGTGCAGTACCTACTTATGTAATGGTTGCTTCTATTAGCCAAATTCATAAAATTTAGTCTCATCAGAATGACCTCTCTTCAAAATGATGTCACAAATGTATAATGGTTGTCAATAGTGGGGGACTTTGATATTTACATGTACAGGTACCTATGGAGAAAACTTTTTGATCAATCATATTTCAGCCAAAATAGAAAATCTGGAACTCTAACTAACAGGTATGGAGATGAACGTACACTATAGTCGAAATCTACAATCAAAAGGTTTACAATAGGCAGTCAAATTAGTGTCTTATAACCATGCCTGTTGACTATAGTTCCATTTTTTTTCTTGGCTGAGATATGACCAATCAAAAATGTTTCTCTATAGGCACCTCTACAAAAGTCCCCCTACTATCATACAGTATGATGGTACTGTATAGTAGGGACATTGAAGGTATGGACATGGCCTGTGATATAATATAACCCAAAAACCTGCCTCAATTTTCAACATGACAGTATTGGTTGGGTAAAATCAAGCCCAAAAGTGTCTTCAGATTGACCTGAAACGTTTCTGTCAAGTTGCTACAGAATTTTAAAAAATGTTTATAAATTTAATGGAATTTTCTAATGCTTGCCTGCCTGATGTGTTCAGTTAAGTGTAGCTGAAAACTGGCTACAGCTACAGCTCTAATTTGTTCACAGAAACTTTTCTAATTCAATGAAGAAAAAACCTTTGGTATACTAATAAACATATACAATGCTTGCACTAAAGTCATAATTTACCTTTTATTCTTCTTTACCATGGCCATCAGTCAAGGTTCTACCGCTGATAGTGTTAATAGACTACAGTAGGGTTTCCATCTACAGGTGTATCAAACTATTCGAATACATGTGGTTAGTTTAGCATTACACCAAATTATTTGAACACACGTGGTTTGGTGGTTTACAAAGTTGGTTGTTGATATCAATCAGTAAGAGCAACTCGTGATGAACTAGCCATTTGTAAGTCATAAATATGATATTAAACAGCATTAATACCAAGTCGGGTCATCCAGATCCCTCTTTACAGATTGTCTGGGTCTGATCTGGATTGGATCATGTGCTAAATTAATTAGTATAACGGTGTGGACAAGTAACACATCATAGCATAGCCCTGCTTTTTTGTGAGCCATGCCCACTTATGTAAATTACTGTCTGTAGGCATACAGTAGCCACACCCATTGTTAGTCTGTAGGTATGCATGAATCCACATCCATTCTTGTCTGCAGGCTTATGTAGAGCCACGCCCACTAATCAGTTATTATTTTATGAGTCATTATATAGACTTAGTGCTGTGATTAACTCTATATAATACTGTGACTGGTTTTGTGAAAGCAGGCTATTTAGTGGTCATGAGCTTGCAAAAAAGTTTGCAAACAAGTATAAGAAAAAATAGGAACTTTAAATTAGAGTAGGGACACCAGAGCATATAGTGCGGCAATAAAAAGTACTGAAACAAGCTGGATCGGAGTAGTACGTAATGTCCAAATACTGTAAAACAATGAGAAGTGAATATCCCTACTGTGCTAATTTTTGTTGGAAGCCATTTTACATTCATGACATTTTGGATAGAGATTATTTTGTCGCATAAAATGAGTGTTAATCAAATTGTTTTCTTCTTATCAACAGTTGGTCCAGTATTCACTACTAATTCACTGGGTCAGGAGGTGGTGATTGAAAACAGTTTTACACTTGTCTGTATTGCAGAAGGTTTCCCCAGACCATCCATACAATGGTACCTCAACAATACCATTATCACTGATAGCAGTAATAGAGTTATTGTTAATACTACCTCAATGAACAGTATCACTAGTACATTGACAGTTATGATGGCAGAGTTTAATGATTCTGGTGTGTACCACTGTGAAGCTGATAGTAGTCAATCTGGTCTTGTTACCACAAACAGTGACATGGTCAGTATCACTGTAGTGGGTGAGTATACCATGCATGCACACATGCACACACACATGCACACACACATGCACGTACACATGCACGCACGCACACACACTACACACTACTTACATACACCCTCAACATTCCACTTAAATTCTGGTCTCGTTCTGGTATATCAATGGCAAATAAACAACTATGATGTACAGTAGCACTAGTAAATGTGTAATCCATCAGTAGTCAGTCAGCCAGTCCATGTGAGGATGGTAAGGTATGGACACATTACTAGGATGATGTGACTATGTGTGACCATAATATTAAAATTGGGGAGTATGCGTGGGTAATCAGCTAGTAATGAATTAGCATATGCCATAAAGATACCAGAGTGTTTACAAGTGACCATGAATTTTATCATGGCCTTCTGAATAGTGCAAGACCTCTGTGGTGAATAGGAAGGTTTCGTTAATGAAGAATACCATGTGACAATCACATGGCTCTTCCAATACACTGTCATATTTGGGTAAGGAGATTGTAAATTTTACAGTGCACATTGTATTCATTACATATCCAAAGAAGATTTTATACATTTATTTGCTCATGCATGCAATGGTTGTCAATTGGTAATACACTGGAATATGCTGTTTAGTTGTTAGATACTAGATGTATGAAATGCATAACAAGTTGTATGAGCAGCCAAATGCTCATGTTACTATTGTCTTATATTTGTGTTGTCATTGGCTTGTGTTTGAAATATAATCGCTATTGATCAGATTTCATTGTGTCAATTCAGCAATGTAGACACCTATTACACAATATTCCTCAGCTATAGTAGGCCATACTATGGTAGTAATGCTATCCCTGTATAGCTGACAGCCTTATTCAAGTTTTTAAATGTGTTCTTCCTATATGCTGGAAAATTCTCAGAACCCAAAAGAAATTTCCTCAATTTTCAAACTCGTGATGGAGATTCCATGACTTCGAAGTTGAGCAATTTTTCAAAGCAAGATGTGTTGGTGTAAAGCTTATACAGTTTATCAAATCTGGTTCAATTTTTCCCACAAACTGTATGTTAAAATTATCACCACAGAAAGTTCAGTACAAACCTCTCTGATCCCACATCTCTGTAATCCAGAATACCTCTATAATTTTATGTACCAAAAATTTCTCATTAATCTGACATCCTTACTAATCCAACACAATTTTCTCATCCAAATGAACATCGGATTATAGAGGTTTTACTGAAACTGTAGTGTAGGCAGGCAGACTAGTAATCAGTAGCTTAACAAAATAGCATACTGTACGTGACTCAACATGGTCAACATGTATTTTTCTCTAGCTGGCACCTATGTATAAGTTAAATTTTAATTTTCTTGTTATTGTTACATTAGGGGACCTGCCTAGTTATTAAGCTATTGTGCTTGTTTGTTCTACAGAACAACCAGCGATATCACCTCCACTCCATAATGTAACTTTAGGAGAGAGTATCATGTTTAACTGTACAGAGTTTGGTTCACCACCATTTACATACCAATGGTTTATGATAGATACTCCAATAGTGACATTACTACAGAATGAGACTAGTAACACTTACAGTATAGCATCAGTATTGTACAATCACACTGGACAGTATATCTGTGAAGGTAGTAACTCCCTTGGGGTATTTTCTAATTCAACACCAGCTCAACTAATAAGTGAGTATAATTAACACAGTTTGCACATGTACTGAATCCATGTTATGATGGATGATTAAAGTTTTCTGTATTATAATAATTGCCCTTTTGCAGTAATAATAGATGTATTGTAGACACTCTCCTTTACAAAGATATAACAGTTGAAGGGATGAAATGGCTCGGTACTGAACTAAGCCATCTACTATCTGACTTAAATGAATGTTTTGATGTTACTTCAGTAAGATTAGTAAAGGAAATGTTCAGTTGCATGGCTTGTCTCAATTTCAAGTTTGTATATGTATATACAGAGGGAGTAGAACAGCATGGGACTAACATTGTCCTCACCAGTGCGGTGTCCAATGATTCCAGGTTTAGCTTAAATGTACACTGTAAATTCAGAAGTGTGAAGTTCATACTGATGGTATGACTCCTGCGGTCGCTTAGTGTGGTCATCATACTTCTGAAGTATGAGCATCACACTAAGTGACCGCAGGAGTCATACCATCAGTATGAACATCACACTTCTGAATTTACAGTGTACGTATGTAGGTGAATGGGACATCACCATGAATAAGTCTCTTGCTTTAGTAAAGAATCCAGGGTGTCATTTTCTATGTAGTTCCGTTCCACAGAGTTGACCACTTAACTGTACAGTAAAGTGCAAAATATTTACCACACAAGTGTAGAACAACTACAATTCACATTTGTTACACTGCTCATATATAAGCTAAAAGCAAAGAGGGTGTAATTTATGCATGATAACACTGCACAGATGCTGTCCTAGATTCACAAGTTCACAGGTAGTAGTATAGGCACATCACTTCATCTTTGAATTGTATTCCTGTAGTTGTAATTGCATTCCTTTTATTTATACACTGTGTCCTTAATAATGGTTAGGCACCGGCCGATTATGCCGGCATAATTTAAAGTATAATAGGTGGCCAAAAGCATCAAGCATAATGTCAGCATAATAGGGACGATGTTTGAAAAATTAATTAAATGCACAATACGCGCGCCTGAAAGAAAGCAAATATTCACTGCCAATAGTATTATTAGTGCATTTTATAATCAAAAACACGTAATACAACTTATTAAACCGTTTCTTTGTTGGTTATTCACACTTTGCAGAAATAAGATCGAGATACTCTAATAGAACAGTCACTTACTCTAATAGAGCAGTCAGGAAAGGCTGATATACTCTAATAAAACAATCACTTCTAGAGCATAATTTTGATTTTGAAAGCATAATTTTGAGCATAATAGGCTTAATTTTTGAGCAATGCTCAAAAGCATAATAGGTAAAATTTCGGGCATAATAGGCCGGTGCCTAATAATGGTGTTTATTATTGTACAAGCAAGTGAGAAGCTGTATCTCATGTTACTGCTCCATAGTACATGTCCAGTTCCTTTGGTTTAGTACTTATTGGTTTCTATGGAGGTATGCAAGCTTAATTGTTAGGTGGTGTTAACATAGGCGGATCTGAGGGTGGGCCAAGGGGCCAACAGTTATAAATGTACTTTACAGTTATACTGTACATTGTAAAGAAAGTGAGGCAAATAAGTTTAAATTTTTGTGTCAAGATCGAGATACTCTAATAGAGCAGTCACTACTCTAATAGAACAGTCACAATTTTATAATCATAATATAGCAATACTGTACACCTTTATATTTTGATTTAGTACACTTTACCATCAAACAGGTTTTATCTCAGATAGGCTAACTAATCTTTATATGCATTACAAGCATACACTTTTTTTAGCTAAACGCTATCAAAAATGCTCCCAAATTCAAACCTAGGTCTAATTTTTAAAAAGATTCCCTAACTACAGTCTTAAAACTGTATGTCTATCATTCATCCAATTATGCTGAATATAGTTATGAAACTGAATATAACTTGTGTACTAGAATTCCTCTTAGTAGAATAAACACTTTTGTACACTAAAGCTTCTTGCCCCCCCCCCCCCCCCCCCCGACAGTGCCTCCTAGATCCGCCTATGGGTGTTAATGGTTTACAGTGTTTACTAAGTTTATTACTTGGTGGACAAAACAACTGCTCAAATAGAGAATTTTCTCTTTGTTGCACTTGAAGAGTGGTCAAATGCACTTATGAATTTTTATTTGTATATATTTCATTTCTTTGCTGTATGCATGATTATGACCAGACAAGTGCTCCATGACACATACTTTTTCTCTGCTACAGTTCAGCCCAGCATAGTTGAACATCCTGTTGCAATACAGGCAGTCTATCCAGGAGTATCAGTCAGTTTCAGTTGTAGAGCTGAAGGATTCTCTATGCTCAGCTACAGCTGGTTTGTTTTGGCTTCTGGTTCTGATATTGGAATAGAAATTGATAATGCAACTGAACCAATGTACACTATTTCTGATCCCAGATATGATCAGGATGACACTGGGTACTATTGTATTGCTACTAACAATGAAGGAATTGCTGTATCCAACTCTGCTGCACTGTCAGGTAATTTTAGTTTGTTTGTATCTTCTTGTTTGTCCTGCCTTTGATATTTGTGCGTATCTTGTTTATCATGTTTGTTTGTGTGCCACCACATCTAACACAATTGACAATTACAGATAAGTAATAGTCCAATGTGTAACCATTGCATGCTGCCATTATATGTATATACAGAAACTATTGGAAAATGTCCACCGATACCTATGTAGACTGTTGTTATCAGAAACTAAAAGAGAAATTCTTTTTTTTAGACTAGTTAATTTTTTAGTTCTTTGTTAATAATGTATATTAGTACAATCTATGATTTGCACAATTGGCTACATTTGTTCTTCCTTGCCTGATTAAATAGCAGCTGTACATACAAACAATTAAACAAAACTCGGATGATGTTGTTCAAATACGATACATATGCATATTTGTACAGTGCATTGCACAATGTAGCATGTAAAGAATCATCATTATTCTTTTTTTGCTACAGTTCTCCAACCAAACATCACTGATATCATGTTTATTCCACCATTAACTGGTTCTTCACTGTTACTCAACTTTAATGACAGTCAGTCAATGACTTGTACTGCTAGTGGTGGTCCTCGGATCATGACCATGTGGCAATTTGAAGATTATTCATCAACTGGAGCCAGTGGTTCATTAGTGTCAACAGTAGCCACTGGTAGTGACAGTGTAACTTATACCATCTCATCCTCATCAACCAGTGATACTGGTACTTATTACTGTGTAGCTACTATTTATGGAATGACCAATACTTCTGATATGTACACCTTGTTTGGTAAGACATAAGTACGGCGTGTTATATATATATTGTACATTTCTATTCAAATCACCTTTGCAACCATTACCATATTGCAAACTTACCCTCTGTTGATGCATGATCAGTATGGGATCTAATGTAATTCAAACACTAGCACAGAAGTCAGTAGTAAGGGTACTAAGGGACCTTGGGTAGTAGAACAGGGTTGGATGAGTGGGTGACCTTTATTTTCAAGTTAATTATATTGTCATACACCCAAGGTGAAGTTTTCATGATGTAGCCCAAGCTTTCAACATGATGCTGCTGATATCATCTAGTACAGTGGTTGAATTCATGTACTCTTGTTCAGTGATGAAGAGATGGGTTCAAGGGAAGTTTGGCACAAAATTGTGTAGTTTAATAAGTTGTTAGGAATTTAGTTATACAATAAAAAGATTGGCTATCAACAAGTTGAGAAATACGCATATCTTATGCTCAGTACTCAGAACAGCATGTCATGTACTGTGTGCTAGTTCTGTGACTTCTTTTCTTCATCTAGTTGCTCCTTATGATGTGACCATCATGGGTGAAAACATGTACCCTCAGGGAAGTCAGTTAGAGTTATCCTGTTCATCAGATGGTGGACCACACTTAGAATATAGTTGGAGCAGGAGTGGAACTGATGAATTCTCAAACAACACGATTACTAACACCAGCACCCTTACAATTAGTGATCTAGCTACAGTTGATGGAGGGGATTACACTTGTACTATCACTAATGATGCTGGGTCTAGCAGTACCACAGTTACTATTTATAGTAAGTTGAAAGAAATATGTTTGAAGGCAACGAGTGTGGGGTTGTGTAGTGGTAGAGTATGGTTTGGTTAAATTTGTTCACTACAAATGCTGGCTAATTGTGTGCACAATAGTTAGAGCAATAAAATCTGTACATACAAGTTTGATTATGTCTATACTTGGGCATCATCCAACTGTTTTCTCATGTCATATTTTCACTCATGTTGTACTACCACCCGCTGGAAAGTGCCATTTGGATCATTATGGATGAAGATTATCATTCTTTCAAACAAACTGAAACTTTCTGCTCTTCTGTGGCAGTAGAGCATGTTGTCATACCAAGAAAAACTATTCCATTGTTTACTCTTGTCATAGCACCAACATGCATACAACCTGTTTTGATTGTATAATTGTATTTCACAGGTTACATGCAGTGCATACTTACTAAGCATCAACAGAAACCTTGGAGAATCTAATTTTTTTAAATTTTCATCATGTTTTCTTAAACGCAGAAATATATATGTAATATTACAAAGAAAATTACTTATGCCTTGCAAATTTTACATTAACTTATCTCTGAGTGGCTACTTTCCAATTATTGAGACATTACCCATGCAGTAAACATGCTACCAGTTATTGTTTCATTCTCTCAACAGTTGATGTAGTGATCAATACTCATCCAATGGACCAGTTTATTAACATCAGTGATGATGCAACGTTTATTTGTGAGGCCACAGGCTCCCCTCCATTATCCTACCAATGGTACTACAATGGTGTTGAACTAATGGATCAACCAATGTATGTGTCTGGTGCTACCACCAATGCTTTGATGATTACCAATGCCAGTGTCACTCAGTGGGGTAACTACAGTTGTGTGGCTTCTAATATTGTCAACAATGTCACCTCAGATGAAGCAACATTGCATTGTGAGTAGATTACTGTTAAACAAATACCATAATACTGTATTTCCCCATCCAAAAGCCCCACTTGAATAAACACCTGTCTCAATTATAAGCGGCAGAGGTGGCTTTCAGCACATTTTATATCACTGAGTAGTAGCTCACTGTCAATAGGTAGTATGCAAGTATAAGGTAACACTGCAACAGTGTGGATATTGTTAGATTTGGTAAGAAATACAGAGCTGGCAATACATGTGCTGTGGGACACTACTGGTATATTGTGTTCATATTCTGTGTATATAGGATGGACAGCATTACAGTGTTACTATATATATAAAATATAGTTGGAAATACATATGCTTTCAATGCACAATAGATACTGTTTTTGCAGGGGTGGTGGAGCAGTGCAAAGAGTAGGGTGTCAATATGGCAATGAAGTTTTAAGTATAGAACAAATATGTATGTTATTTATGGGGTCTGAGGGCTTGCCCCCAGGAAAATTTTAGAAACTTTGAGAGAGTATTTTAAAGACAATTTCACTAAAGTGTGATTGTTCTATTTAGAGTATCTCGAACATTTTATACAAACATTACCCAAAGAAAGTGGGTAGGAAAGGGCATGCCCCACCACCTCAACCAATTCCAACATCTATGCATTCTTTTATTGAATGAGTATTAGTGGATACTTAGTTTAGTTTTTTTGTCACAAACTAGTTAAATTTACTGAAATAGTCAACTAGGTCAATAAAGTCCTACACATACGGCAGATACCAGTACTCTATCTCTTGTTGTGTAGCTTTTTCAAAACACATATACATTTTCCTTCTTGGGTTTTTATAGTGTACAAGTCTATAGGGAGCACTGCAGGAGTGTAGGCATTGCAGGAGTGTAGGCATTGCAGGAGTGTAGGCATCACTGAGGTATCTTCTGTGTCTATACCCTCAGCACAGTAAATTAGGCTAACAGTTTGAAAATACTGTGGGGTATTGTATTGTGTCTATAGCCTGCACAATAGTCATTGTTCAGTATTATTTGCAAGTTTTGTATACTGTAGATCCACTTCACTGCGTACAAGGTTTAATGCTTAGTGTTTTTGTTACTAAAAGTTTGGTACACTGAAATGCTGTAACTATGGTAATACAGTCCTGCATGTAGGGCAGGTACCAGTGCTAGTACTCCCTAATAGAATATACACAGAATGTCCAAAGTACGTTAAAATCTGTTGAGCATTTTGTATTATTTTTATGCATGTATCTTATTTATGTGCCAGTTGTATAAATCTCTTTACCCTAGTATCACCACTTGGTACTGTTGAAGTCACTCCAGAGATGTATCAAGTACCTCACTTGACTGATAATGTCACATTTACATGTCAATCAGATGCTGGTCCCAACCTCATGTACACCTGGTTGTACAATGATGCTACACCAAACAATGATGACATTGTGATCAATGATAATCAGTTGACAGTGAACAATGTAACTTACCTCCTTGGGGGAACTTATACATGTGTTGTGAGCAATGAGGCTGGAGAGGGAAGGGACAGTAGTGTGTTGTATGGTAAGTAACAACTCAGCACTGATGAGTTAAATGGTCCCCATCTATCAACCGTTCATTGTAAGAATCCCTAATTGTACTATGGTGTATGAGCAGATCAAAGGGTTCTGCCATAGTCTAACTAAGATATACTGGTTGGTAGTTAGACCATGCATGGCTTGTAGTTGAGAACATGGACCAAAAAGGTGTCAATAGCAGTTGATTAACACTTTAACAAACAAATGACAGGTAAAGCAAATGTATTTGGCTTCCTATATAATTGATGAAATGCACACATGGAACAAGCACGTGGAAGTAAAATACCCTAGCGATATTCTAGGGAAAGTATATGGCTGTGTTATTCTGTGTGAGTGTTTGAAGTGCTTCACTGGATCCATTCATTGAATACCCTAACTGTCCCCGAAGTATTCTTAGCGGTATTCTTGGGGATTACACCGCTGGAAAATCTAGTCACTTCTTCTTCAGTAATGGTATTATTAAAGCAAGGTGAAGGTGATAGTGGTTTTCTAGATTTCCCTATCGACAGTGTCAGCCTTTTTTCTTGGGTTCTGGTGAAGAACGAGCATGATGTTGCATCCTAGGAGAAGGCAACACAAATTCACCTGAATTGTTCTTATTAAGATTTTAGCTATTATCCTACCACCACATTCATTTCTTGGCTGCCACCTTTGATTTGACATCTTTTTTCACCCTGGCTTTTTGGAGGCTGCACCCTTTTTTCACAGCTTGGCTGTTTTTTGTATAGATATGGTATACAGGACTAAGTCAAATGAAAAATCTGTCTGAAAACAAAAACAGTGGAATAGCATATTTGATGCTATATGCATATGTAATATAGGAAAACTGACACAAACCAAAGATTTCTTATGCTTTGATCGACAAACACAATGCAACCAAGGCTATGCTGTTAACACCTCTGTTGTTGCATAACAAATGCTTACAATTTTTTCAATGTAAATTCACATGTATTTTATCCATTGTATTAAATGTAATCTATAAAATTTAACAGTTGCTCCATACAATGTGGTCATCATGGGTGATAACACATATGATAATGGAGATCAGTTAGAGTTGAACTGTTCATCAGAGGGTGTACCAGGCTTAGAATACAGTTGGAGCAGGACTAATACATTCTCAGCCACCACAACTAACACCAGCACCTTTACTATTAGTGATCTAGCTACAGTTGATGGAGGGGAGTACACTTGTACTGTCAGTAATGATGCTGGAACTAGTAGCGGTACCATCACTGTGTATGGTGAGTCTTTTTGCATTAAATTCCATCAAAATTCTCATACTTAACATCGTATATGTCCACTTGGCCTGCATACATGGCATGCAGCATGGCATGCACTAGAGCTGTGCATTAAATAGGGTATCCCAGGACATTTCCAGATGCTAGATACTAAATGCACTTGTATCTGCGGGAGATCAGTTAGACTTGAACTGTTCATCAGAGGGTAGACCAGACTTAGTTTACAGTTGGAGTCAGAATAATGATTTTTCAAATGACACAGTTACTAATACCAGCACCCTTACTATTAGTGATCTAGCTACAGTTGATGGAGGGGATTACACTTGTACTGTCACTAATGATGCTGGATCTAACAGTGCCACTGTTACTGTATATGGTGAGTCTTCAAGGCATTCAGTTTTTTCTAGATAAATGCCCAAAGGTTGCAGCAAGCAGCTGGGGGTATGTGCTTTGTTTCTAGAAATTAATTCTTGAAGATGGTGTGTCCATGTGTATGTGCAGTGTGTGTTTGCACTCCCCTGGATCAACAAAATGTTTGACTATACTCCTACGTATATAGAAAGGTTAAAAATCCATGATCATGTCATACTTGATCATCGGTATTCAGAATAACATTCATGTACATGTGTGGTAATTCTACCACTTCTTTTCTTCACCTAGTTGCTCCATACAATGTGGTCATCATGGGTGATAACACATATGATAATGGAGATCAGCTAGAATTGAACTGTACATCAGAGGGTGGACCAGACTTAGAATACAGTTGGAGCAGGACTAATACATTCTCAGTTACCACAACTACTAACACCAGCACCCTTACTATTAGTGATCTAGCTACAGTTGACGGAGGGGAGTACACTTGTACTGTCACTAATGATGCTGGAATTAGTATGAACACCATCACTGTGAATGGTGAGTTTAAACTTATGTGTGAATCAGCAAAACATTTGTCTATACTACTTTCATCATACTATTTATAAGTTTGATTAAGATCTGCATGTAATCTCATGAGCTGTTTCATTATATTCATCTATCTGAAGAGCTGTCTGTCTGTCTGACCATCCATTACAATGCTTACCAGTTCCTGCACCTACTATTGCAAGTTACAACATGATAACCTGTGGGAGGCAATCAATCACCTAAACCAATACATCCGTAATCACTAGATTCATTTTATGGATGTGCCTAAATCTTCAATGATGGTTCATAACGTAATAGGAGGGGTGCAACAATATATCTATATATCGATATATTGCAATATTTTCTATTACAATATAATACAAAATGTGTGATGAAACATATTGATATATTGCTTATTGCAATATATTGCTGTGTTACAATATATTGCATAATATTGCAGGGTTGTAATGGGCTGTGGATTGTGGATAATCAGCTTATTCAGCTGCCACCCTCCTGGAGGGCGGGAATCAAAATCACCAGAATGTAATTGTTGATGTTTTAGAAGCCACATATCCTTAACAAACAGTGCTGGTTGTAGTACATACTGCCTACTTGTACTGTAATACCTATTTAATAACTGTTGGCTATTATAAGCAGTGTACACCACATGACACTAACGCTATCTGCTGTATCTTATGAAGCTTAAATCCATGAGTTATTTACACAAGTATAGCACTTTAACATCACCGAAAGCCCTAATCCAAATATTGCAATATAGCAATATATTGCAATATTTTTAAGGCAATATGCAATATGATATTTACCCATATTGTTGCATCCATACGTAATAGCCACTTTTTTTATGAACAGAGAAGTCCTAGAGACATCACGGAACAGTCCAGGTTAGTGATTTTACAAATTATAGTTTACTAAAGACCCAGAGAGCTATACTTTGTTTTTGAGTAGTTATTTCATTTGTCTGTGAAGTAGTGTGGTCCGCATTCGTGAATAAGTTATAGGACTAGTTCTCACCTTGAACAATGTTTCTTTACTCATAGGGTAGCAAGGATGACAAAGTGGCTCCATCAAAATTTACAGCTATTCATCTGACTGTCTGTCTGCATTACAGTGAATAACGTTGCCAAATGCTGCATGTATCAAGACTGTTGTTATACCAAACAATCATCATCTGGGACTAAAGCTGCTTTATTTTCTAATGGTGGTCTTTTGCATCTGCAGTACATCGAATTTAAGGGTATTAGTAGAATGAAACTTGGCAAAATCATTTATGTTACCTGCATGTGCAGGTATGTTACAGATCCAATTTTGGAAACTAATAAGTAGACTGCTCAGAAATGACCAAAAGTGGCTATTTCTGGCAACCAAAAGTAGCCTTTTTCGGCAACTTTTGACGGCTCAAAAAGTTTGGGCAGTGGAGGAAAGATGCCAATTCTGGCAAATTTCTAGTTGCCCATAATTGCCATCTTTGACATTTTATGAGTAGTTCAAAAGTTGCCAAAACTGAAAGTTTCCAAAATTGGCAACTATTATTTTGCTTTGAGCAACTACACCAAATGGTGCTCCAAAGCTACCAAATCTGGCAGTAATTGTATTTTTACTTATAAAGGATGATAAACTCATTGATTGTGGGATTTAGTTTGCCAACAGTTACCAGAAGTGGAAACTTTTTAATGCTGAGAAATTAGTGAACAGTTAGTTTGGTAACTTTTGGTTGCCAGAAATTACCATTTTTGGCAATTTAGCTACAGTATTTCTGGCAGCTAAATATATCACTTTTTATGCAATGCAAAGTTGCGACCAAATTGGCAAGTTCTTAGCTACACAGAATTATCATAGCTATTAGACACTTTTCAAGCTGCACAAAGGTTGCCAAAGCTGAAACTGTAACAAAAACTAGATGGTGCTTAAGTGTTATCCCACTTTAATTATAATATGCAATAAATGGGTTAATTTAGTAAATGCAAGTTAATCAGTTTCTACAATGTAGAAGATTTGAAGTTAATATTGTTCATATAACATCTGCTTCTTAATGACTCTTTTACACCTATGCTTGGCCAAGGGTGCAAATTCCTTGCACCGTTGGTTGTTGTTTTCTTCTTCTTATACAATTTTATCATCAACCTCCTCTTCATTGTCTGATGACATAGGAGATACAGAGGCCTCTATGTGTTCTTGTCTCTCCTACTCTTCTTCAGCTTCCACCTCATCATGACTTGGCACTTCCACAGAATTGCCTTGGAGCTACCAACTCTATTGCCATTGCCATTGAGTTGTACTTTTATATAATAAAAATATTATTGTTCAGTTATTCATAGATTTTAACTGCTTAAAATATGAGTGTGATTAACAAGTTCCATAATAACTTAAACGTTTTATGAATAGCGGTAGATTTTGAATAATCGCCACATCAATTTGACAACTAAGGTAGTGAACACTGTGGCATTTAACCATGTAAATACGGAACTTATTATAAGGGATAACCAGGGGTGGATCCAGGAGCCAGCAAGGGGAGGGGCACAAACAGACTAAGTTGTAGGTGATTGGGGAGATCCAGATTCTGTTGCTAGTTGTTGCATTTTTGAACCAGAAAATAATCACCTCTTAGTAGTGTCTCACTGATGATTTTTGCCATTTTGGCCCTTGAAGATGGTTGTGAAGTCTTAAAAGCTGTTAAAAGGCTCCTAACGTCTTAAACAACAGCAACATGATAATTAATTTTAGAGGCGCTTAGTACACACAAAGGTGCTGGGCAGAGTGCTAGGTAGCAATTTAACAGCTAGTTTGACATTGGTTTGCTTCGGTTTCAGGTGATATTTTCACGATTTGTATAGCTAAACTGATCTTGGCCTGACATAAAGTTTAGTATTTTAATCACAAGTATGGCTGGCTCTTCCAAGAGGGGGGGGGGGGGGGGGCATTTGCCCCAAATTCCCCATCCTGGATCCGCCATTGATAACTATATATTGTTCTTTTTAATATCAGTCGGGTTGCTGCAATCTAGTACAGTCACAATGCCTTATTACTTTTGGCAGGCTAGTATGTTTACTTTCAAAAGTAAACTTTTTTTGCCAAAACTGACCTACAACACAAACTTAAAGACACCTTCTTACCCGCATAAAAATTCACTCGTTTTTGTTATTCTTCTTTTCGCCACACTTTAGAAAAATCACTATAACTTGCTCATGCTTTAGTTGATTTTCTTCAAATTTGGAGGGCAGTTGAAACTGATTTCCCAAAGAGATATAATCTATTTATGTGCTATAATAAACATCTTCTTAAAGCATGAACTTCTTATCTGAAGTGATTTTAGTCACTCAGAAGACACCTATTGGTTTGATTCTACTTAACCAATACTGCCAAGGTGCCATGAAGGGATTGTGAAGCTGGTTTCTGGTCATATTATTTTTTTTATGTGCACCTTTTTATGATTCCTAATATACAGTCCTACTGTATTGTATGATGTACTTTCAATAAAATTATATAACAATTGCAAAAATTGCCCAAAATGGAAATTGTGAGCACCTCAAAAGTTGCCAAAAGTTGCCAAAAGTGGCAACTTTTTGTTTCCAGATGTGGCAATTATATAAATTGCCAATTTTGGAACTTTTGGGTATCAAATAATTGCCATTTTTGGCAAACTAATCCCACAATCAATTAGTTCATCATCCTTTATAAAAGGAGTAGTACACTTATTGCCAGAATTGGTAGCTTTGAACACCATCTTGTGGTTGTTCAAAGCAAAAAACAGAAGTTGCCAATTTTGGAAACTGTAAACAGTTTCCAGTTTTGCCAATTTATTGCCTGCTCAGAAATTGCCAAATATGGCAATTATGAGTAGTTCAAAAGTTGCCAGAAGTGGCAACTTTTTCTACTCAAAAATTGTGCGCAGTTCAAAAGTTGCCAAAAGTTTCATCCATACAGAATTAGCTAATAATGTTATTGCATAACCCAAAATTACCCTATTGTAAAGTAGTAATACATAGTTGGTCAATTTATAGTAGCATAGATGAGTTAGCTAGCTGCATGGCGCCTGGTTTTTAGAAGTAGCACAATATCATTTGATAGAAGCAACTGTATGGATGAAACTTTTGAAACTTTTGGTCACCATAAATTTCCATTTTTGGCAGTTTCTGAGCAAGTCTAAAGTTTCCATAATTGGTTTGTAACATACCTCGCATGTGTTAACACCTATGTCATGTCATGCCTTAATTGTAAACATATGAGAGATGTTTTGTAATTTAGTGGTTAAAGTGACCAACTCTTAGCTATCATGTACCGGGTTCAATTCCGGCATTGTAAAGAGCTTTGCTATAACTTTACCACCAGACACACTGCACTAAGGCTACTAAAGGACTTTATGAAACTCAAATTTTACTTGATAGAAAGCAGCCTTAACTTTGGCTAACAAATACAATTAAAATGCTACATACAGTATATACAGTAAAGATGGCACCTTTCTATATGGATTATTGTCCAAAATTCGACAGTAACTAACCGATTTACCAATTATTCAGTAAGCCCTTCATCACATGATGACGTATACTTCCTCAGGATTGCAGCACATATTACTATACTGTATTGATCCACATTTTATGCTAATTTCATTCACTATTACATGAAACAGAGGGAAAACGGCAACAATGGAAGAGAATAGCACTGGAAATTTTATTTGAGGTGTCCGTAATTCCAGATTTAGCATCAGTTTAGAAGTCTAAATATGCAATTAACATGAATTCTGCACTTAATGTGTGTCATACTTCCTGTGACTGTACTGTACTTACTGCTATATGTGTGTTATCCTTCAGTTGCTCCATACAATGTGGTCATCATGGGTGATAACACATATGATAGTGGAGATCGGTTAGAGTTGAACTGTTCATCAGAGGGTGAACCAGACTTAGAATACAGTTGGAGCAGGACTAATACATTCTCAGCCACCACAACTACTAACACCAGCACCCTTACTATTAATGATCTAGCTACAGTTGATGAAGGGGAGTACACTTGTGCTGTCAGTAATGATGCTGGGTCCAGCAATGCTACAGTTATTGTTTACAGTGAGTTGAAATTGATAGGTTACATTATACAGGTATCTTCGTCTGCATCTCTACATTATCATAATCCAATACATTAGTAGTTAAGTGCTATAATAAAGACAGAATAATTGAAGAGAGGTGGGGTGGTGTGATATGTTGGTGAAAATTAGCTCAGAGTCTTCCTACATGCATGCTGTTAAGGTAGTTCTATCATTAGTCTTCTATGTTAGCAGTAAAGCAATGGTGGGCATATAATTGTCCTAAAGGTGCTTCATGCTTAAGAGTTTATGTAACAGCACAATATGAAAACACTTTCAAAGATACCTTTGAACATTTAGTACAAGCTAAAGGTTTGTGATATTGTATAGAAACATACTGTATTCATTCCAATAAATACCACTCTCAACTATAAGCTGGAAGAATTGGTATTAAAAATACCTGGTAGTATAGGCCCTGAAATATAAATGGAGTCTACTGTGGGTGACTTTTATTCTTTCTTACATCTGCGTTTTCTTCAAAATAAGTTTAGATCCATCTGAGGGATGAGAGTGCTACATGTAGTGTACAGGTAATCAAATGAGTGTTCTGTGTGAGTCTGCGTGCATTCAAATAAAAAAAAATTAAAAAGTATTGTGCAACTGTTTACCAATCATTTTAGCCATCACTACACTTGAAGAATGGGAGAAGGTGATCTATAATACTGGGGATAGTTGCTAACTAATTTTTCATGGTGTCCAAGTGTTGTGAAATGCTTCGTATGTAAACATTTTAGAACATTACATAGAGATTAAAATATGATTAAATACTTAATTAAGATATTAAGCATTACATTTGCAGCTTGTTGTATCATTTTGATGGTTTTATAATTTAATAGCAATCTTTTTGTTATTGCTGTGTAAACAATAATACCAAATTGAGTTTCTTAGTATAGTAATTATTTACTAAGCGAATATCGTACAATACAATTGTACTGTATAGTAGGGACCACAAAGGAGTAAGCGTGAAAAAATATTACATAAAAACCAGTCTCACTTTTCCCAGGTGACGTTGAGGCAGGATTGGTTAGGCAAAACTAAGCCCAAACAAGCCTTCAGATCAACTTGAAATGCTTTCAACAAGTTGCTACATAATTTAAAAATATATATATATTAATGGAATTTTTTACTGACTGAGTAACTGACTGACTGATTTATGCCTTCAGACAAGAATAACTTGACAATGGCTAAGGCTACGGGCTTGATTTTTTCACTGTTCAATGTTGCTTTGGTCCGAGAGGTGCCTTTTGGCATACCGCAGTATGTGCAATGCATTCTTCATGGACTTACCAGTGTGCTCCTTTGTGTCCCATTCATCATTGCTGACAGCGAAAAGTGTTAGCACATGATTGCTTCCTTTCGTAACGGAAATCATCCATATTTTTCATAGTGGCTACTTTGATTGATGCTTTTCAAACAGTTTTTGATTCATACTGCTGTGTAACGGGTTGAACATAGCTGACAATGAAGTGTAATGAATACTTCACTTTTCAGACAATAATTGATATAACTGGGGCATATGGTGCCATTTCTTTCTTTTGATGCAGTATGCGTGAGTTCACCAGTCCCAATAATTATTTACAAAAATAAGTTAACAAAAACAAGTACACAAAAATTTTTCAACTAGAGTAGGGACCATAGCACATCGATAGTGCAAGTAGGGATACAGTTTATCCCTTTATACTAGAACTAGTCCTACAGTTTATGCACAAGGGCTTTGATACTTTTATGATACACTATGCTAAACAGCACAAACCATTGTGCGTTTTTATTTTTGTCTTTTAGCTTCTCAATCATCACATATTTATCTTTCGGGTTGACACTCCCAGAAATCCTTTTCTTTACTTCCACGTTATTCATCACTGGACTTGCTATTTCGAAATGGCAAATGCTATTCTTTGGCAAAATTACTAAAGTAGCTTGTGTTAAAATTTCATGTCTATTGGATTAAAAATGATAGAGTAGTTCTAATTTAAGTAAGAGGGTGTAGAATAGTAAGATGCGTGTGCTTGTTGCTATGGGATACCTAATTTACAGGTACTAAAATGCGTCAATATGTCACAGGCTAATTAACTGACCATAATATTTCTTTTAGTGCAAAACAGACTATGTTTTGGGAATCCTTGTACAAACTGTACAGAGCACCCTTAATATCATGCACTACTCCAGCTTGTTTCAGTACTTTTTATCAATATGCTATGGTCCCTACTCTAGTAGAAAATTTTAAATATTTTGTGTACTTGTCTATAATAATTGTAGTTTTGGTAATACTATACCATATTTGCCCCGGTGTATAATTAGAAGCCTAATTTGGTGTTACAATATGTGACCAGGCCTGCAAAAATGGGGCATGTGGGCACATAGTATAGCTGCACAACCAAAAAATTGTGCACTTTTTCATAAAGCCATGAAACTTTCCACACAAATAGTAGTCCTAATACATGTATTTTCAGATATAGTGCCATCCTGATTTGACCTTTGGTGACCTTTACTGCCATTTTTGTACAGAAAATTGATCATTTTTGTCTTTAACTCCCTGAGACAGTAATTAACTTGTTAAAACATGGTACCAAACAAAAGATCTTGCTGATAGAAACAGCTTGGTTTTTATTTGAAATCAATACGTGATTTCAGTACAAAGTTATGAGTATTTTTATTAGCTGCAAAATTTGATAAATGTATGCATAATTATCTGCCCACGGGTAATTCACACCTCGAGGGCATGTAAATTTATCAAATTTTGCAGCTAGTAAAAATGGTCATAACTTTGTACTGAAATCACGTATTGACTTCAAATAAAAACTAAGTTGTTTCTATCAGCAAGATCTTTCTTTTGGTACCATGTTTTAACAAGTTAATTACTACCTCAGGTAGTTAAAGACAAAAATGATCAATTTTCTGTACAAAAATTGCCGTAAAAGTCACCAAGGGTCAACTCAGCGATGGCACTATATCTAAAATTACATGTCATGAGGAGTACTATTTATGTGGAAAGTTTCGTGGTTTTATGAAAAGTGCACAATATTGCCAATTTTGGGGACTACGCCGCTATACTAACATAAAAATACCTACTTTTACAAACTTTGATGAGTCATAACTTTGTATTTCATTATTACTTGTCCATGAAATTTTCACCACATATTAAACATTCAGTTGCCATTAGAGTACAAGTTACAAAATGAAACATTTTATCCTAGTACTGAGATATGAGATGTTACAGTTTGTGATGGGTAGTTTGTACCCACATTCCCTATTTTTGCAGGCCCGGTTACATATTGTCTAGATAGTGAAGTCTGTAATCATCTACATGTGTTTCACAGCAATATATGTGACCGGATTTCATATAACAAGGCTTCCACACACACAAAATCAAACTTACGATTTTACCAGAAATGGATTGCTGGTCTAATATACTATCATATTTCACAATGTACTTCCTTCAGCACTGGCAAGTCTGGTTTCTGTAGCAGCTTTCTTCCGACCCTGTCAAAGCCACGAGTGTGAGATTGGCACCATTAAATGGCCATGGCTTTGTGATAATGGTGTGTAGTGAGCTGGGACTTCACAGAGAGCTCGCCAATAGTGTTCTCAGTCAATTTGGAGCAATTTGAGGGCCATGAAGGGCCATGGAGAGCCCAAACTTGGCCTCTGGACTCCAATCGTCTTCTTACTCCATTTTATACCCGTATATTAAGACCACCGTCCACCCCCACCCTCCCACCCTTAGTACTACCATCTGTGATATTATTACCCGCTCGAAAAAAGCTGCTCAAAACAGGGCAAATTTTGGGTATCAGAAATGTATACACCCACTCAGTGATAGCTAGTGAACAGATGAACAATTGGTGCAAATTTTGTTTGCACAGCTGTAGGCACTGGGAAGTTATTAAAATCGCCATATCTCCTAACAAAGCTTTGTGCGTCGAAGCCTTGTTTTGTCAAATTCAGTCACATATTCATACTAAATCAACTAATGTACATTTCTCAATTATTGAGCAGTTCTAATTCATACTATCATGTACATGCTGGCTGGTACTTTGTTTCATTGACATAGCACAATATATTTAAGATTCAATACTCCACCCGGCATTCATTGAAAATAATAGATTTACAGTTTACTACACATATTCTATCTTACTGCTGTGTGTCTCATCCTTCAGTTGCTCCATACAATGTGGTCATCATGGGTGATAACACATATGATAATGGAGATCAGTTAGAGTTGAACTGTTCATCAGAGGGTGGATCAGACTTAGAATACAGTTGGAGTAGGACTAATACATTCTCAGCCACCACAACTACTAACACCAGCACCCTTACTATTAGTGATCTAGCTACAGTTGATGGAGGGGAGTACACTTGTTCTGTCACTAATGATGCTGGAATTAGTATGAACACCATCACTGTTTATGGTAAGTTGAGATTACAAAGCCATTCAGCAGATTTTCTTCAAGCCACCACCTTCATTCACAACTCCATTCAAGCTGTTTTGTATTGACCTTAGAAATAAGTGTACAATCATCATAATTATATATAGTTTGTGTTTTTAATGTTACATGTATGTCATAAGTAAAGTAATGGTTACTAGTAAGGATACACAAAGGTTTGTGTTGTGATACCACCAGCCTTACATTACATTCATGGTACCTTGGCAGTATTGGTTGGATACCCAAGGCAAAATTACCCAAAATGCTTCCAATGAGTGTCGAAAATTTTTTAACCGAACATTTAAATTTTAGACCAGGCTAATACCTGGTTTCCTGAAATAGTTTTTCTTTGGAAAGTGAATGTGTATGTGTGTGTGCATGTGTGTGTGTGTGTGTGTGTGTGTGTGTGTGTGTGTGTGTGTGTGTGTGTGTGTGTGTGTGTGTGTGTGTGTGTGTGTGTGTGTGTGTGTGTGTGTGTGCGTGTGTGTGTGTGTGAGGCAGCATAGCCAAGTGGCTAGAGCATCAGCCTGTTAATTGAAAGGTTCCAGGTCTGATGCCCAGTTATGCCAATTTGGTATTGTTGTTGTTGTTTCCTTGAACAAGAAACTTTACTCACATTGCTCCCTGGACAGTCCTCCTGCAAGTTACTCGCTCTGCCCCAGAAGGATTTGCCTGCACAATGCTCAATCACCTAAGCGGTGCACAGGAATCCCAGTGCTGGCTCACAGGGTGGTAATAGATGTGTTTTGCATTGCTGCCATAGGCTTTGCTTTGTTTTGTGTGTGTGTGCATGTGTATGTGTGTGTGTGTGTGTGTGCGTGCGTGTGTGTGTGTGCACGTTTCTTTGTCTGTCCACACCCATACTTTTACAAAAACTTTATGCCAGTGTGACAGATCCTGTACTAAACTTACAGGCAGGTAAACTTTACTGTGAAGGGTATAATATACTTCTTACCAGTTCAAAATATGCTGTAATTATTTCCCAGTATGGTGTGAATGACTTTCCCTGTAGGCTGTACAGATGTTGTAGCAACCAAAAAGGCTTTGCAGGCTGCCAGAAATTGCATGTCAAAAGGGGGAATGTCCTTCTCATAGTAGAACCATGGCTTTATCCAGAAACACAAAACAGTTATAGGCTTGTGTCGATTATGCCGGCATAATTTTTGGCATAATAGGTGATGAAAAGCATAAAGCATAATGCTAGCATAATAAAGCATAATTGCAGCATAATGAGATAAATTTTTGCCACAATAAGTATAATAACTTTTGCTATAACAGTAAGGGCTAACCTGTTTTGGATGGTGAAATGATTCCTGACAACAAATAGAAACAATGCACTACAGCCTTGCTACCAGATATGTAACAGTTACTTTTCTTTGTGGGTTGAGTTAGCTAGTACCAAGGCATGGCTGGACAGTTTAGTTGAGCTGCAATCATTGAATTTGGTATTCATCTCACTGTCTCATTTTGAGACTGAATTTGATTTTTGTTGAAAAATCAAATCAAAGTTAAGTGAATAAAATGTGATATGATGATTATTGTTATTGGAAGACAATAGCTACAATGGAAGCTCTGATGATAAATGTAGTGTTTAGTCAGTACCTAGTGAATATCTGGACATTGAAAATAGTTAAATCTTTGCAGGTCTACAGTGACACTGACGAACCAGGAAAATATTTTTAAAAGACAAGATCCTCTAATAGAACAGTCAAACACTCTAATAGAACAGTCATCACATGTGACAGAGAGAATGAGAACCATTTAAGCATTTATCCCAAGGATACTAACGTGTCCTTGGCATGGTGCTACAAATGCAAGTTACATCATCATTTAACTGAGCAGTTGCTGTCCTTTGAATGCCAATTGCTATAACTCAGGAGATTGGTAAAATTATTCAGAAACCATGCATAATGTTTTATACATAATTATTTGCATACAAAACTATACTATGATATAATGCCTATAGCTTCTGAGGGACTAGATATGCCCCCAAACCCCTGCCCTATTAGCCTACTAACTCTGGAGCACACCCCCTTGCTATTATTTGTATGTTGCAGTTGAAATGTCACTTCTCCATTCTTTTAAAAATTTCTCTGCACAAAGAAAAGCACACAAAATAATTACATTTCTGAAAAGCATAAAAAGCAAACATAATAGATAGAAAATTAAGGAAATGCCAAAAAGCATAGTAGGAAAATTTTGGAGTATAACAGACTCTAGCTTAAACAGTTAAGAAGATAGATCTGGTGGTTTAAAGTGGTTTGTTTGAGTCATGCTTCCTTAGCAATGAAAAGAATTACAAAACAATTAATGAATTATGAAATACATGAAATAAGTCAAAACATAATAAATGAATTGTTTTTAAAATATGTACCTATAGCAGGGGATAGCATAAAACTGCATGGGTGCCTGGTTTTTAGAAGCAATGGAACATCAACTTGTTCTGGGTAACTAGCTGACTAACTGATGTCCTCATACAAGTATATGGTTTATGTTTCTGCTTTAATTATCATTTAGTCCCAATGCATGTCTTTTGGTAGACTATCTTACTTCTGTATGTATCTCATTCTTCAGTTGCTCCATACAATGTGGTCATCATGGGTGATAACACATATGATAATGGAAATCAGTTAGAGTTGAACTGTTCATCAGAGGGTGGACCAGACATAGAATATAGTTGGAGTAGGACTAATACATTCTCAGCCACCACAACTACTAACACCAGCACCCTTACTATTAGTGATCTAGCTACAGTTGATGGAGGGGATTACACTTGTTCTGTCACTAATGATGTTGGAATTAGTATGAACACCATCATTGTTTATGGTAAGTTAAGATTACAAAGCCATTCAGCAGGTTTTCTTCAAGGCACCACTTTACATTCATTGAATTAGTTCATTCACAACTCCATTCAAGGTGTTTTTTAAGTGTACAATCATCAAATAGTTCATTTCCTTCTTGTTTGTAATCTTGTGTTTTCATTAAGTACAGTATCCCTTACTAGTAAGGATCACAATAATTTTTGTGTATTGACCAGAAACCAGCCTCACTTTACATTCATGGTACCTTGGCAGTATTGGTTTGGTACCTAAACTCAAATATTCTTTAAAGGCTAATGACCCAAAAAATACTTCCAATGAGTTTCTGTTATCAAACTTTTAATTTTTAAACCAAGCATTTGCCTGGTCTCCTAAAGTTGTTTCAGAAAAGTGTGTGTGTTGTGTGTGTTTCTTTGTCTGTCCATACCCACACTTGTGCGGAAAAGAAGCTTTATGCCAGTGTGAGAGATGCTGTACTAAATTTACACGTAGGTATAGTTCAAAATATGCTGAAATAAAGTGTGAACAGCTTTCCAAGCAAGCTGTACAGGTGTTGTAGCAACTAAAAACCATATTGTGGACCTTGTAGGCTACCAGTAATTGCAAATCACTTTGAGCCAAAGGGGTGTCCCCCCTGTATGCAAATGGAAATGAAAAGCAGAACCAAGGTTTTGTCCAGAGACACCATAGATAGATAAACTGTAAAACAGTAAAGAAGAGTCTGAACATTGTTTGTGGTTTAACCGGTTTGTTTAAGTTGTACTTTCTGAGCAACAAAACATGGTAATTATAATGAATTATAAAATAAATTCATACAAAATACAAGAAGTAAGCATTCAATACAAAACCATAAGTAAGGAGTAATACCCAGTTTTAAATATTGAATACTGATATCTGCATGGGTGGCTGTTATTTAGAAGTATAGCAGAACATCAAGTCTAACCAGTTTATTATTAACTGATGTACTCAGACAAACATAATGGTCAAGTTTGTAATTATGAGTTAGTCCCAATGCATGTCTTTTGGTAGACTATCTTACTGCTGTATGTGTCTCATCCTTCAGTTGCTCCATACAATGTGGTCATCATGGGTGATAACACATATGATAATGGAGATCAGTTAGAGTTGAACTGTTCATCAGAGGGTGGACCAGACTTAGTATACAGTTGGAGCAGGACTAATACATTCTCAGCCACCACAACTACTAACGCCAGCACCCTTACTATTAGTGATCTAACTACAGTTGATGGAGGGGAGTACACTTGTACTGTCACTAATGATGCTGGAACTAGTAACCATATCATCATTGTTTATGGTGAGTTGGCCACACGAACATGGCACATTTATGATAACAATTAAAAATACATTTAGATACAAACAATGTGCAAAGTAGCTTTGATCTTTAGACTTTCCCAAGTCAAGAAAAATTCCCCAAGAATAAATGATCAATTGCCATCAAATAAAGTTTTAAGGGGTTAAATCTTGATTCTTGATAATTTTTACTATAATTTGTTTACTATAATCTTGCCAATCACTAGTTGCACAATGTTTACATATAACAATTATTAATGAAGATGTCTACAGTACTATATGCTGTAAAATGGTGAACGTTTGACAAATTGGCATCACAAACATAAATTTAGACATATTTTCCAGGCAACCAATATTGAACAATAATACAGTGGCTTTGTCAAATATCATCAAGGGTTTATAACACATTATAAACTCTTGATATTGCATAGCATAAAAAATTTACATAGAATTTAATTTTACGGTTGGTGTCATAACTGCAATATTAACAGTCTGTTAGCAAATTTTGCAAATGAATAAAGCAGCTAGCATAGATTTTATCTTAGTCATATCTATGATGCCCGTGTGTGGTACAGAAATATCCTTGCTGCATACAAGAATGTTTGTTGCTCCGCTAAAGTGCTTTGGTCTTCATGAACTCAACACAACCAACACGTCCATGTAAACACTCCAGCTGTAAGTTGTGGAAATCACTACAACTGCCACACTCCACACAATTGTATATGTGGTGTCCACTGCACAGATGGAACTATATAGTAAATGAATGACAGTCTCAAATAAGGTTTCAAAGTACTGGTTAAGTGCACCTTAATAAGGCATTACTATTAGACACTTACAAGCAAAAACCAAGCTTTTGTAAAATAAAATTCCATCAGCTTAATTAAGTTGCGTTATAGGTAGACTGTAAATTTTATTATAGTACCATAAAATTTTTATGCTGTATGGTAATTCCTTCAATCGACCAAATTCACAAAACTTTTGTTTTGTCATATTATAAGATGTGTGTTAATGAAGTTGTTTTGCTCTCGTCAACAGTTGGTCCAGTATTCACTACTGATCCTGTTGCTCAGGAGGTGGTGATTGAAAACAGTTTTACACTTGTCTGTATTGCAGAAGGTTTCCCCAGACCATCCATACAATGGTACCTCAACAATACCATCATCACTGATAACAGTAATAGAGTTATTGTTAATACTACCTCAATGAACAGTATCACTAGTACATTGACAGTTATGATGACTGAGTTTAATGATTCTGGTGTGTACTACTGTGAAGCTGTTAGTAGTCAATCTGGTCTTGCTACTGTGAACAGTGACATGGTCAATATCACTGTAGTGGGTGAGTAGAGCACACACACAGTACACACACTGTATACACTCTCAGCATGCTACTTAAATTCTGGTCCCATTCTAGTATATCAATGGCAAGTAAACAACTATGATGCAGCACTATTGAATGTGTGTTGGTCAGCCATTCCATGTGGGGGGTGGTAAGGTATGAACGCATCACTAGGATGATGTAACTGTGTGTAACTATAATATTAAATTGGGGGAGTATGTGTGGGATACAGTACAGTTGCAACAGTACTGTATTTAGGTGTATCGATATCATTGTCTCCATTGTATCACCATACAGCGATATAATATCAGTTAAACATACGTAAGTGTTTGATGCTTTTTAAAAATAATGAAACCCTTTTTGTTGCCATATAATCATTTAAGTGTAAAAACCGGCATGTACAACATACAATAATTTGATTCATGAGAACGTTGGCCATTAAAATGTAGTATATTTCTTAAGTACATATACCTCGATACATCAATATATCACAATATCAATATACCCTATTTTTGTATCAATATGTATCATTGCCCCAACGTACAATCAACATGCGTGCGATATATCAATGTAATTTATTGTTGCATCTCTAGTAATTAGCTAATAATATTCATTGTAATTAACTAATAATATTCATTGTGAAATAGCTTGTGAAAAAGATACTGGTGTGTTTACAAGTAGCCAAGAATTTTATCATGGTATTGTGAATAATGAAAGACCTTCATGGGTGGCTGTCAATTAATAATACTTCTCGATAAATTTCATAAATATGCTGTTTAGTTCTTGAATTCTCATCTCTCTATGGATGCATGAAGTACATAACATGGGCAGCCAAATACTCATGTTACTGTTAATTGTCATGTTGTTTACAACTTAGTTATGTCTTTTAATGGCTTGTACACTATATCTAAGATAATCACTATTGATCAGATTTCATTGTGTCAGTTCAGCAATGTAGACATTACTGCACAATATTCCCCAGCTATAGTAGGAGTAGCTTGGTCACACTACTGTACAGTAATATTATCCTTATTTTGTGTAGCTAAAAGCCTTATAGTGTGTGTTGTTCCTATACATTGAGAAATTTTCAGAACTCATAGTTAAATTTCCTCATATTTCAAACTTGTGATGTAGAATCGACATCAAACACTTTCCAAAGCAAGATGTGTTGGTGTAATGCTATTGATAGTTTTACAAAAATTTGTCAGGTCTGGGAAGAAATTTGTTCACAAATTTATCACATACCCACAAACTGTACACTGTACATTAATATTACCACCACACACAAAAAAGGGTGAATTTTCTTGTGTTAAAAAATTGTAGTGCAGGAAGGCAGATTTTTTAATAAGTATCTTGACAAAATAGCATCCATGACTAAGGACATGGCCAACATGTAGCCTTCTCTAGCTGGCACCTACTGTATGTGTGTAACTAAAGGGATGGCTAGATATAATCACCAATGAGGAGTTGCTGTTATTGTTTAAAATTTAATTTTCTTGTTATTTTTACATTAGTTATTTATTTATTATATCTATTGTACTTGTTTTGTTCTACAGAACAACCAGTGATATCACCTCCACTCCATAATGTCACTTTAGGAGAGAGTATCATGTTTAACTGTACAGAGTTTGGTTCACCACCATATACCTACCAATGGTTTATGATAGATACTCCAACAGTGACATTACTACTGAATGAGACTAGTAACACTTACAGTATAGCATCAGTATTGTACAATCATACTGGACAGTATATCTGTGAAGCTAGTAACTCCCTTGGGGTATTTTCTAATTCAACACCAGCTCAACTAACAGGTGAAAACATTTGTGTATAATTTACATAATTATGCATGAATCCACGTTATGATGGGTGAATAAAGTTTTCTGTACATAGATGTATTATAATGGTTTCCCTTTTGTAGTAATAATAGATTTATTGTAGACACTCTCTTTTACTAAGAGACAAAAGTCAAAGGATTGAAAAGGCTTGATATTGTACTAAGCTAACTACTATCTGACTTAAATAATGTTACTTCAGTAACTCGAAGCAAAATTAATAGAAAATGATTACTATAATGTCAGTTGCATGACTTGTCTCAATTTTGTATAATTGTGACCGGATTTGCGAAAAGGGGTCTTCCACATACATCCAATTTCATAAATTTGGGAGACCTTAACTTGGTGTTCAAGTACCATATTAAGCTGATATTTTCACCATCTATTCAGCTATGTTGGTGTCCACTGCTGACCAAATTTCAAGTTAATAGCTCTTTCCAATCTGAAGTTATGAATTGTTAAAGTAGGCAAATTGGATGTGTGTGGAAGACCCCTTTTCGCAAATCCAGCTACAATTATGTATATGCAGAGGGAGTAGAACAGCATGGGACTATTCTAAATTATCCTCATCAGTGGAGTGGTCGAAGAGTCCTGGTTTTGGGTCACTTTGTTCGACTAAATTTTGGTCGGTTTATCACTTGGTGACAAAACAACTGTTCAGTTAGAGTATTTTCTCTGTATAGAGTTGTCAATGCACTGAATCTATTTATGGAGTTTTTTACATTGTGCTTGTATATCATTTCTTTGCTGTTTGCATGATTTCATGTATGATTTCAACCAGACAGGTGCTATGGTTACTCCAATGTTTTCACTAATGTTTCTCTAATACAGTTCAGCCCAGCATAGTTGAACATCCCGTTGCAATACAAGCAGTCTATCCAGGAGTATCAGTCAGTTTCAGTTGTAGAGCTGAAGGATTCTCTATGCTCAGCTACAGCTGGTTTGTAGTGGCTTCTGGTTCTGATATTGGAATGGAAATTGAGAATGAAACTAATCCAATGTACACTATTTCTGATCCCAGATATGATCAAGATGACACTGGGTACTATTGTATTGCTACTAACAATGAGGGAATTGCTGTATCCAACTCTGCTACACTGTCTGGTAATTTCAGTTTATTTGTCTTCTTGTTTGTCTTGTCACTAAAATACATAATACATTTGTACTGTGGCTGTTGCATTTGTTTGGCCCATCTAACATAATCGGTTGATTGCAAATAAATGAAAATATTTTTAAATACCTAATGTACAACCACTGGATGTTGTAGTTGGCCACAAAATGTACAGTAGCTATTGGAAAATGGACAACAGCAGAAGCCATCACTGCTGTAAACTAAAAGAGATGTTTGAGTCAACATTGGCTGATTTCTTAGTTATATTTTGTAGCTGTGTGTAATTTCTATTGCTACAATCTTTATGATTTATAACTTGTACAATCAGCTGCAATTGTTCTTCCTTGCCACTAGCCACACATGCACACATATGCTCAGATAAACAAAGACAACAACAGTGTTGCTTGTTGAATGAAGCTGTTCAACATACATGGTGTATGTAAATAGAAGTATATGTATAATTAGCAGCAAATGTAATTAATTTTTACTTCAGTGAACTACATCTTTGTTCATCACAGTTCTCCAACCAAACACCACTGATATCATGTTTACTCCACCATTAACTGGCTCTTCACTATTACTGAATTTTAATGACAGTCAGTCAATGACTTGTACTGCTAGTGGTGGTCCTCGGATCATGACCATGTGGCAGTTTGAAGATGATTCATCATCTGGAGCCAGTGGTTCATCATTGTTGACAGTAGCCACTGGTAGTAACAGTTTAACTTATACCATCTCATCCTCATCAACCAGTGATACTGGTACTTATTACTGTGTAGCTATTATTGATGGAATAAATGATACTTCTGATATGTACACTTTGTTTGGTAAGACAAATTGTACTGGGATCTTTGGGTAAGGTTAGATGAGAGAGTGACCTAAGCCTTAGTAACCCACTTTAATGAGAAATTCTTACGTTAATGATATGGTCATACAGCCAACCCTGACAAGGCTCAAACTCACAACATAATGCTGTAGATATCAGTCTATCACAGTGGTTGAATTCTTTTGCTCTAGTTCAAGTGCCCCAGAGAGGGGTAAGAAAGTGTAATTTAAACAAAGTTGTCAGTAATTAAGCTCAAAAGGTGAACAAAAGATGAACTATCAACCAGTTGAGAAGTGTGTTGTACATAAATGACAGTACTCAGAATAGCATTTCATGTGTGCTAGATGTACATACTGTATGCTAGATGGGCTGCTTCTTTGCTTCTCCCACGTAGTTGCTTCTTATGATGTAACCATCATGGGTGACAACATGTACCCTCAGGGAAGTCAGTTGGAATTGACCTGTTCATCAGAGGGTGGACCAGACTTAGAATACAGTTGGAGCAGGACTAATACATTCTCAGCCACCACAACTACTAACACCAACACCCTTACTATTAGTGATCTAGCTACAGTTGATGGAGGGGATTACACTTGTACTGTCAGTAATGAGCCTGGAACTAGTAGTGCCACAGAGACTGTTTTTAGTAAGTTGGACAAAGTATTCTTTAAATTAGGGCTGAAACAATTACTGCAAGTACTCAAGTACAAAGCATCAGTTCCCTTTGATTTTTATATAAGCTGCTTAAAGTTTTGCATTGTGGGTTTGAGTTTAGTATTGACTCTAATATGCATTCTCTTGGAGGAAAATAATTGAGTGAGTCAGCATTGCATAGTTGAGTTACTAGGCATCACTAAATAATTTTCACAATGTGGGGATCGTTTCTCTACACAGCACATTTCAACCATATGACAAGACGGCTCAGATGCTCAGCCTATACTCCTAAGTACTTATTTTAGTACCTAAGGGTACTTTATAGGCACCACAAAGTGGTTGTCTGATTAGAAATAGTACCACTTCAACCAGCGAAACTCACAATTATTTATTTTTTTGTGCCAAGTTCATAGAATTGGATGTGTGTGGAAAACCTTTTCGCAAAACCGATCACATATATATGCCCACACTCTTGGGCCTGCGGCCCTTGGGCTTGGGCATATATATGTTAGGCAAATCCCTCGTGTCCATGTGGTATAACTATTAAATAAAACATATCAAATGGGTATGACTACAAGTAGCTAGTATTCGTGAGTAGAACTGAGTACTCAATCGTTAACTCTAGGGAGTACTCGAATACTAAAAAAACCATGATTGTTTCAGAAATTGTTGTCATAGCAAAAGTAACTTCTCCATTATTTACTCTTGATCATAGCATAGCTAGGTTTGGTTCAATTTACTATGTACATTAACACATTAGAAACATAGAACCTGTTTTGTGTTACATGCATAGGTAAATTATCATGTTTCCTACTATCAAACTAATGAAAATCACTGTACATTCATATTATGAATTAGAAAAAGCTATATGTTGTATTTTCATGGCTTTGGTATAAATTTGGACATTTCACTGAAACATGCTGTATAGTAATATGGTATTCTTATTGTTTTCACTTTCTCTACAGTTGGTGTAACAATCACTACTCATCCAGTGGATCAGCATATTAATATCAGTGGTAATGCAACCCTTATATGTGAGGCCACAGGCTCCCCTCCAATATCCTACCAATGGTACTACAATGGTATTGAACTAATGGATCAACTGATGTATGTGTCTGGTGTTACCACTAACACTTTGATGGTTACCAATGACAATGTCACTCAGTGGGGTAACTACAGTTGTATGGCCTCTAACATTGTCAACAGTGCCACATCAGATGAAGCAACATTACACGGTGAGCAAATATCTGCACCATGAGTATACGAGTAGAATATTATTTAGGGGTCTTCTGTTTGATTGTACAAAATCATCTATATATTATCCCTTAAACTGTCAAAATAATGTTAAGTTGGTGTACTATGGATTTCTAATTTTTTCATGATTAGTTGCTTAAAGTGTCTGCTTACATGTATCTGCTTTAAAGATGCAGTAGTAGTCTTTGGTAATGACTAGTGCCATGTCTGGTGTACATAGGTCAACTGGTCAAATTTTTTGTCTACATA